>NC_091798.1:96442500-96742500 GCF_041296235.1 Equus asinus
GGGTCAGAAACACACAGAGAACATCAGATTCTCTGGAGAACTCTAGAGGCAGGACATGACAGGACAGAGGAAAGCACACAGACTCCAACAGGACCCAACAGTGGGAACATGAGGGGTGGGAAGTGGCCTAGATGCTGGCTTCCCACGGTTTGTACAACTGCCCAGGAGGCAGAAGGGATCCTGTGGAGTTACGGGAAGAGGGGGACACTGAAATGGGAGAGAACATGGAATGAACGCTGATGGATGTCACGAACTCAATAATTGGACACCAAAACACAGCTTGGCTCCGCCACACAGGTCTTTACCCCTGACGGTCAGCATGGCCGAGGTCCTCTCCTGCCCGCACACGCAGGAGTACTCCCCGGCGTCTGCCACGGCCAGGCCACGGATCTCCAGTTCACACACGGCCCCATCCTGTCTCAGGGTGACTCTGTCTCCAGCTCTGAGGGTCTCGGGCCCCTTCTTCCACTCCACGGGGGCCGCCTTGCTCAGCTCACAGCGCAGTGTGGCCGTGGTGCCCTCCTTGGCCTCTTCCTTCCTCAGACCCTTGGTGAACTTGGCGGGCAGGGCTGAGAGCAAGAGCGACATGGACTATCACACTTTCTGAGCACACCAATGAGACAGGACATGGACAGCACAGAGATGACAGAAACCTAAGGGGACAGAGGCCACGTGCTGGGTGTGCTGAGCACACGCCTTGGGCTATAACTTCCTTCAGCCAGTATGTGCACAGTATGGCGTGGTTCACTCCGTGGCCCCTCAGGCCTCATGCTGTGTATGAATCTGGTGGGCAGGGTTGGGAAGGTCAGAAACACACAGAGAACATCAGATTCTCTGGAGAACTCTAGAGGCAGGACACGACAGGACAGAGGAAAGTACACAGACTCCAACAGGACCCCACCAGTGGGACATGAGGGGTGGGAAGTGGCCCCGATGCTGGCTTCTCATGGTTTCCACAACTGCCCAGAAGGCAGAAGGGATCCTGTGGAGTTATGGAAAGAGGGGGACACTGAGATGGGAGAGAACATGGAATGAATGCTGATGGATGTCACAAAGTCAATAATTAGATGCCAAGACACAGCTTGGCCCAGCCACACATGGTCTTTACCCTTGACGGTCAGCGTGGCTGAGGTCCTCTCCTGTCCGCACACGCAGGAGTACTCTCCAGCATCCACCAAGGCCAGGCCACAGATCTCCAGCTCACATACAACCCCGTCTTGCTTCAAGGCGACTCTGTCACCGGTTCTGAGGGTCTCAGAGCCCTTCCTCCACTCCACGGGGGCCACCTTGCTCAGCTCACAGCGCAGTGTGGCCGTGGCCTCCTCTGTGGCCTCTTCCTTCCTCAGACCCTTGGTGAACTTGGCAGGCAGGGCTGCAATGGCCATGAAGTCAGGGAGAACATCTCACTCTCTGGGGGACTCTGTGTCCAGGACAAGGACACCCACAACAACCACACAAACTGCCAAGGGTCACGGCATGAATGAGTGAACAGAGGCACAGATGGTGAGGGAGGCAAATGGAAGGAGAGGAACAGAGGACACAAGGGCTGGACATGAACATCGGGACACAGATCGGAAGGGGAGATGTGAGCTGGGAGAGACCCAGGGACCCCACATGGAGAGAAACAGATGCACACAGAACCCAACATGGGAAAAGGTAGAGACACATGGTGGAAACATGTAGACGCCGAGCCTCTGGTCCATGTGGGTACATGTGGTCTTTACCCCTGACGGTCAGCGTGGCCGAGGTCCTCTCCTGCCCGCACACGCATGAGTACTCCCCGGTGTCTGCCACGGCCAGGCCACAGATCTCCAGCTCACACACGGCCCCGTCCTGCCTCAGGCTGATTCTGTCCCCAGCTCTGAGGGTCTCGGGCCCCTTCCTCCACTCCACGGGGGCCGCCTTGCTCAGCTCACAGCGCAGTGTGGCCGTGGCCCCTTCCATGGCCTCCTCCTTCCTCAGACCCTTGGTGAACTTGGCAGGCAGGGCTGAGAGCAAGAACGACATGGTAATAATCACGTTCTAAACATGTGGAATATACAGGACATGGACAGCATAGAGAAGACAGAAAACCCTTGGGGACACACGTGACACACTGGGTATGCCAAGCACACGCTGTGGGCTGTGGCTTCCCTCGGCCAGTATGTGCACAGTATGGCGTGGTCCATTCCGTGGCCCCTCAGGCCTCATGCTGTGTATGAATCTGGTGGGCAGGGTTGGGAAGGTCAGAAACACACAGAGAACATCAGACTCGCTTGAGAACACTAGATGCACGACATGACAGGACAGAGGAAAGCACACAGACTCCAACAGGACCCAACCAGTGGGGACATGAGGGGTGGGAAGTGGCCTAGATGCTGGCTTCCCATGGTTTGTACAATGGCCCAAAAGGCAGAAGGGATCCAGTGGAGTTACGGGAAGAGGGGGACACTGAGATGGGAGAGAACATGGAATGAATGCTGATGGATGTCATGAAGTCAAGAATTGGATGCCAAAACACAGCTTGGCCCCACTACACATGGTCTTACCCCTGACGGTCAGTGTGGCCGAGGTCCTCTCCTGCCCACACACGCATGAGTACTCCCCGGCGTCCACCACGGCTAGGCCACGGATCTCCAGCTCACACAAGACCCCGTCCTGCCTCAGGCTGACTCTGTCACCGGTTCTGAGGGTCTCAGAGCCCTTCCTCCACTCCACAGGGGCCGCCTTGCTCAGCTCACAGCGCAGTGTGGCCGTGGCCCCCTCTGTGGCCTCCTCATTCCTCAGACCCTTGGTGAACTTGGCAGGCAGGGCTGCAATGGCCACGAAGTCAGGGAGAACATCTCACTCTATGGGGGACTCTGTGTCCAGGACAGGGACACCCACAACAACCACACAAACTGCCAAGGGTCACGGCATGAATGAGTGAACAGAGGCACAGATGGTGAGGGAGGCAAATGGAAGGAGAGGAACAGAGGACACAAAGGACGGGACACGAACATCGGGACACAGATTGTAGGGGGAGATGTGAGCTGGGAGAGACCCAGGGACCCCACATGGAGAGACACAGACACCCACAGAGTCCGACACTGGAAAAGGTAGACACATGGTGGAAAGGTGCAGACACCGAGCCACTGGTCCATGTGGGCACACGTGATCTTTACCCATGATGGTCAGCGTGGCCGAGGTCCTCTCCTTCCCGCACACACACGAGTACTCCCCAGCATCCGCCACGGCCAGGCCACGGATCTCCAGCTCACACACGGCCCCGTCCTGCCTCAGGCTGACTCTGTCCCCAGCTCTGAGGGTCTCAGAGCCCTTCCTCCACTCCACGGGGGCCGCCTTGCTCAGCTCACAGCGCAGTGTGGCTGTGGCCCCTTCTATGGCTTCCTCCTTCCTCAGACCCTTGGTGAACTTGGCGGGCAGGGCTGGGGGCCAGAAAGACATGGGCTATCACACTTGCTGAGCACACCAATGAGACAGGGCATGGACAGCACAGAGATGACAGAAACCCATGGGCACACAGGCCACGTGCTGGGTGTACTGAGCACATGCTGTGGGCTGTGGCTTCGCTCAGCCCAGCCTGTGGAGTGTGGCTGTGGCTCCTTTCATGGCCTCCTTCGGCCTCATGCTTTGTATGAAACTGATGGGAGGAGATGGGGAGGTTTGGAACAACACGGAGAACACGATATTCTCTGGAGATTGTTCAGAGACAGGACATGACGGGACAGAGGAAAAGACACAGAACCCAACAGGACAACAGGACACAACCAGCAGTGCCACAAGGGGTGGGAAGTGGCTTAGATTCCAGTTCCTGTGGTTCACACAACAAGAAAGTGGAAGGAATTCCAGAGAGTTGTGGGAAGAAAGTGACACTGAGATGGGAGAGAACATGGAAGGAACGCAGACAGATGTCACGAACTCAATAACTGGACGCCGAAAAACAGCTTTGCCCGGCCACACACAGTCTTTACCCCTGACGGTCAGCGTGGCCGAGGTCCTCTCCTGCCCGCACACGCACGAGTACTCCCCGGTGTCCGCCAAGGCCAGGCCACTGATCTCCAGCTCACACATGGCCCCGTCCTGCCTCAGGCTGACTCTGTCCCCGGCTCTGAGGGTCTCTGGCCCCTTCCTCCACTCCACGGGGGCCGCCTTGCTCAGCTCACAGCGCAGTGTGGCCGTGGCCCCCTCTATGGCCTCTTCCTTCCTCAGACCCTTGGTGAACTTGGCAGGCAGGGCTGAGAGCAAGAGCGACATGGTAACAATCATGTTCTGAACACGTGGAAGACACAGGACATGGACAGCACAGAGATGACAGAAACCCAAGGGGATAGAGGCCACGTGCTGGGGGTCCCAAGCACACGCTGTGGGCTGTGGCTTCCCTCGGCCAGTATGTGCACAGTATGGTGTGGTCCATTCCGTGGCCCCTCAGGCCTCATGCTGTGTATGAATCTGGTGGGCAGGGTTGCGAGGATCAGAAACACACAGAGAACATCAGATTCTCTGGAGAACTCTAGAGGCAGGACACGACAGGACAGAGGAAAGCACACAGACTCCAACAGGACCCCACCAGTGGGACATGAGGGGTGGGAAGTGGCCCCGATGCTGGCTTCTCATGGTTTGTACAACTGCCCAGGAGGCAGAAGGGACTGTGTGGAGTTACGGGAACAGGGGGACACTGAGATGGGAGAGAACATGGAATGAATGCTGACAGATGTCACAAAGTCAATAATTAGATGCCAAGACACAGCTTGGCCCAGCCACACATGGTCTTTACCCCTGACGGTCAGCGTGGCCGAGGTCCTCTCCTGCCCGCATATGCACGAGTAGTCCCCAGTGTCTGCCACAGCCAGGCCATGGATTTCCAGCTCACACACGGCCCCATCTTGCTTCAGGATGACTCTGTCCCCCGCTTTCAGGGTCTCAGGCCCCTTCCTCCACTCCACGGGGGCCACCTTGCTCAGCTCACAGCGCAGAATGGCCGTGGACCCCTCTGTGGCCTCTTTAGTCTTCAGATCTTGGATGAACTTAGCGGGCAGGGCTGCGGAGGGTCAGATGGACAGAAGCCATCAGCTCTTCTGGGGGACTGGGGCCACCATGTGAACACAAGGTAGAAACAAAAGCAGGCAGGGTGGACGCGTGGGAGGAGGCAAGACAGTGTGTGCATGACAGTAAGGTCCTCCTGTGTCCTGCCTGCAAAGGTGCAGGGTGGCGGGGCACTGGCTCCATCCAGCTTCTTGTCTTCTTAAAGGGCATCCTGTCCCACCCGTGACCTTTCATATGGGCCAAGTGCTGACCTCTCCTGCACCCCAAGCTCCCAGCCGGGCTCCCCTAGCTCACCACCCTCTCATGCAACAATGCAATGGACACCTTTCCCAGGAAGACCCCCTGGGACACACCTTCTGGTCATGACATCCACAGCCCCCTTGTCACCCTAACTACGTGCTGCCCATCTCAAGCAGCGCGTCCGTCCAGCACCACCTGCACCTGGACACATCTGGGCTTAATGCATGCCATCCCCACCCATGCCAGGCTCCACCACCTCCAAATCACACGTTCCTGTCCTGATTCCACTGCACCCCCACTTCCTGTCTCTGATCCCTCAGACCCCAGTGGACTCCAGTCGTGGCCTCCTAACCTCCTCTGGTCTGCTGACCTGCCAGCCTCTTCTTCATCCCGACTCCAGGCAGAGTGTGAGCTTCACAAGTTACAGCTGAACAGGGCCCACACTGGTTACACCCTGTCATGGGCTGAACCACATTCCCTTAAAATTTCCCTGTTGGGGTCCTAACCTCCAGGACCTCAAAATGGGGCTGTATTTGGAGATGGGGTCTTTACAGAAGTGATTAAGGCAAAATGAGGTCACTGGAGTGGGCCCTGATCCCACATGACTGGTGTCCCTATGAGAAGAGGAGATCATGACACCTGCAGGGGGACAACCATGTGAGGACACAGGGGAAAGACGGAGGGCTGTCCACATGCCAAGGAGAGGCCTCAGGAGGAACCAGCCCTGCTGATACCCAGATCTTGGACTTCCAGCCTCCAGACTGGGAAGAAATAAATTTTTGATGTTTAAGCCACAGTTACGTTGTTAAGCCATTCAGATTTTGGTCCGAGGAGTTGGGGTGCTGCTGTGACAAATACCTAAAATCACGGGGGTGGCATTGAAACTGGGTAATGGGTAGAAGCTGGAAGAGTTTTGAGGGGCGTGTTAGACAAATCAAGGTTGCCTTGAAGAGATTATCTGTAGAAATGTGGACATTAAAGGTGCTTCTGGTGAGGGCTCAGATGGAAATGAGGAACCTGTTATTGGAAACTGAAAGAAAGGTGATCCTTTTATAAAAGTCCTCAGTGAAGTACTTGCTGAGTTGTGCCTAGGGTTTTGTGGAAGTTAGAACTTGTGAGTGAATGTGGACATTTAGCCAAGGAGACATCTAGGCAAAGTGCTGAGGGAGCAGCCTGCCTTCTCCTTGCTGCTTATAGTACAACAAGAGAGGAGAGAGAGAAGTTGAAGGAGGAATTGCTAAGCAAAAAGAAACCAGAAATTGAAAATTGAGAAAATTTTTAGTCTATCCAAATAGCAAAAAGTGAGAAACCACGTTCCATAGAGAACACCAAGGGTGCGGCTGGAATATCATTTGCATAACAGATGATGAACATGAGCCCTGGATCCAACCAGCCCTCTCAGCAGAAGCCGGGGATAGAGATGGGATGATCCAGGAAGGATGCGTGGAGGGCCCTCTTGCCTCATGGCTTGGACTCCTGTGGACTTCATGGGAGACCAACAAGGCTTTTGAGAATTTTATACCAGCAGAAATGCTGCCAACCATGCCTGAATAGGACAGAGAAGGGATGAAACAATGGAAGCTGTCAGAGTCCTGGGATTTCTCCACGATGGGCCAACAGAGCTATCTGGCTGTGAACACACGTTATCCTTCAAGGATGGGGAAAAATGACTCCAAAGGCAATTCCAAGGTTGGCAGAGCTGCCATTGCATCCATAGGCTCAGAGGGCCATGCCACCTCTCCCCAGGGCCAAGGGGGCAAGGCCACCACTCAGGTGGGGCCCGAGGACAGAGCATCGAGCCAAAGGATCCTTCTCCAGGATTAAAGTCGAACAGAATTTGTCCACCCGTGCTGGGCTTCCATGGCACCAGAGGCCTCTTTCTTCTCTCGTATTTATTCATTTGGAATGGAAATCTCTCTCCTACACCTGTCCCACTCTGGTGCTTTGGAAGTGCATAACTTGTCTGCTTTCGCAGGTTCACGGCTGGAGAGGAATTCCGCCTCAGGACGAATTGCACCTCGACTCTCACCACGATTTAGACGATATTTAGATCGCGCTTTGGACTTAGAGTTGGCACTGGAATGGGTTAGGACATTTGGGCTTTGGGGATGGGATGAATGTGCGCTGCACGTGAGGACACGCATTCTGGGGGGGCAAGAGGGCAGAGACTTACAGACTGAAATTCGTATGTTGAAGTCCTAACCCCCAGGATCTCAGAATGTAAACTTGTTTGGAAATAAGGTCTTTACAGAGATAACTAAGGAAAATAAGGTTATCAGGACTGGTGTCCTTATAAGAAGAGGCGATAAGAGGAGATGAGGACACAGGGAGAAGACATCCGTGTACACACCAAGGAGAGAGGCTTCAGGAGGAAGCAGCCCAGCAGACACTTTGATCTCGGACTTTCAGCCTCCAGAACTGGGAGACTATAAATGGCTGTTAAGTCACTGTCTGGTATTTGTTACACATCCCCAGCTGAGGGCGTTTCTGCAAAACCTCAAGGGTGGGTCGAATGCTGCCACCAGACACAGAGGGCCTGGCCTGTCTGGCTACTTCTTCCCTGAACCCCTCAATGCTCCACCTCAGTCCTCCTGGGAATGTCTGTCAAATGACAGGCAAGCCCCCAATTCCATGCCTGGGGCCCACAGCCTACACATCTCTGCAGGCTCGGCCACATGCAGGCCAGTGGCCCCAGGCAGCTCTCATGGACCCTGATGCCTGTCTGCTGGTGCCTCCCTGCAGGTCCCTGCACCACCTCCCCTCGGGGTCTGTATCCCCAGGGCCTAGACAGGGTCAACTAGTATATTCTCATTGTGTGTTTGTGGGATGGATCAGAGAGATGGTGAGTGTGCCCTGAGAAACAGTAACACCAAGAGACAAGAGGAGAACACAGAACGAATAGCAAAGTCATTCAGGTGCCCAAAGATGGTCGTTACCCCTGACAATGAGTGTGGCCGAGGTCCTCTCCTGCCCGCACACGCATGAGTACTCCCCAGCATCCACCACGGCCAGGCCATGGATCTCCAGCTCACACACGGCCCCGTCCTGCCTCAGGCTGACTCTGTCCCCAGTTCTGAGGGTCTCAGAGCCCTTCCTCCACTCCACAGGGGCCGCCTTGCTCAGCTCACAGCGCAGTGTGGCTGTGGCCCCTTCCATGGCTTCCTCCTTCCTCAGACCCTTGGTGAACTTGGCGGGCAGGGCTGGGGGCCAGAAAGACATGGGCTATCACACTTGCTGAGCACACCAATGAGACAGTGCATGGACAGTACAGAGATGACAGAAACCCGTGGGCACACAGGCCACGTGCTGGGTGTACTGAGCACATGCTGTGGGCTGTGGCTTCGCTCAGCCCAGCCTGTGGAGTGTGGCTGTGGCTCCTTTCATGGCCTCCTTCGGCCTCATGCTTTGTATGAAACTGATGGGAGGAGATGGGGAGGTTTGGAACAACACGGAGAACACGATATTCTCTGGAGATTGTTCAGAGACAGGACATGACGGGACAGAGGAAAAGACACAGAACCCAACAGGACAACAGGACACAACCAGCAGTGCCACAAGGGGTGGGAGTGGCTTAGATTCCAGTTTCCTGTGGTTCACACAACAAGAAAGTGGAAGGAATTCCAGGGAGTTGTGGGAAGAAAGTGACAGTGAGATGGGAGAGAACATGGAACGAATACAGACAGACGTCATGAAGTCAATAGTTGGATGCCAAAACAAAGCTTTGCCCGGCCACACACAGTCTTTACCCCTGACGGTCAGCGTGGCCGAGGTCCTCTCCTGCCCGCACACACACGAGTACTCCCCGGCGTCCGCCAAGGCCAGGCCACGGATCTCCAGCTCACACACAGCCCCGTCCTGTCTCAGGCTGACTCTGTCCCCAGCTCTGAGGGTCTCGGGCCCCTTCCTCCACTCCACGGGGGCCGCTTTGCTTAGCTCACAGCGCAGTGTGGCCGTGGCCCCCTCTGTGGCCTCTTCCTTCCTCAGACCCTTGGTGAACTTGGCAGGCAGGGCTGAGAGCAAGAACAATATGGTAACAATCATGTTCTGAACACATGGAAGACACAGGACATGGACAGCACAGAGATGACAGAAACCCATGGGCACACAAGCCATGTGTTGGGGGTGCCGAGCACACACTGTGGCCCGTAGCTTCCCTCGGACAGTATATGCACAGTATGGCGTGGTCCATTCCATGGCCCCTCAGGCCTCATGCTGTGTATGAATCTGGTGGGCAGGGTTGGGAAGGTCAGAAACACACAGAGAACATCAGATTCTCTGGAGAACTCTAGAGGCAGGACACGACAGGACAGAGGAAAGCACACAGACTCCAACAGGACCCAACCAGTGGGGACACGAGGGGTGGGAAGTGGCCTAGATGCTGGCTTCTCATGGTTTCCACAACTGCCCAGGAGGCAGAAGGCATCCTGTGGAGTTACGGGAAGAGGGGGACACTGAGATGGGAGAGAACATGGAATGAATTCTGATGGATGTCATGAAGTCAATAATTGGACATCAAAACACAGCTTGGCCCCACTACACACGGTCTTACCCCTGACGGTCACTGTGGCCGAGGTCCTCTCCTGCCCACACACGCATGAGTACTCCCCGGCGTCCACCATGGCTAGGCCACGGATCTCCAGCTCACACAAGACCCCGTCCTGCCTCAGGCTGACTCTGTCACCGGTTCTGAGGGTCTCAGAGCCCTTCCTCCACTCCACAGGGGCCGCCTTGCTCAGCTCACAGCGCAGTGTGGCCGTGGCCTCCTCTGTGGCCTCCTCATTCCTCAGACCCTTGGTGAACTTGGCAGGCAGGGCTGCAATGGCCATGAAGTCAGGGAGAACATCTCACTCTATGGGGGACTCTGTGTCCAGGACAGGGACACCCACAACAACCACACAAACTGCCAAGGGTCACGGCATGAATGAGTGAACAGAGGCACAGATGGTGAGGGAGGCAAATGGAAGGAGAGGAACAGAGGACACAAAGGACGGGACACGAACATCGGGACACAGATTGTAGGGGGAGATGTGAGCTGGGAGAGACCCAGGGACCCCACATGGAGAGACACAGACGCCCACAGAGCCTGACATGGGAAAAGGTAGACACATAGTGGAAACGTGCAGATGCCGAGCCACTGGTCCATGTGGGCACACGTGATCTTTACCCCTGACGGTCAGCGTGGCCGACGTCCTCTCCTTCCCGCACACACACGAGTACTCCCCAGCATCTGCCACAGCCAGGCCACGGATCTCCAGCTCACACACGGCCCCGTCCTGCCTCAGGCTGACTCTGTCCCCAGCTCTGAGGGTCTCAGAGCCCTTCCTCCACTCCACGGGGGCCGCCTTGCTCAGCTCACAGCGCAGTGTGGCTGTGGCCCCCTCTGTGGCCTCTTCCTTCCTCAGACCCTTGGTGAACTTGGCAGGCAGGGCTGGGGGCCAGAAAGACATGGGCTATCACACTTGCTGAGCACACCAATGAGACAGGGCATGGACAGTACAGAGATGACAGAAACCCGTGGGCACACAGGCCACATGCTGGGTGTACTGAGCACATGCTGTGGGCTGTGGCTTCGCTCAGCCCAGCCTGTGGAGTGTGGCTGTGGCCCCTTTCATGGCCTCCTCAGGCCTCATGCTTTGTATGAAACTGATGGGAGGAGATGGTGAGGTTTGGAACAACACGGAGAACACGATATTCTCTGGAGATTGTTCAGAGACAGGACATGACGGGACAGAGGAAAAGACACAGAACCCAACAGGACAACAGGACACAACCAGCAGTGCCACAAGGGGTGGGAAGTGGCTTAGATTCCAGTTTCCTGTGGTTCACACAACAAGAAAGTGGAAGGAATTCCAGGGAGTTGTGGGGAGAAAGTGACACTGAGATGGGAGAGAACATGGAAGGGAACGCAGACAGATGTCATGAACTCAATAACTGGACGCCGAAACACAGCTTGGCTTGGCCAAACACGGTCTTTACCCCTGATGGTCAGCGTGGCCGAGGTCCTCTCCTGCCCGCACACGCACGAGTACTCCCCGGCGTCTGTCAGGGCTAGGCCACGGATCTCCAGCTCACATACGGCCCCGTCTTGTCTCAGGCTGACTCTGTCCCCAGCTCTGAGGGTGTCAGAGCCCTTCCTCCACTCCACGGGGACTGCCTTGCTCAGCTCACAGCGCAGTGTGGCCGTGGCCCCCTCTGTGGCCTCTTCCTTCCTCAGACCCTTGGTGAACTTGGCGGGCAGGGCTGAGGGCAAGAACAACATGGTAACAATTATGTTCTGAACACGTGGAAGACACAGGACATGGACAGCACAGAGATGACAGAAACCCATGGGCACACAAGCCATGTGTTGGGGGTGCCAAGGACAGACTGTGGGGTGTGCGTTCCCTCGGCCAGTATGTGCACAGTATGGCGTGGTCCATTCCGTGGCCCCTCAGGCCTCATGCTGTGTATGAATCCGGCGGGCAGGGTTGGGAGTGTCAGAAACACACAGAGAACATCAGATTCTCTGGAGAACTCTAGAGGCAGGACACGACAGGACAGAGGAAAGTACACAGACTCCAACAGGACCCCACCAGTGGGACATGAGGGGTGGGAAGTGGCCCCGATGCTGGCTTCTCATGGTTTGTACAACTGCCCAGGAGGCAGAAGGGACTGTGTGGAGTTACGGGAAGAGGGGGACACTGAGATGGGAGAGAACATGGAATGAATTCTGATGGATGTCATGAAGTGAATAATTGGACGCCAAAACACAGCTTGGCCCCACAACACACGGTCTTACCCTTGACGGTCAGCGTGGCCGAGGTCCTCTCCTGTCCGCACATACATGAGTACTCCCCGGCATCCGCCATGGCCAGGCCATGGATCTCCAGCTCACACATGGCCCCGTCCTGTCTCAGGGTGACTCTGTCCCCAGCTCTGAGGGTGTCAGAGCCCTTTCTCCACTCCACGGGGGCCGCCTTGCTCAGCTCACAGCGCAGTGTGGCCGTGGCCCCCTCTGTGGCCTCTTCCTTTCTCAGACCCTTGGTGAACTTGGCAGGCAGGGCTGGGGATGGTCAGAGGGACACAGAGAACATTAGACTCACTGGAGAATTTGGGGGTCTGGACATGGACACTGGACAATGAAACATTCACACTCTGGAGCAAACAGGGAATAAAAGCCTGGACACACGAGTGGGTAAGCAGAACCGTGGGGGTAAGGATAGACTGGGCCAGGTTCATCTGGGTGGAGTCCAGTGAGGAGGTGGAGATGCTGGGATCCTCATTGAGGACCTCAGGTCAGGGTCCTCATGGAAATGACCACAGTGGTCACAGGATGGACAGAGACAATGACCAGTCCTTCATCAGACTGCATCTGATGCTAGATTTGAGGGCCCAGGCCCCTTCCCCACCCTACACATGCCTGACTGTCCAGCTCACACCAGACCGTGGCTGTGGCCCTCTCTGCGGCTCCCTATTTCTTGGTGATTTTGTGATCATGACAAGTACAGCTGGGGAAGGAGACACCAAAAAGGCTGCTTAAACTCTCCCATGAGTTTGCACCAGTGCCCCCATCTCGTCAATTCCTGCTGCTCCTGAGGCCAGAGCCTGGGACTGACCAGGGCTGACCAGAGCAAAGAACATCCCAGCCAGGAGGGAAGCAGGAGCTGCCCTTCTCCTGGCCAGTCACACTTGAGCAGGTGTCCTTAGGAGCTGCACACTTCTGCAAGCAGCTCTCTTGGGCCAACTGTAGCTGGTCAACTTGGGTCCTCTGCTCCTGGGCCATTGGCAGCACTTCCCGGGGTGGAAGCTGCTCAGATCATGCGATGGGCCTCCAAGCCTACATCCTCCACAGTCTCTTGGTGGGTCTGACCAGCTAGAGGGCCTGCTGCCTCCATACTGGGGATGCTGTGCTCCGTCCATGCAGTCGAGGCGGCATGGTGGCCTGGCCTCTCCCCAAAGGTCTGAACATTTGTGCACGTGATGGCCCTGCCCAGCCTCCAGAATCCTTTTCTTCTCTGACCGTCCTTGTTGTGTGAGTGGGACCCACCAGAGGTCAGGACATGAGGCCCCTGTGCACCTGAAGAGCTGTCCTTTCCTCTGCTTTCTCTGAGACACGCCCGCCTCCATGCCCCTTCACCAATGCTGCTGCTGAGACCCTCCAGGACGTGGCAGGCAGCCTCATCCCACCTCTGTCTCGTCTGCTTCCCCCATAGTAAGTGACTAGGCCCTCAGAATGGCTACTGAGGACCAGGACCCCAGGCATGGGGAGCTGACCAGGCCACCAGCCACACCATAGCCAGGCCTTATCCTGACTCCCCATGTCTGCGAGTCTCCAGCCCCTTCCACCGTAGCACAGGGCACCTTGCTCAGCTCACAGCACAGTGTGGATGTGGCCTCTCAAGTGGCCTGCTCAGGCCTCAGAACTTTTGTGAATTGGGTGGCTAGGGCTGGGGAAGGTCAGACGGACACACAGACCATCAGACTCTGAAGCTTGCAGACAAGAAATGGGCCACAGACATGATGCTGGCAACACAGGTACCTGCCTTGGGGGTGCGGCGGCACATGCCAGGAGAGTAACTCAGAGCGTGGTTCTCCAGGCAGGGATGCAAGGAGGGGTGATCGAGGGAGGGAAGCCAGGACACTCATGATGGGCCACGAGAGAGCCCCACATGGTGGCTACTCCACTACAAAGGAGGCTCCCACCTCCCCCTATTCACGGGACGCCATCGGCTGTCTGCCCCTCATAGGACGTGGCCTTGCAAGCCCCTAGCCTGTGGCCAGCCCTCCTGCTCCAGCTGACCATGCACCACCCCCACTGGCCTGTGCCCTCTCATCCCACATCCTAGCCCCAGCCCAAGAGACTGTCTCCCATGGATGGTGCTGAGAGCCAATCGATGCAGCCACGGACAACAGGCATGAACCCCCGTCCCAGGCGGACATGCATATGCCTTTTCTGGCTCTGGGTCCCCTCCTCATGGCCTTCTCTGACCCTCCTTTCTCTGCTTCCACAGCCAAGCTCTATCCACACACAGACCCTCACCTCACACCTCACGTTCCACACACAGACCTCCACACCCACCTACCTCACTCCATACTCACCTCTCTTCCACACCCATCTCACCTCCACCTCACCTCCCCGTGCCCCTCACCTCCATCTCACCTCCAGCTCACCCCATCTCCATCTCCACACTCACCTCATTTCCACACCCCCCTCACCTCCACCTCACCTCCACACCCACCTCACCTCCACCTTACCTCCCCCAGGTCCCTCACCTCCATCTCACCTCCACCTGACCTCATCTTCACCTCCACACTCACCTCACCTCCACACCCACCTCACCTCCACCTCACTTCCCCACACCCCTCACCTCCATCTCACCTTCACCTTGCCTCGTCTCCACCTCCACACCTGCCTCACTTCCACACCCACCTCACCTCTACCTCACACCCAGTTCACCTCCACCTCAACTCACCTCCACCTCACCCTTCATCCCGAGACCTCACCTCCCATAGCACCTAGATGCTGGATGGTAGTCCCTGGGACTCCCCACATGGCTCTCTCATGGCCCATCATGGGTGCCTGGCTTCCTTCCCTCGATCACCCCTTGTTGCATCCCTGCCTCAAGAACCACACTGAGTTACTTCCCAGCTTCTCTCTTGGCACGTCACTCCCCCGACCGCCAAGGCCTCAGGACGATCATAACCCCACTGTTGGTATTGTGTGGTTGCCCTCAACTTCCCCAGATGTGACCCCCCTGAGGGCAACAAGGGCCTTGTTCTCTACTGTTTATCTGAGACAGACCTCACACAAGCAGACCATGCTGCAGAAATGCAAGAAACAAAGAGAGAACCAGAAAGACCACACACAGACAAAGGCAGAGTGAGGGGATGCGACCAAGTCCTCAGACACGAAGCCGCTGCTCCACGTGGGCACACACAGTCTTTACCCCTGACGGTCAGTGTGGCTGAGGTCCTCTCCTGCCCGCACACACACAAGTACTCCCCGGCGTCTGCCACGGTCAGGCCACGGATCTCTAGCTCACACACAGCCCCGTCCTGCCTCAGGCTAATTCTGTCTCTGGTTCTGAGGGTCTCAGAGCCCTTCCTCCACTCCACGGGGGCTGCCTTGCTCAGCTCACAGCTCAGTGTGGCCGTGGTCCCTTCCAGGGCCTCCTTGCTTCTCAGTCTTCCTATGAACTCAGCGGGCAGAGCTGAAGAAAGTCAGACAGAGAACATGAGATTCTCTGGAGATGGCTGGGGGACAGGACAGGACGGGATGGAGGAAAAGACACAGACTCCAACAGGACAACAGAAGTGAACCAGTGGTGACACGAGGAGTGGAAAGTGGCTTAGATGCCAGGTCTCAGGGTTTGTACAATAGCCCAGAAAGGTGGAAGGGAATCTGTGGAGTTACAGGAACATGGTGACACAAAGACAGGGAGAGAACATGGAACGAATGTAGGGGGACATCATGGAGTCAACAACTGGACACCAAATATGGTTCTGCTTAGCCACACAAGGTCTTTACCCCTGACGGTCAGCGTGGCCGAGGTCCTCTCCTGCCCACACACACATGAGTACTCCCCGGCGTCCGCCACGGCCAGGCCACGGATCTCCAGCTCACACACAGCCCCGTCCTGCCTCAGGCTGACTCTGTCCCCGGCTCTGAGGGTCTCAGAGCCCTTCCTCCACTCCACGGGGGCCACCTTGCTCAGCTCACAGCGCAGTGTGGCTGTGGCCCCTTCCACAGCCTCCTTGCTTCTCAGTCTTCCTATGAACTCAGCAGGCAGAGCTGCAGCGAGGTCCGATGGATAAACAACGTCATCTCCACCCTCCCGTACGGAATGAAGGGGCTGCGTGGGCAGGATGTGGGGGGATGCTCACCCTTCACAGTGAGCACGGCCGTGGTTGTCTGGTCCCCGAAGCAGCAGGAGTACTGCCCGCTGTCCTGGGGCCTCAGGTCCCGGACCACCAGCTCCAGCATGGTGCCCTCCTGCCGCAGAGAGAACTTGCCTCCTGACCGCAGAACCTCATCTCCACGGCGCCACTCCACAGGCGCAGCCACGGACGACAATGTGCAACGCAGTGTCACAGCGCCGCCCTCCAGCACCTCCACGTCCTTCAGCCCCTCCCGAAACCGCACCGGCCGAGCTGCAGACAGGCACGGCTCAGCTCTGCCTTCACCCCCCTGCATCCTACCTGGGGCACCCCCTACAGGTGAGGAGGGCCAGGGGTAGCAGGCGCAGGGGGCTACCTCACCTCTTCTACAATGGGAGCTAGTGATGGTGACCCTAAGACCTCTGCCCCTCCAGGAGAGGGAGCCAAACAGGAGGGAACAGAGGAGGGTGGAGAGTCATGGGCTGATTCTGCCCCCAGAAATCTATATGTTGGAGCCCCCAGGACCTCAGAATGGGGCTGTATGTGGAGACGGATGACGAAGAGATGATGAAGGTAAAACGAGGTCACTGGGGTGCGCCCCGATCCCACATGACCAGTGTCCTTATAAGAAGAGGATACGAGGACATACACAGACACACATGAAGGGGTGACCATGTGAGGACACAGGGAGAAGACGGCCATCTACATGCCCACGAGAGAGGCCTCAGGAGGGAGCAGCCCTGCCCTCCCCTGGGCCTCTGACTTCCAGCCTCCAGACTGGGGGACGATGAATGTCTGTTGTTTAAGCCCCCAGGGTGCGGTGTTTGTTACACAGCCTGAGCTGACAGAGACAGACAGAGATGAGCCAAAGCTAGCAGGAGAGGGACACAGATGTCGGAACACAAGACAAAGACAGGAATGAAGTAAAAAAAGACTGCTGGTCAGGAGACCAAGAGAGGGCAAGGGGAATCCTATCAGAGCAGCAGATTCCCAGAAACGGGGAGGCAGCAAAGTGAGATGGACAAGCTGCTAGAGAGAGAGGGGGACCAGGAGCTGGTAACCCCCCCCCCCACAGAGAGAGAGGGAGGCAGATGGGGTCCCCGGGTCCCTCCCCTGAGCGAGCTGAGACATGGGCGCCGCCCGGGGGCTCACCATGGACCCTGACGATGGAGCTGCTCCAGGCACCCCCGGCCTCACACTTATAGCGCCCGCCATCCTGCAGGGTGGCGCCAGTGATGACCAGCTGGGCCTGGCGGCCCTCGTAGGTCAACCGGCAGCGGGCTGACGACCGCAGCACCTTTCCATCCTTGGTCCAGCACACAGGGCTGTCTGGAGTGACGGTCTCACAGACGAGGGTCAGATCCTCCCCCTCTGTGACCGAGGCATCCACGAGCTCCTGGGAGAAGGCACTTGGCTTCTCTGGGGACAGAGAGGGAAGCACAGGGAGCTTGGGGGCTCCTGCAGGAGAAACCGTGGGTTTTGCTGCAGACCAGCTGATACCCCACCTGCCCAGCTCAGGCTGGGGCTGCCGACGGGGCCACTGGGGGAACAGGACAGGCTCTATGTGGCTCCCCACACCAGAGGGGTGTGGCTCATCCCAGACCAAATTGACTGTGGGGTCACCTCTCCATGGCACATGCATGGTTCATCCTGAAAAAGCCCCACTTGTTCTCCCAAACCCACCTACCTGGGATGTGAGGGCCGATCCCCCGGGCAGCCCATGGTGCCTTCTTTGTGAGCCCTAGGACCTCTCGGCTACGCCCTCAGCCATGTGTGCTGGCCCCCACCCATCCGGGATCTGAGGGCTGAGCCCACCCACAGCTCACGGCGCCTTCTCCATGAGCCCCAGGACCCCTTGGCTGTGCCCTCAGCCACATGTGCTGGCCCCCACCAGCACTAGGCACACAGCCTACCTGTGATCCGCAGGGCAGCTGAGGCCCGCTGGTCACCCGCCTCGAAGTGGACGGTGCCCGAGTCCTTGAGCGTGAGCTGCCGCAGGGTCAGCACGTGGTAGCCTCCTGGCTGGGCCTCGATGTCGTTGAGCTCGTTGGCCTGGAGAGGGGTCTTGTCCAGGAACCAGTGGACAGGCCCATAGTCAGCAGGGGAGATCCGGCAGCAGAAGGTGGCTGAGGAGCCCTCCCGCACCTCCACGTCCTCCAGGTCCTCCGTGATGAGCACCCGCTGGCCTGCAGGGGCACAGACAGGTACACCATGGTCGCCCATGTGGAGGGAAACATGGCATCCCCTAAACCCAGGCGGGCTCACAGCCAAGAGGGAGCAGCTGACTTCAACAGCCTCAGAATGATGAAACTCAGAAAACAGTGACTGGGTCAGAGCTGAACCATCCACTGTACTTGCTTTAGGTCCACTGATGAGCCCCAAATCCACCTCTGGGATCCTTCTGCAGAGCACGCAGGGGGGGTCCACAGAAAGCCCCTCCCCAGCTGTGCACGTTCCCCGCCTATGCCGATCGTGCCTGTCCCCGAAGTCAAGTAAGGCAACTAAGTCTTGAATTAACAGAAGAAGTAGGAATGTGAAAAAGACGTCAGACGTGTAAAACTTCAAGTCAAATGCTTTGGAGAATAGACGACGTGAATTGGTAGAAAGAAACTTTCTTGCTGCTGACACAGGTTTGGCGAAAGCTCACAGAGAAGTCATAAACACGGGGGTGGATTCTGCATCAGGCTGCTCCAGGGCCCAGCAGAGCCCTGACCTCTGACCCCCCAGACTCTACTTTAACAGATGCTCACACCCCAGTGCGCCACAGCCAGGAAACCCGTGTGCAAACCAGCAGGATGCGGGCCTCACCTTGCACCTGGAGCCGGGCCTGGGACCGGGCCTGGCCAATGTCACAGGTGTAGGTGTCACTGTCTGCCTTCTCCAGGGCGCTGATGGTGAGCCTCAAGGTCAGGCCCTCCTGGCTGGGCGTGTGCTTCCCCGAGGGGCGAAGCTCTGTGAGGCCTTTGCGCCAGGTCACCGCAGCCGCGGGCCGTTCCGTCCTACACATGAACACAGCCGTGCCCTTCTCCTCCAGCTGCAGGTCAGCCAGCTCCTCTGTGAACCGGTTCGCTGCTTCTGGAGAGGGGGCAAGAGGGGCCGGGTGTGAGGCCTGCCCAGACCCCACGCTAGACCCGAGGGTACAGGGCATCGCTCCACCACAGGCAGTTCTCCTCCCGGTCTGTCTGTGGAACCTCAAGGTCTGGGCGAGCCCCTTCTCTGATGGGCTCCCCTCTATTCCCACCTGGGACAGAACAGCTAAGCTCCAAGAGGCCCCAGAGGACACCAGGGCCACTCCAGGGTCTCTCGTGGGGTTACCTTCCACGCGGAGGCTGGCTGTGCTCTTGGAAGCTTCAGTCTCGCACATGTACTCGCCCGAGTCCTTGAGCGAGGCCGCATGCACAACCAGCATGGCCCTTGTGCCTTCAACGAGCAGCTCATACTTCTGACTCTTGCGAATGGCCTTCCCGTCCTTCAGCCAGCGCACCGGGGTGCCAGCCTGCGACAGCTCGCAGCTCAGCACCACATCCTCACCTGGTGCAGCCCGCTGGTCTTCCAAGGGCTTCACGATGTCTGCCGGCCTCTCTGAGGGGAGCAGAGCCAGTAGCTCATGAGGCACGGCCACAGCCCCAGCCATGGCCACACTCCCAGCCATGCCTGGGGCGAAAGCAGGGCCAGCATTCAGGGACCTTCAGACTCCCAAGGCCGAGACCACAGAACCTACAGGCCTGAAACTCTGGGACCTCGGACTTGGGAGTCTCAGAGCCCTGGAGTTTGGGAGTCCCCACAGTCACAACAAGAGAGGGGTGTGGGAGGTAGCTATTAGAGCACAGAGTCTTATGTTCTCAGCATCGTTAGGAGCCCTGCAACTCAAATCGTGGCCATGGGCAGAGGCAGGCTGTGAACTGAACGTCATGCATCTGCACTGGTATTTATGCTGGCAGCACGCTCAGAAATGACCACGGTGACTCCATAGACAGTGAGCCACGTGCCCTGGGGCTAGTGCGGCAGTCAGACCCCAGGTCAGAGACCAGAAACCCTGCTCCTGTCCAAAGACTCAGAACCTCAGCCGAGACAGTGAGCCCCCAGATGACCAGAAGCCCCCAGTGCCCAAATAGGTGTCTCGGGGCCCCATCAGAGGCTGGAGAAGACAGTCCCCAGGAACACTCCCTGGCGGCTGCCCGAGGTCCCCGCCCAGCAGACCCCACCAAGGAGATACCCTGTCCCGCCCCAGCCAGGGGTGCCCACCTCTGACGATGAGTGCGGCCTTGGAGGTGAGGCACTGCACAGAGAAGACCACCTCCCCGGCGTCACTTAGCACGGCATCTCGCACAGCCAGGGTGTACTTGCGGCCCTGGCGTGTGGCCTGGAAGCGGCCGGAGCTGCCCACGGTCTTCCCACCGACGGTCCACACAGCCGTATCACTGGTATTCTCGTGGGACAGGACACACTCGAAGCTGCAGCTCTCGCCCTCCTGCACTTCCACCGTCTTCAGCCTCTTGGTGATGCCCACGTGCAGGTCTGCAGACCATGGGAGACGGCCGTCATGCCGGCCAGGCCCACAGATGCCCACCGTCAAGAACACACCATCGAGCCCACAGTGGCCCAGGCCAGACCCCGGGAGAGGCGAGACCAGCCCTCCCCAGCCCCACCCGTGGCCAGCCTGCTGCCCCTCAGGCAAACGCCCCCCTGCCTCCTGCGGGCTGCACACTGGTGGTGGATGGACAACAGCTGTGAGTCCCCCCCACGGCGGCTGCCTTCCTATCTCTACAGAACAATGTGCAGAGAACAAGCACGGCCCACAGTGGTCGCCAGCCCCAAGGCTCCCACCAGAAGGAGAGTGCCCTGAAGGAAGGAGCATCGGCCCTGGGACAAACTCACCACACCACCCTCCCTTTCCGTCTCATCTCAAATCCAGCCACACTGTCTGAGACCCGACATGGCGGTCTCAGAGGAGCAGGCCCCCCTGCATGTGGGGAGAACAGGATTATCAGAGCTGGGCCAGGACAGCGGTGGATAACAGAGGCCAGGCATCTGCCCCGTGGTCTGAGGCCAAGCTGGGACGATGTCTGAAAGGAACGTGGCCCGCCTACAGTTGCCTTCACCAGGCTGTGCCCGTGCCTGGGAGCCCTTGCCAGGCATCTCCTGCCTGACACCTCCAGGAGGCTCCCCTGACATCCGTGCACTAGCCCACACGTTCCGTGGTGTAGGGTGAACGTCTCTGGCTCTGCCTAATCTCTCCCAGCGCGGGGCTCTACCAGGCAAAGCCAGTCCAGTTTCCCACCCTTGGCTCTGCTGCCCATCATCCTTGACCCAACCTGTACCTGGGCCTCCTATGACCATGTCAAGCCGGCTCAGGAGAACAGGCCTGGGCCTCGGAGAGTGGGTGGGGCCCTGGCAGAGGCGACCCCGCCCCAGTGCCACGCCCCCGAGCCCGGGCCCCGCCCTCTGGGGCCGGCCAGCCGCAGCCACGCACCGTGCACATTGACGCGCGCGCGGGTCTCGTCGGTGCCCAAGTCGCAAGTGTACAGGCCCGCGTCGTCCCGGCTCAGATCGTGCACTACGAGCCCGCGTGTGCCCGCCGTGTGCAGGAAGTCGTATTTGTCGCTGGGGCCCAGCTCCACGCCATCCTTGAGCCACACCACGCGGGCCTGGGGGTCGGAGACCTCGCACTGCAGGGTCAGCGTTCCTCGCTCCTCCGCAGACACATCATCCAGCGCTTTCAGGAACACCACCGGCTTCGCTGCGGGGAGAGTGTGGGCAGGTAAGGGAGCGAGCCGCCAGGTGAGACCCAAAGGGAGCCGGGCACGCGTCCCGGGGAGACCACACGGACTCCGCAGGGACGCCTCACCTTTGACCTCCAGGCGGGCAGTGGCCGTCACCTTGGGGGAAGAGGCGCGCACGATGCCCGCGTCCCCCCGCCGGACCCGCTTCAGCACCAGCGTGTGGCGGTGGCCTTCGTGAGTGATCTCGTGGAAGCTGTCGTTGTATAGGGGCGTCCCATTGAGCGACCACTCCAGCTCCTCGTCCTCGTGGGACAGCTCGCAGGAGAAGCAGGCGCGGTCCTCCTCCGTGACCTCCGCGTCCTGCAGCGGCTGCGTCACTGTCACCTCGCGCGCTGCCGGGAGCACACCGGCCGGCTCAGCGCTCACGCCACGGGCGCCTGCCCCGATACCCTCCCGTGGCCCCGTGCCCTCGCTCCGTACCCTCCACGGTGACCTCGGCGCTGCTCTGGGCGTTGCCGGCCTGGCATCGGTACACGCCGGCGTCGGCGGGCGTGAGCCGCAGGACGCGCAGCTCCGCCATGTGCCCCTCCAGCCTCATCTTGAACTTGTGGGACGGCGCCAGGGGCATGTCCCCTCTGTACCACTGCACGGCCTTGGGGGGCGGCTTGAAGTCGCAGGAGAGGACCACTGACTGCAGCTCGCGTCCCGCTTTGGGCTCCAGCGGCCGCGTGAGCACCACAGGGATGTCTGGGGGGTGGGGGAGGGCACAGCTGCGGCGAGCGGACCGGACCGCGGGGCCTGAACCCCAAAACCACCGCCCCCGCCCCGCGCCTGCCCATCGGCAGCCCCTACCCCTCTGCGCGCGCTCACCTGATACCACAAGGCGCGCGGTGGAGCGCGACTTGCCGATGGTGAAGTGCACCGGCCCGGTCATCGTGGAGCAGGTGCGCCGCAGGGTCAGCCGGTGCACAGTGCCCTCCTGCTCCACGCCCACGTCCGCGCCTGCCTGCAGCACCGTCTTCCCCAGGAGCCACTTGGGCGGCCGCACCGAGGGGATGGAAATCTCACACTCGAACCAGGCAGGGGCGGGCTCCATCACCGTCATGTCCTGCAGGTCCCGCACGATGGTGATGGATTGCTCTGTGGGCGAGGTCTCAGTCACCGGGTGCGGTGACCGCGGGAAGGCCGCCAGCCGCCCCTGCAGGCTCCGAGGTCCCTCCTGGGAACAAACCCTCTCCCCCACACGCATGCTCACATCCTCCCCGGCTGCCCGCACGTGCCCAGTCAGGCCCTTCTCAGACTGGCCACCTCCAAGTGCCAGGGCAAATGGTAGGGGCAGTAGCTCCTGCCCCGGCACACGGGGCCACTGCTGGCGGCCCTGCCCGCACCTTCCACAAAGAACTGTGCGCTGGTCTTCACATTGCCAGCCTCGCAGGTGTAGGTGTCCTCGTCCTCGGGCTGCACGTCGTTGATGACGAGCTTGCGGTAGAGCCCATCGCTGACCATCTCGTACTTGGGCCCAGGACACAATTCTGCGCTGCCCTTGAACCACTGCACCTGGGCGCTGGCCCGAGACACCTGGCACTCGAGCACGCCGCGGTGCTTCTCCATGGCGATCTTGTCCCGCAGTGGGCGCAGGATGGCCACTGGCAGCTCTGTGGGCGTGGGGGGGGGGGGAACGGGGGGGCGGGAGGAAGGGGGGTAAGGGCCAGCACTCATTGCTCCCGAGCCCCTGGGCTGGGTACTGTGCCTGTGCCACCTCCAACCAGCCAGGCTGGGCCACTGCGCTCCGGGCCAACACCCACGCAGACCCGTCTGCCGGGGCCAGTAGGTAGCTAGGCAGAGGGTCGCCCTCAGGGCCGAGACCCTCAGTGTACAATTGACCACCAGGAAGGTGGGCACACCTGCACACCCGCCCTTTCCCAATGCGCCAGCCCCGCATGCCCGCCCCGCCCTCACCCCGCATCCTCCCCGTATCCCGCCCTCGCCCATCCACAGGCCCTCCCTTCCTCGTGATCCATCACCACTCTGTCATCAAGGCCCCCAGGGAAGGCCTCCCACTCCCTGCCTGCCAGGGCCTCACACCCTTCTCCGTGCTTGCTGCAGTCTCAGGATGAAGAACCCTTTGGTACTTCCATTTTAAACAAGGGAGGAGACCCCAAGCCCTCACAGCCCAAGGCCCCTCCCCCAGCCGCCATCTTACCGCCAAGAAGGCAACACCCACTTTCCTTGTCCTGGGTCACTGCTCTCCTGAGCCCGGGCCCAGAGCCCCAGGCCTGCCCCAGGACAGCAGGCCTGTCCGCCCTGCAGGGCCCAGCACACGTGCGGGTTCACACACACTGTCCGGCAGCCCCCTCCCCAAGCCGGTCTCACCTTTCACTCTGAGCTGAGCTCGCGATTCTGCATTTTCCGCCACAAATTTGATTTCCCCTGCGTCTTCGGCCAGTACCCTCCGGTAGACAAGAATGTATGTCCTTCCTGGGAACACAGGCCACTCAGCTCTGGGGGGGGTGGGCAGGGAAGGGAAGGTGGAGAGACCCTCCCACGGCCGCCCCTTATCCTAGTCGCACCTTCTTGGCGGATGCGCACATTGTCACTGGGACGAAGCTTACTGCCCTCCCGGAACCACTGGGCGGGCACCTCGTCGTGGGAGACCTCGCAGGAGAAGCTGGCGCCCTCCTTCTCCATCACCTCCACGTCCTCCAGGGGCCTCACAATCTGGACGTTGCGGCCTGGGGCAGCAAGCAGGCTCTGCCACACCTGGACGCACAAAGCTGCCCCCCTGCTCCCCCGCACCAGCTGGCTGAGGGTACAGGAGTAGAGCACAGCCCCCTGGGGGATGCAGGAGGACCAGGGGGCTCTTGCACCTGCCCCGCACCTGCCGATCCACCACTCTGCCCGCCCTCACCTTGCACCTTCAAGGAGGCCGAGCTCTGGGCGTCGTGGGCATCACACACATACACGCCCTGGTCTCCAAGCTCACACCGGTAAATGATGAGGCTCCTACAGGCACCCTGGGCCATCACGCCCACCGTCTTGCCCACCCGTAGCTCCACGCCGTCCTGTGGAGGGACAGGCCACGTCAGGCTCCCAGCTTGGCCAGCAGAGCCATCCCACACCTACCGTCACACACTGAGGAGCAGGAGTGGGCAGAGGAGACCGGGGGACAGAGGCACCTTCAGCCAGCGCACGTCCACGTTGGGGCGAGACAGCTCACACTCCAGGGTCACCTTGTCCTTCTCTGTGGCCACGACGTCCTGGAGCGGGCGCGTGAATCTGACCGGCAGCTCTAGGGAGGCAGGAGCGGGAGGTGAGAAGCATGGACTGGAGGTGCCCCTCCGGGCTGGGCCGCAACCTGAGCTGGAGGAATCACTCAGCCGGCTCTAGGAATGAGCGCCCCCTCGTGATTCCGAATCCCTGCCCCCACCTGCTTCCCTGGGCCAGCTTGGCGACAAGGGCAGTTGCGGTGTGGAGTGGGTCCACGCACCCGTAACCGTGAGCCGTGCGGATGTATGCACGCCCTCTGCTTTGAAGGCGACGAGGCCGCTGTCCTGCGGCCGCAGCCCCGAGAGCGTGAGGGTGTGGGTAGGGCCACACACTGCCATTTGGCACGTGGGCCCCGGCTGCAGCCGCAGGCCGTCGCGCGTCCAGCTGCCTTCCACGTCGGTGTGCGACAGCTCCACGTCCATGGTGGCCGTGCCCTGCTCCCGTGCCTCCACCTCCTGCAGGCCCCGCACAAGCCGGACCTGGCGCACTGCGGGACAAGCGTGGGGGCAGGTGAGGCACTGCGCCTCAGACCCTGGTCCTCGGGCCAGCCCCAACTCCCCACCGCCGGAGGGGGCCTAAGAGCTCAGCAAGGTGCCTGAAGGGGGTGGGGCGGGCCTGCCACTCCAGGGGAGGCCCCCCCCCACGCTTCCCGCTGCCCCGCCCTGTCCCCAGGGCCTGCCCTCAGGGTGGGGGTGGGGGAAATCTGCTCCCCTCCCACCTTAGCCCCCCTCCTCCTAGAAGCCCGACCTCAGGCCAAGCCCACCCTGCCACTCACTTTCCACCGTGAGCTTGGCTTGCGTCTTGTCATCCGGTGTCTCACAGCCATAGAAGCCGCGGTCAGCGAAGCCCACACTATGGATGACCAAGCGGTGACTCTCGCCCTGGGCGTGGATCGCCAGGTTCTTGCCCGGCGCCAGGACCGCGGCATTGCGTGTCCACTTGACGTCGGGCCACGGCCGCGTCAGCTCCACCCCCATGGTCACCGAGCTCCGCTCCTCCACCGTCTGCGGCTCCAGCTTCTTCCTGAACAGCACTGGAGCCTCTGGGGACAGAAAAGGGAGGTCACCTCAGCCACTGTCACTCTCGGAAAAGCCAGCCGCAGAGGGCCCCCACCAGGACCTCACATTCGGACTTCAAGCTGGGCAAGGCCCTGGCGGTACTCAGGGCCCGGCCGCACACTTGCACAGGTACAATTTTACGGGAGGAAATCGAAGCTGACGGGGGCTTCTCCTTCCCCAGCCCCCTCCCACCTGCTGCTGCCCTGCTCTGAACAACCCTGCCATGTCCCACCTAGTGCCTGGATCTCCTAAGGGTGGCCAGTGACCAGCAGCATCAGGATGTGGGAGCTAGTGAGCCAGGCAGCCTGTGAGCCCACAGGCCTTTAAGGAGAGCCTGGGCAGGTGCACGTTACGGAAGAGAAACAGGCTCAAGGGGGCTTCCAGTCTCAGGCTGTGCTGTGATCTTCCCAGAAGGTGCATCAGCCCATGTATTCCCTTACTCAAAAACCTGCGATGGCTGCCACTTACCCCCAGGTGAGTCCTGGCTCTCCCCAACACAATCTGGCTACAGCCGGCAAAGCATGTTTCCACCTCCTGCCTCTGCTTGCCCTGTCTGCCAACTCCACTCCCTCCCACCTTGCTGTCCATGGGCTCAGCGTGGGACGCCTCCTCCAAGAAGCCTCTGCCCACTCCCAGCCCAGGTGAGCAGTACAGGAGTTTACTTTCTCTCCTCAGAGCAAGTGCCTGGTCCCTCGGTCTCACCCAAATCTCCTCTGTGCAGCCGACAAACCCCGGGTCCCCTGAGGTCAGCGGGACGAGCTGGCCGCAGGCCAGTAGCGGCATGCGCCCGCGGAACCAGCCCAGGGGGAGGCGCCCTCCCTGCGCCCCAGGCGTGCACCTCGGACTCGGAGGGCAGCGGCGGACGTGACGCCCTCAGCCTCGGCGGTGATCTGGCCGGCATCCTGCAGGACCAGGCCCGAGATGGTCAGGCTGTGGCTGCCGCCGCTCTGTGATATGACAACCTTCTCACTGGGCTGCAGCTGCGCGCCGTCCCGGAACCACGTGACCGCCGCGTCCGCGGGGGTCACCACGCACTGGAAGGTGGCCTCGCGGCCCTCCTCCGCAACCACGGCACTCAACCCGGACGTGAACTTGACCTCGCGGGGCACTGTGGACAGAAGCTCCGCTTGAGACGTGAGCAGGAGGAGCGGAGGTCCCACCCTGCAGACGCCGCAGAAGGACGCCTCCTCCAGGAAGCCGCTCGGAACGTCCGGCCCCGCGCCCCAGCCCGCCCGCCCGGCGGCCGCGTACCGCTGACGGTGAGCCGCGCGCTGGTGCGGTCGTCGCGGCTCTCGCACACGTACTCTCCCGCGTCCTCAGCCCGCAGGCCCGACACCGTGAGCGAGCGCCGGGACCCCGTGGCCGCCATCTGGAAGCGCTTGCCGGCCCGGAGCTCCGTGCTCCCGCACCGCCACACCACCTCGGCCTGCGCCGGGCTCAGCTCGCAGGCCAGCGTCACCGTGCCGCCCAGATCCCCGCGCACGGGCTCCAGGGGCCGGCAGAACTTGGTGGCCACCTCTGCGGGAGGGAAGGGACGTCAGCCGGGCGAGGCGCAGGCTACTCTGCGCTGCCCGGTCGCGCGCCCTGAGTCCCAGCCTGGCTCCGCTCTGGGACGCCACAGACACGGGGTTCCCAGAGGACTGCCCCCTGCCCCGCTGACCTTCCACCTGCACTGGGAAGTCCTGCGCCTCCGCGCCCACGCGGCAGCTGTAGACGGCGCTGTCCATGGTCTGCGCACCGCGCAAGGTCAGGGTGTGGGTGTCCCCCAGGCTGGCCATCTCGTGCCGCTTGCTGCGGCGAATCTCCACGCCATCCTTGAGCCACGTCACCGCGGCCACAGAGGGTGTGGCCAGCGTGGCCGTCAGGACGATGTCCTCGTGTTCCCTGACCACCAGAGGCTCCCTGCGGCCGGGTCTCTCCAGGGCTGGTGGCTCAGGCTCCAGCTCTGGGTGCGGGGTGGGGAGGGTCAGTGGGCATGAGAGCAGGGACCCTGGCACCCACGGCCTGGGCCCCGCACCCCACCCTCGGTGGGACAAGACCTGAGACAGAACCCTCCCAACCTCCCATCTCCTGCAACGGCCAGCTCTGTCCAGCCCTTGGCTGAAGCCTCTCCACTGAGCCAGCCCGACAGCAAACAAAGCAGAGCCACACGCCGCCTGATGGCACCATCCAGGCTCCCGGAGATGGTGCAGGACAGCCAGGCGGAGCCCAGGGACTACAGCCTGAGGCCCACCAGCTCTGTCTCAGCCAAGAGCCAAGAGCCCGAGACCACTGTCCTCCCGGGAAGCACGGGCCCCTGGGAAAACACTGCAGGGAGAGTGGCAGGCAGCCTGGAGTGTGGGCCAGCATTCCAGAAGGGCCTCGGGGAAAAGGGCCAGGAGGGGAGGCACGCAAGGGCAGCCTGGGTGGTGGGACATCAGGGCAAACTGGTAGGTGCAAAACTTCAGTGCCTCCAGCAGCCAAGCTGGACAGAGCCTGAGGCCCAGAGGGGAGGGCAAGGCCCTGGGAGGGGGCCCTGGAGGGACCCTGTGAGGTCTGACCCAGGAGAACTAGAAAAGTCATATTGGCTACAGGGCTGGGGACAGGTGGGTGAGGGCCACAGCTGGGGACAGGGGCAGTGTCGGTCAACTCAGGATGGTGAAGCCTGACGATGTCATCGGCTGCTGGGGTGGGGGTGGGGGGTTGGAGAGGGACAGGTGCAGACAGTACATGGACATGGCGCAGGCCCAGGCCATGATGGGCATCTGGCCACAGGGCTGGCCTAAGGACAGCTGGACAGGCCTGGCCCCAAGGCCAGAGACAGGGACCTCATCCTCACTGAAGGTAATGGCACCCAAGTCCAGCAGCCCCTCAGGTGAGGTTCCCCAGAGCAAGGCTGGGCTCTCCAGCTGCCCAGAGGGAATTAAAATGGGAAAAGTGTCTGCTCCAGTCCCCATTTCCACAGACCTCAGGCCTGAGCAGCCCGCAGATGGCTAAGGAAGGTGCAGCGGTAGGTTTCATGCTGGGGAAAGTGGGGATGGCGTGAAAGGTCCAGGAACTTTGCCAGCAGATGCCCAGCTCCACGAAATGACCTCGGAGTGGACAGGGTGCTGGGCACATCAGTAGAGAACAGAGAATAGGACAACTGCTCACACGAGGCAGGGACAAGCCTCACAGAGGGGTGCCCATCTGGGGGATTTGTCAGGTGCTGATCTGCCACAACCAGCTAGAGCCTGGTGCCCACCTGTGACATCCAGGCGGAAGGAGACCTTCTGGCCCCCAGCCTCACAGCTGTACTCCCCAGCGTCCGCCTTCCCTGCCTGCTGCACCACCAGCTGCCGGGTGCAGCCCTTGGCCTCCACGTGCACTTTCGAGCTCGCACTCAGCTTCTTCCCATCCTTGAACCATGTCACCTCTGTCTGGGCCTGGGCCACCTCGCAGCTCAGAGTGGCACTGGCCCCCGCCTTAGCCTGCACCTGGCTGTGCGCCAGCTGCTCCTTGGCAAACACCACTGTGGGCTCTGGGGACAGAGAGGGGCATAGGGTGAGAGACAACATCTAAGGCACATGGTTAAACGTTCAAAGTACTGTTTATGAAAAGACTTTCCTTCCTTCACACCTTGCACAGGAGCCACAGTAGAAACAAAGGAGGGCAGGGAACCAGCGGCAGGTCCATTCACCCAGGAGTCTGCCTCTGAGCCCCTGTTCCGGCCCCTTATCTGACAACTGTTCCTGCATCGAGACCCTGCCGTCTTCGTGAATGGAGCTGTGGAAGTCTGCAGATCTGCGACCCCAATGCCCACACTGGCTCTCTTCAAGGGTACACTGTCTGTCTGCACACGGCCTTTGCAGTCCACTAGTCAATTATCAATCCCACCCCACCCCATCCCGCCAAATAAGCACTTATTCGGATTGGATTGTTAGTGGACATCTTAGTTTCCCCCATGGATGTCTATCCATTTATTTCACTCTTCTTTACCGTCTCTTGAAAATATCTAACCATCCCCTCCCACACGGCATCTAAACATCTCTTATTAGACTTGGAATGAAAACCATGATACCTCTGATGTTATTGCAAATCTTTTAAACTTTCATTTTCCAATCATTTGTTGCTAGTATATAGATAGTATATACATATATATATTTCTCTATGTCGATTTTGAATGTGGTAATCTCTCTCAACACTCTCACTAGATCTAACAATTTCTCTTTTGGATAAATCACATCTGCTGTGAATTCTACTTCTGTTTTTTGAAAGATTTATACTTTTTATGTTATTTTGTTTATTTTCCTCCCCTTTATTTGTGCTGTGCAGTGTGGGATGGAAGTGGTGACATGGCTTTCCTGTCCTGTTCCCCAGCTCAAGGCAAATCCTTCACCATTTCACTTTGTGAAGTGAGCACGACTTTTCTGCAATCCATTTATCAAATTCAGGAAGAATTCTTTTACTTATACTTTGTTAGCATTTTAAGGCATGAATTGATGCTAGATTTTATCCAACATTTCTCCTGAAATTATGATGTAAAATTATATCAAAGACTTGATTCGGCATGTATTGAGGTAATCACATTGATTTTCTTCAATCTGTTAATGTCGAGCTTTACATTGATTTGCTAATGTTTCTAATGTTAAACCAGCCTTGAGTCCTGGTACATTCTGAATTTTATCAGGCTGTAGGATTCTTTTCATATACTGCTGAATTCAGTTTGCTAATTGTTTTTTTTTTTACGATATTGGCCTTGAAATCCATAATAGATTTGCTTATAATATGAATTCTTCCTACTGGCCTGTCATATTACAATATCAAAATTATGCTACCAGATAAAAAGAGTTAAAAAGTTGATCTCCTTTTTCTATTCTCTAGAAGATTCTCCATGGACAAGGGATAATTAATTTCTAAGTTATTGGAAGACTTTACCAGTAAAGCGCTGGGCTTAGAATTTGTTCTATGAGAAGATTTTTTCCTACTGGTTCTATTTCTCCAATAGGACTGTTTGACTTGTCTGTTTCTTCTTAGGTCGGTTTTTATTTAGTTTTCTAGAAATAGGACAATTTCTCAAACTTTTCCTATTTTCTTGCACAGAATACTGTCAGATTCTCCTCAATAGCATGTCAAACATACACAGCAGGATTCTTGGTATCCATGCACACCTACAACATTACACACTGACACAACAACAAACAGCTACAGGTGGCACCCAGGAGCCCATGTGAGACCTCAGCCGACCCTCATGTGAGTTAAACCCTCCTAAGAAAGGGGAAAACAGCAAGTTCACAGACTTCTCTGTGAACCAGCCAGGAGGGCACAAACCCACCCTCACCATTAGGAAACGCTATGAAATCAACACGGCTCTACCAGGCGGGGCCTGCCACCTCAGGAAGTCCTCAGAAACAGAGTGCCCGTATGCCACAGCTGCTTATTTCTCCCCACTTCTAAGTTTACACATCAAACCTCAAGAGGAACTCTGACTTGGGATTTTCTAACAGAAGACAAAGGAAAACAAGATTTGCTCTGAAAAGAAACTCCAGCCTCACACGTGTGCATCACGGATGCCCAGCTCCCGATTCTCTGCTTTCCACTGGTTTTGCACAGACACTGCAGTGAAACATGTGTCTGTGTTCTGGCCCATATGGTGCAGAAAGAGCTTCTCCAGCCATGTGCGAGGGGGGAGAGTGCTCCAGAACCCCCAGAACTTTGGGAACCCAAGTTCAGTCTTGAGATAAATCCCAGTATGACTGGTGCCTGAAATTTGCTATTATCCTGGCTGAATGAAATGCAGACATCTCTTGATAGCAAGATCCCTCATCTGGGGCAGGTGAAGGCAAATGGGAACCAGGAGAACGTCCTCAGGTGAGGGACATCTGCTCTACCTCAGCCCAATGCACTAGACACAGCCAGAGTCCGGGACACCAAGGACCAACGGTGGGTCCTGAGGAGGTTCTGGGAAAAGTGAGAGATGTGGAATTGCAACGTGCAAACACCATTAAGATGGAGAAGAAGGGCCTCTCCCTGCTGTACACACCCCTGCCATCCAAGATCCCTGGGCTCAGCCATGAGTGTGAAAATGGGAGGGGGACTGGGATTCGTGAAGAGATGAGGTTTAATGGACAGAGGACCACGGTGGCCCGGGCTGTAAGCCAGTCCTTCATCACCTCCAAACAAGGCAAGTTCACCCCCCTTCCTCAAGAACTGACCTGTGACGCCCAGGCGGAAGGAGACCTTCTGGCCCCCGGCCTCACAGCTGTACTCCCCTGCGTCCGCCTTCCCTGCCTCCTGCACCACCAGCCGCCGGGTGCAGCCCTTGGCCTCCACGTGCACTTTCTTGCTCGCACTCAGCTTCTTCCCGTCCTTGAACCACGTCACCTCCGTCTGGGCCTGGGCCACCTCACAGCTCAGTGTGGCGCTGGCCCCCGCCTCAGCCTGCACCTCCCTGTGGGCCGGCTGCTCCTTGGCAAACACCACTGTGGGCTCTGGGGACAGAGAGGGACACGGGGTCAGAGACACCACCTAAGTCAGGAAGGCAGCACTGGGGAAAGAAGGCCTGGATGGGGGAGGCAGAGGGCTGGAAACTTCTCCAGGCTCTGCACCAGCTGAGTGGCCTGGAGAAGCCCCACCACCCTCTCAGCAACAAGAGACACAATTTATCTGTGCATCCCAGCACGGCTCCGCCTGGCTGTTCCAGGTGGGGAGGCTGTGAAAGACCCCGGTGCACATGGGATCTGGGGTCGTGAGGCTGGAACAGCCCAACCTCCTAGGGGACGCAGGGTCTTCTCCATGCAGCTGTGCAGCGAGCGTTCTCAGTGCAGTGCGGGCGAGGTCCTACGGCTCCACGCTCTTGCCTCCCTCAATGTCTCAGCTGATGGCAGCCCAGTGGGAGTGAAGCCGGGTCTCCCAGGGCTGCCCCTGCGGGTCCTGATGACACACAAAGGGGAGTATCTTCTTCAATCCTTTGGCCATTACCGTTTGCTCTTTTGTGGTGTGTGTTCAGTCTTTTGTCCAACCTTTAATAGCACTGTCTGTCTCCTGTTTCGCTGTTAGGACCTCTGTTTATATGCAGAGCCTTGATATTCCACATGTGGGTGACCCTCCTTTCAGTCTTTTATGCTGTCCTCTCATGAATCAGTGTTCAGTCACAATGTGCCAGCTATGTCGTCCTTGCTCCACAGTGGTCAGTGGGTTTTGTCCACTTCTGCATTGTCATTGAACAGTTTTATGGCCTGACCCCTTACCCTGTGGTCTCTAACCCACCTGGAGTTGGCTTTGTGTGTGGTTTGAGTTATCGGTCAACTTTTTTTTCCATTTGATGAAACGGCCAAAAGACTTTTATGAAAAAACCATCCTTGAGCCAGCCCTGATGGCCTAGTGGTAAAATTCAGTGCACTCCACTTCAGTGGCCCAGGTTTGGTTCCCAGGTGCTGAACCACACCACTCGTCTGTCCATAGCCATGCTGTGGTGGTGGCTCATGTAGAAGAACGAGAAGGATCTACAACTATGTACTGGGGCTTTGGGGAGGGAAAAAGAAAAAAGAGGAAGGTTGGCAACAGATGTTAGCTCAGGGTGAGTCTTTCCCAGAAAAACAAAAATTGTTTTTCCATTCCTTGCCCAAGCACGACATTAAAAAATAAAATCGGGGATGACGCAGGAGCCCATTGATGGTGGGGTCTGTCTCTGAGCCCTACTCTGCTCCTCTGATCGGATCACTGTTCCTTTACGGAGACCCAGTGTCTTCATGACTGCAGCTTCATGGTAATTCTTGCTATCGGTGGAGCAAATACTCACGCTGGATCTGCTGGTCAGTTCTCAGCGCCTCCACCTCCCAAAGAGCATGTGTTTGCATTTGGATCATTATTGAACATCCTAGATTCTTCCATGGGTTTCTATCCATTAATTCTGAGCTTCTTTATCATCTCTCAAAAATATTCAATAATTTTCCCCCACAGAGTCACTAAGCACCTTCTACTAGATTTGGAATTAGAAACATGATTCTTCTGATGCTATTGTAAATCTTTCAAAATTTCATTTTCCAACTGTTTGTTGCTATTATATAAATAAAAAAGTGTTTCTGTATGTTGATATTTGTATGCAGTTGTCCTTCTGAACACCCCCACTAAGTCTAACACTTTATCTTTGGAATTTTGGAATTGATAATCTGTGAGTTCCACTTTGTTTTTCCCACCCTCATACGTTCTATTTCATTTTCCTCCGTTCCACGCTCTCCAATGTTGAACAGAAGTGCTGGCGGTCTTCTTGTTTCCTACCTCGCGGGAAAACTTCCAAGGTTTCCCTTTAAGTGTGATGTTAGCTGGTGTTTTATGCGGCACCATTGATCAAGGTGGGAAGAGTCTGTTCATTGACTGTGGGTTAAGAATTTTATGACATGAATTGACACTAAATTTCATTAAGCATTTACTCTGTATTTATGATGTTAAACTTTATCAAACTTTTATTTCCTACACTTATTGAGACAATCACATTGGTTTTCACTTTCAATCAGTTAATATCATGCATTACATTGATTTTCTCTTGTTTCAAATATTAAACCAACATTACATTCCTGGACTATGACTTTCATCATCAAGTATTCTCATCTTGACACACTGCTCAGATAACTTTGTCAATATTTTGTTAAAGATATTGGCCTTGATATCCATAAGAGATTGGCCTGTGATTTTAATTCTATCTACTCTCCTTGCCAGATTTTGGTATTGATGTTATGCTATCTGCCTGAATCAAATCAGACAGTGCATCTCTTTGTTTTATTTTTTAGAAGAACCTCCATGAACATGGAATAGTTACTTTCCAGAATATTTTGTATAAGTTATCAGTAGAGCCACTGGGCTTAACTTGTTCTCTATGAAAAGATGTTTTTTATTACTGGTTCCATTTTTTTTTAAAGTTATAGGACTGTTTGAGTTTTCTATTTCTTCTTGTGTCACTTTTTCACATAGTTCTCTACAATTTGGTCAAGTTGTCAAAACTTTTCAAAATTGTGACCATAAAATAACTTGTCATATTCTCTTAAAAGACAGTTAAGAAAGAGACATAGTCTTCTGGTATCTGTTCACACCAACAGATCATTATATACTGCCGAACTGTTACCTGTTGACACCCAGAAGTCAGCGTGGTACTGCAGCTCACCCCTCTCTGATGCTATGACTCACTCAGTGAAAGGGAAGTAAATTTAGTCCTCAGACCCCTGCATGAACCAGCCAGGGAGGCACAGACACACACTCATCACTGGGAAATGCCATGGAGTTAATACCATTTTACCGGCCAGTGGCTGCCACCACAGGGGCTCTTGTCTAATAAAGCGTGCTGGTGTAGCTTAAGCTGCTTATTCCTTTTTAGTGCTGAAATCATAAGTCAAACTACAAGGGGAATTCTGACACAGAATGGTCTTCGTGAAGACAAAAGGGAAACAAGATTTGCTTTAACAGGAGAATCCAGACCTCACATGTGCATGTCTCAGATGCACATCCAGCAACGCTCTGGTCTTCATCTACTTTGCTCAGATGTTGCAAGAAAACATGGATCCAGATTTTGCTACATATAGGTGCACAGATAACTTCTCTACCCATGTGCAAAGAGGACAGAGTATCCTAAAACACTGATAATCCACAGTTTAGTTGAGATAATTCCAAGTATGATTATGTGACTGAAATTTCCCCTTATCTTGCTTCAAAGAAATTGAAATGTCTCATTAAGGAGAACCCCTACATGGTGCTAAGAGGGCTGCTGGGAGCTACCAACACACCCAAAACAAGCAGTCTTTTTGGGGCCGAGATGCTTAGTCTACTTCAGAAGCCAAGCACCCAAGAGAGCCACAGTCCTGGACATCAAGGAACACCACGAAGTTCCCAGAAGGCACAACTAAGCACGGTTACCCAGAAACACCACTCACGGTGCACAGGAATAGCTCTCCTCTCCCTTCCACACACGACCTTCCCATCCAGCCTCCCTTGGCCCAGTCATGGATATGAAGATAGGAGGTGGGAGAACGGGAGACCTGAAGACATGAAGTCTAATAGAAAGAGCTCCAGAATCCAGAACCCACTCCAGTCATGACCCGAAACAAGACTGAGAATCACAGAGAACTGACCTGTGATGCCCAGGCGGAAGGAGACCTTCTGGCCCCCGGCCTCACAGCTGTACTCCCCTGCGTCCGCCTTCCCCGCCTCCTGCACCACCAGCCGCCGGGTGCAGCCCTTGGCCTCCACGTGCACTTTCTTGCTCGCACTCAGCTTCTTCCCGTCCTTGAACCACGTCACCTCCGTCTGGGCCTGGGCCACCTCGCAGCTCAGTGTGGCGCTGGCCCCCGCCTCAGCCTGCACCTCCTTGAGGGCTGGCTGCTCCTTGGCAAACACAACTGTGGGCTCTGGGGACAGAGAGACACGTGGTCAGAGACACCACCTAAGTCAGGAAGGCAGCACTGGGGAAAGAAGGCCTGGATGAGGGAGGCAGAGGGCTGGAAACTTCTCCAGGCTCTGCACCAGCTGAGTGGCCTGGGGAAGCCCCACCACCCTCTCAGCAACAAGTGACACAATTTATCTGTGCATCCCAGCACGGCTCCGCCTGGCTGTTCCAGGTGGGGATGCTGTGAAGGACCTCTGTGCTCGTGGGATCTAGGGTCATGAGGCAGGCACAGCCCAACCTCCTAGGGGACGCAGGGTCTTCTCCACGCAGCTGTGCAGCGAGCGTTCTCACTGCAGTGCGGGTGAGTTCCTGCGGCTCCACACTCTCGCCTCCCTCAGTGTCTCGGCTGATGCCAGCCTGGTGGGAGTGAAGCCCGACCTCCCAGCGCTGCCTCCAATGGGTCCCGATCACGCAGAAAGGGGGGCACCTTTTCAATGGTTTGGTCATTAGTGTCAGCTGTCTGTCACTATTCGAGATTTACCCATTTTCAATAGCATTACTTCTCTTTTCATATTCATTCTTAGGAGCTATTTACTTACTTAAATGCTAAAGCACTGACAGTTGTGCACGTTGTAAAAATCTTTCCGTCTCTATGTCTTGCCTTTTCAATCTTTCATGATATCTTCTGATCCAATAAAGTTCTTAATCTAAACAAATACATCACTTGGTCCTGTGTGACTAGTGCACTTCTGTTCTGTTTACGAACCTTTCATTATGTCGAGTCATTAAATGATCCACGTTGCCTGCTTTGACCTTGTCCTGCCTCTCACACTGAGGTCCCCACCCACCCGGAGTCGATGTTTGTGTGTGGTGTGCCAGGGACGTCTAATTTTATTTTTTTCCCCTATGGTTAATGATCTGAGCACCATTTATGAACAGACCATCCTTTCTCTGCACCTCACACTAGCAGCGTGGTAAAACAAACAAAAAGGCGAGGGGGGCAGTCCAGTTGTGAACAGAGCTGTTTCTGAGGCTAATTCCCTTCCTCTGGTCTGTCCACGAATTCAGGCCACGTCGTCTCAATTACTGCAGCTCCGCAGTGCGTCCGGACACCCGGCACAGCCAGCGCTCTCACTCTGCTCACCTCCCACACATTACTTGGCCTTTGGAATCAGCTCGTCAGTTTTCACCGCCCTCAAAGGAACATTTGTTCAGATTCTGACTAGGAATGAACATCTGAGTCTACCACGGTTTCTATTTATTTCTTTAATCTTCCTTACTACCTCTCAAAAACCTTTCATAATTTAACCCACTGAGCCCTTAAACATCATTTATTAGACTTGCAAATAGAAAAATGATACTTTTGAAGCTATGGTAAAGCTTCAAAACTTCATTTTCGAAGTGTTTGTTGCTAGTATATAGATGCAGAAGTGCCTTCTGTAGATTTTTTTATGTGGTAATCTTTCTCAATGCTCTAATTAGTGTTAATCTTTGTATTCTCTGAAGTTGATAACTGTATTATCTGTAAATATCACTTTAGTTTCGTTTTTTAGTTTTACACCTTTATCTTATTTTCCTCCTTCCTCGTTGTACAATGTTAGAGACAAGTGGTGACAGGAAGCCAACCCAAATGCAAATCTTTCCCTTTACGTATGATGTTAGCTGGTCTTTTCTATAGCGCCATTTTCAAAATTGAGGAAGAACTCCTATATTTGCAGTTCATTAAGAATTTTATATCATGAAATGATGCTAAATTTTACCAAATATTTTTTCAGGATATACGTTAAATTTATCAAATATTTTAATCCTGCACTTATTGAGATAATCACATTTTCCTGTTTCAATATGTTAATATCAAGCCTAATTTTGACTTTCTAATATTTCCAATGTTAAAACAACCATACAATCTCGGCCTACAACTTCCTTCACAGCGTACTGTCCTGTTCACATATCACAACTTATTTGCCTAATTTCTTGTTTAGGATCCTGCCCTTGACGTTCATAAGGGATTGCCTGCGATTTTACTTCTGCGTATTTTCCTTGTAAGATTTTGGTATTGATAGTATGCTAACTTCATAAAGTGGGTTGGAGAGTGCATCTCCTTTTTCTATTGCCTACAAGAATCTCCATGAACATGCAGTAATTTACCAGGAGGGCCACTGGGCGTGGGCCTTTCCCTATGAAAGCACTTTTTTTTAATTACTGGTTCTGTTTCTTTAAAGATTATACAACTGTTTGAGTTTTCTGTTTCCCTTTGTGTCAGTTTTGATACAGCTTTCTAGGAATTAGCCAAATTGTTACAACTTTCACATTTTTACCATAAAATAATTTGTCATGTTCTCTTTAAATTACGTTTCCCAAAGACACATAGCGGGTCTTAGTATCTATACACACCCACAAACCACTGAGTACATACAACACCACACTGTTTTGCGGTGGCACCAAGGAGTCAAACGTGGGATCGCAGTTCCCCCTAATATTTAATGTTAAAACACTTAACAACAACAAAAAATACACTTGTTTCCCAGCCTTCTCTGCGAGCCAGCCCGGGAGGCAGAGCCACAACCTCACCCCAGGAAATGCTGGGAAACCCACACTGCTCTACGGGTCAGGCCGCGGCCACGAGAACGCATCTCCAGCAACGCATGCCGAGGGCGCACAAGCTCCTTGCTCCTCTCCATTTCTAAGTTGATATACCAGACTCCAAGGGGAATCTGACAGAGGACATTCTAACTGAAGACAAAAGGGAAACAAGCTTCGCTTTTAAAGGAACATCGCAACCTCAGACGCGCAGACCACAGGCGCATGTCCGCCAATGTCGGCTCCGTGTGCACCTTGCAGACACTGCAGCGAGGCAGGGTCTAGATCCTGCCACACAGACGCAGAGAGAGCTTTTCCACGCAGGTGCGAGGAGGGGCCTTTGATACTCGAAGTGCAGTCCGCGATACTGCTGGCTGGGGAGCTGAAACTCCTCCTGATCCTTGGTCAGTGGGATCCAACATCTCGCGAGTGAGAACCTGCATGTGGTTCTAGGGGACGAACCTGGCAGCTGTCAGACCATCCAGGAGGAGGAAATAGACTCGTCCCACGGGAGAGTCGTCTGGTCTCCTTCAGACCCAAGAGCCAAGTTACGCAGAGTCTCGGACAACAAAGAACACCAGGCAGGTGCTGGGGACACCAGGCTGAGCCCCGCTGTGCTAAACACGCTAGGGAAAGACGGAAGGGCCTATCCTTCCTTCACACCATCCAGTCTAGCTGCCCTAGCCCAGCTGTGGGAGGAAAAGTAGGCAGGAAGCAGGATCGGAGCTGTGAGTGATGGAGAGAACACTAGGGATGATCTAGGCTCTGAATTGGTCCCGTCACCTCCACAAAAGGCTAGTTTACCGCCCCAAGAACTGACCTGTGACGCCCAGGCGGAAGGAGACCTTCTGGCCCCCGGCCTCACAGCTGTACTCCCCTGCGTCCGCCTTCCCCGCCTCCTGCACCACCAGCCGCCGGGTGCAGCCCTTGGCCTCCACGTGCACTTTCTTGCTCACACTCAGCTTCTTCCCGTCCTTGAACCACGTCACCTCCGTCTGGGCCTGGGCCACCTCGCAGCTCAGTGCGGCGCTGGCCCCCGCCTCAGCCTGCACCTCCTTGAGGGCTGGCTGCTCCTTGGCAAACACCACTGTGGGCTCTGGGGACAGAGAGGGACACGGGGTCAGAGACACCACCCACATCAGGAAGGCAGCACTGGGGAAAGAAGGCCTGGATGGGGGAGGCAGAGGGCTGGAAACTTCTCCAGGCTCTGCACCAGCTGAGTGGCCTGGAGGAGCCCCACCACCCTCTCAGCAACAAGAGACACAATTTATCTGTGCATCCCAGCACGGCTCCATGAGGCTGTTCCAGGTGGGGAGGCTGTGAAAGACCCCGGTGCACATGGGATCTGGGGTCGTGAGGCAGGCACAGCCCAACCTCCTAGGGGACGCAGGGTCTTCTCCATGCAGCTGTGCAGCGAGCGTTCTCAGTGCAGTGCAGGCGAGGTCTTGTGGCTCCACGCTCTCGCCTCCCTCAGTGTCTCGGCTGACGGCAGCCTGGTGGGAGTGAAGCCAGACTTCCCAGGGCTGCCTCCCGTGGGTCCCGATGACGCACAAAGGGGAGCAACTTCAATCCTTTGGCCATTACCATTTGCTCTTCTGTGGTGTCCTGTTCAGTCTTTTGCCCAACTTTTAATAGCACTGTCTCCTCCTTATTCATTTTCAGGATCTCTTTATATGTTTAAGTGCTAGAGATTGACAATTAAGTATTTTCTAAGTATCTTATCCATCTGTACAATCTTCCTTTTCACTCCTGTGGCATCTTTGGATGAATTAAAGTTTTAGTTTTAACATAGTCAAATATGGGAAATTGTTCTATTTAAGAAATCTTTCCTTACTCTGAAGTCACTGAATAATCTATTTCATCATCTGAGGGTTTTATAGTTTTACCCTCCCACTGTGGTCTCTCACCCACCTGGAGTTCAATTTTGAGTGGAGTGCGAGTTACCTATGCAATTTTTTATATGATTAAGTGTTGAAAGCATTATTTATGAAGAGACCATCCTTCTCCACTGCCTACACAGGCTCAATGGTAAAAAAACAAAAGTTGGGGGGGGAGTCCACCTGTTATTCACTGGTCTGATCGTAAGCTCACTCTTCTGCCCTTTGATCTGGTAGCTGTCCCTGTGTTGTGACCCTGTTTTCTTTATTACTGTAGCTTTATGCTAATTCTTGATATCTGGTAGATAAATGTCCATACTTGGCACCTCTTCAAGAGCGTGTTGACTCTCCTTGGCCTTTGGAAACTGCTTCTCAATTTTCAACCCCCAAGGAAAAACATTTGTTGAATTTTGATTGGATGCGAATATATTTGAGTGTCCCATAGATTTCCATCCATTTCTTTAGATCTCTTTTTACTCTCTCTCAAAAACGTTTGGCAATTTTCCTCCAATGAGGTCTTGAACATCTTTATTAGACTTGGAATTAGAAACATAATACTTTTCAAGCTGTTGTCAATCTTTTAACTGTGTTGCTACCATATGGAAATAGAAGTGTTTTCTTCATATTGATTTTTTTACATGGTAATCTTTTTCAATCTTGTACTAACTATAATCATTTAAGTTTTCTGACAATATTCATATAACCTGTGAATTCCACTTATGCTTTTTCCAAGTTTTATAGCTTTTATTTTATTTTCCTCCTCACTCTGCTGTACAGCGGTGGGCAGAGGGGGTGATGCAGCCTCCTCTGCTGCTCTCGTCCCAAAGGCAAAGCTCTCAGGTGCACGTTCAGTGTGCAGCTACCTGGTGTTTTCTGCAGCACCGTTAATCCAATGAAAGAAGGACACTTTTATTTATAGTTTGTTAAGAATTTTACGGCATGAATTGATGCTAAATTTTATTAAACTTTACTTCTGGATTTACACTGCTATATTTTATCAAAGTTTTATTCTGCATTTATTGTGATAATCACATCAGTTTTTTCATTCAACCCATTAATGTCGTGCTTTATATTGATCTGCTTAGGTTTCCAGAGCTAAACCAGCCTTGCATGATCCGGGACCACAACCTCCATCACAGTGTGTATCTTCTCCATACATTGCTGAATTCAGTTTGCTAATATTTTGTCTAAGATTTTGCCTTGATATCTATACTAGATTAACCTGTAATTTTAATTCTTGTCTCTCCCTTGTCATGTTTTGGTAACCATATTATGTTAACTACAGAGAACCATTTGGAGAATGCATCTCCTATTCTCCAGAAGAATCTCCATGAACACGGAGTAATTTCTTTTCAGAATATTTCATGTAATTTACCAGTAGAGCCACTGGGCTTAGATCTTTCTCTCTGAGAAGATTATTTCTTGTGGTTCCATTTATTTAGAAGGTTATAGGACTGTTGGAGTTGTCTGACTCTTCCTGTGTCACTTTTGATATAGTTGTCCAGGAACTGGCCAAATTGTCAAAACTTCTCCAATTGATTACCAGATTTTGCCAATCAAATTGATTATTAATTTGCCATATTGTCTTAAAATAATGTCAGACAAAGATACAGAATGCGGTTTTTGGTATCTGTGCACACTCGCAACCCATTATATACTGAAATCACACCAAACAATTATGTGTTGGCACCCAGAGGTCAGGGTAGGATCGCAGCCCCTGTTATTTGACATTAACAGTCTCTTAATGAAAGAAAAATAAATCTAGTCCTCAGACTTCTCTGTGAACCAGCCAGGGAGGCACACACAGTAACCATCAGGGAAATTCTATAAAATAAATACTGTGTCATGAGACAGTGGCTGCTTCTACTTCAGGAATTCATCTTTAACAAAGTGTGGTGATGCAGTATAAGCTATTTACTGGTTTCTAAATTTCTAAATTTAAAAATCACACTCACTAGCAAGAACCCCCACATGGTGCAAGGTGAGGGATGTGAGAACTGCCAGAACATTCCACAGAAGGATAGTCACATATTCCCAGGTCAGAGACACCTGGTCTACCTCGAACCTCGAGCACCAGGTGGAGCCAGAGTCCTGGACACCAGGGACCACCAGGAAGAATCTGCTGGTGGCATCTTAAGGCTGCTGTAAACACGTGATTAAGCATTACTATATGGAAACACCACTCAAGGTGTACAAGAATTACCCTAACCCTTCCATACACACCCTTCCATCCAAACTCCCTCGGCTCAGCCATGGGCATGAGACAAGGAAGTGGAAGGATAGGAGACCGGAAGAGATGAAACCTATAGGGAAGAGCGCTGGGTCCACTGGGTCTATTAGTCAATCTCATAATCTCTTCTGACAGCTGCAGCTGGCACTCTGCCCCCCAGCTCCCCCAGCCCCAAGAACTGACCTGTGACGCCCAGGCGGAAGGAGACCTTCTGGCCCCCAGCCTCACAGCTGTACTCCCCAGCGTCCGCCTTCCCTGCCTGCTGCACCACCAGCCGCCGGGTGCAGCCCTTGGCCTCCACCTGCACTTTCTTGCTCACACTCAGCTTCTTCCCGTCCTTGAACCACGTCACCTCTGTCTGGGCCTGGGCCACCTCACAGCTCAGTGTGGCGCTGGCCCCCGCCTTGGCCTGCACCTCCCTGTGGGCCGGCTGCTCCTTGGCAAACACCACCGTGGGCTCTGGGGACAGAGAGGGACACGTGGTCAGAGACACCACCTAAGTCAGGAAGGCAGCACTGGGGAAAGAAGGCCTGGATGGGGGAGGCAGAGGGCTGGAAACTTCTCCAGGCTCTGCACCAGCTGAGTGGCCTGGAGAAGCCCCACCACCCTCTCAGCAACAAGAGACACAATTTATCTGTGCATCCCAGCACTGCTCCGCCTGGCTGTTCCAGGTGGGGAGGCTGTGAAGGACCTCTGTGCTCGTGGGATCTGGGGTCGTGAGGCAGGCACAGCCCAACCTCCTAGGGGACGCAGGGTCTTCTCCATGCGGCTGTGCAGCGAGCATTCTCACTGCATTGCGGGCGAGGTCCTGTAGCTGCACCCTCTCGCCTCCCTCAGTGTCTCGGCTGATGGCAGCCTGGTGGGAGTGAAGCCCGACCTCCCAGAGCTGCCTCCAGTGGGTCCCCATGACGCACAAAGGGGAGCACCTTTTCAATGGTTTGGTCATTGGTGTTTGTTCTTCTGTGGCATCACTATCCAAGGCTTTTGCCCGACTTTCAACAGCACTGACTTACTGGTCGCCTTCCTTGAGAAGCTCTTTAAGTCATTAAAGCTGGGTGCTGACGGGTGTGTCTGTCATTATCCTCCCCATTTGTGCCCTGCCTTTCACTCCTTCATGAGGAAAGGTTTTCTGGTGAAATAAAGTTATTAGTTTTGCTATAGGCAAATATATCACTTTGTCCTTTGTGGTTTGCATATTAGTGTTCTGTGTAAGAAATCTTTCATTACCCTGAGGTCATTGAATAATCCACATTGTCTGATAAAAGTTTGTTTTACCCCTCACGCTGAAGTCTCCAACTCCCTTGGAGTTTTTTTTCCTGAGGAAGATTTTCCCTGAGCTAACATCTGTGCCAATAATCCTCTACTTTATATGTGGGTCACTGCCACAGCATGGATGACGAGTGGTGGAGGCCCGTGCTTGGGATCTGGACCTGCAAACCCCGGCTGCTGAAGTGGAGTGCACTGCACTCCACCACTCCACCATGGGGCTGGCCTCCTGGAGGTGATTTTTGTGTGGTGTGAGGTAGCTGTCAAATTTCACTTTATTTTTCCATATGGCTAATGGTCTTAGGACCATTTATGAGAAGATGCTCCTTTCTCCACAGCTCATGCCAGCTCCAGGGTAACAGGAAGGGAGGCAGTCAGGTCTTACACAGAGCCGACTTGGAGCCCACCTCCGCTCCTTCGGGCTGCTGTCTGTCTGCACTGAGACCCACTGTCTGACGCCGGATAGAGCAGATGTCCCCACATGTTCCGCCTGTTGGCTGGGCTCTGCTGGCCTCTGCAATCAACCTGTCAACATTCTCACACCCAAAACAACTATTATTTGAGTTTTGACAGGGACTGAACACCTCTGGGTCTTCCACTGACTTCTATCCATTGATTTAAGTCTTTTTTCTGTCTCTCAATAATACTTAATAGTTTTTGCCTATGAAGCTTCTAATCTATTTTATTAGACTTGGAATTGGTAACATCATCCTTCCGATGTTCCTGCAACTCTTTTAACGTGATTTCTCAGCTTCTTGTTTCTGGTATGTAGACGTTTAAGTGCTTTCTGAATGTTGACTTTTGTACGCAGTAATCCTTCCCAACTCTCTTACTAAGTTGAATCATTACTGTTTCCGGGTTTTCTAAATTGGAAATCATATCATCTGTGAGTTCCATTTTTGACATTTCCAAGTGTTGCACCTGTTTTATTTCCCTCCTAACTGTGCTGTCAAGGTTGCACTGCAGTGGCGACAGCCGCTCCCTTGGCTGGTTCCCCGTCTCAAAGGCAATGCTTTCAAAGTTTCACTTTAAGTGTGATTCAGCTAATTTTCCCTATACTATCAAATTAAGAAATATTATTAAATTATTATACTATCAAATTAAGAAATATTATTAAATTAAAATATTATCAAATTAAGAAAGAACCCTTTTATTTACATTTTGTTAAGAATTTTATGGAAGGAGTTGATGCTAAATTTTATAAAATATTTCTTCTGGATTTATGATGTCATATTTTATCAAATGCTTTTATTCTCCATTTTGGGAGGAAGCCACATAATTTTTTCTTTCAGTTTGTTAGTGTCAAGTTTTGGACTGATTTTCTAATATTTCTCATGTTAAACCAGCTTTGCGGTCCTGGAATATGACTTTTGTCATGGTGTAGCATCATCTTAATAAATTGCTGAATTCAGGTTGCTAGTATTTTGTTCAAGATATTAGCCTGATATCAACAAGACGCTGGCCTGTGTTAATTCTTCATATTTACTTTGTGAGATTTTGGTACTGATATGTTACCTACATAAAGTGAGTAAAGGGTATATCTCTCTTTTCAACATTCTAGAAGAATCTCGACGAATGCGGAATAACTTATTTCCAGAATATTTGGTACAATTTAACAGTAGAAGCACTGGGCTTAGATATTATGCTGTGAGGAGACTATTTATTATGGTTCTGTTTATTTAAAAGATTAAAGGACTGTTCAACTTGTCTATTTTTTCTTGTGTGAGTTTTGATATAGTTTTCTAGGAATCGATCAACTTGTAATCCTCTGCTCTTTGTGTATTTTGCACAGACATTGAAACAAAATGTGGATCTAGATTTTGTTACACATGGGTGCAGACAGAACTTCTCCATGCACGTGAAAACAAGGAAGAGTGTCCAAGAACACTAAAACTTTGATAACCCAAAGCTCAGTCTTGAGCTAATCTGAGGTTTGATTATGTAGTTGGAATTCCCCTTTGTCCTGGTTGAATGCCTTCAAGCATCTCTGACTAGCAGGACCCCTCATGTGTGCTGGGTGAGGGTAGGTGTGATCTGCCAGAACAACCCAGGAGAGAGACATCTGGTCTGCCTCAGTCCCATGCATCAGGTAGAGCCAGATTCCTGGACATGAAGACCACCAGAGGGTTCTGAGCAGGTGCTGGGAAAATGTGACTAAGCACCACGACATGGAAATGCAATGCTTGGTACACAACAGCCTCTCCCTTCGTACACGCCCTCCGTCCATGTTCCCTTGGCCCAATCTTGGGTGTGAAAATGGGAGGGGGGAGGATGGGAGACATCAAGAGATGAAGTCTAATGGAAAGAACACCAGGGTCATCTGGGCTGTATGTCAGGCCCACCATCAACTCCAGATAGGTTAACTTAGTACTTCTGAGAACTGACCTGTGACGCCCAGGCAGAAGGAGACCTTCTGGCCCCCGGCCTCACAGCTGTACTCCCCAGCGTCCGCCTTCCCTGCCTGCTGCACCACCAGCCGCCGGGTGCAGCCCTTGGCCTCCACCTGCACTTTCTTGCTCGCACTCAGCTTCTTCCCGTCCTTGAACCACGTCACCTCCGTCTGGGCCTGGGCCACCTCGCAGCTCAGTGTGGCGCTGGCCCCCGCCTCAGCCTGCACCTCCCTGTGGGTCGGCTGCTCCTTGGCAAACACCATCGTGGGCTCTGGGGACAGAGAGGGACACAGGGTCAGAGACACCACCTAAGTCAGGAAGGCAGCACTGGGGAAAGAAGGCCTGGATGGGGGAGGCAGAGGGCTGGAAACTTCTCCAGGCTCTGCACCAGCTGAGTGGCCTGGAGGAGCCCCACCATCCTCTCAGCAACAAGCAACACAATTCATGTGTATGTTCTAACAATTTATCTGCACATCCATATGGGCTATTCCAGGTGAGGACACTGTGAAAGACTCCTGTGCACACAGTCTGCTGGGAAGGAACATGCGGTCCTCAACTTCCTGGGGACAAGGAGTCTCGGGGAGTCTTTTCCACAGAACTGTGCAGCGAGCATTCCCACTCGCCGTTCATGAGACTCTTGAGGCTGCAGGCTCTTGGTGCTGTCGCCTGTGGCACCTGGTGGGTGCACCTTTTCCTTCCTCTGACTTTCTTTCCTGTTATCTGATGACTAATGAAGCTGAGCGCCTCTTCCAGCTCCTGGGTTGGCCATTACTGTTTGCTCTTCTGTGGTGACACTATTCAGATCTTTTTGTCCCATTATCAACAGTACTGTCTTTCTTTTTCTCTTCTCATTTTAAGGTGCTCTTTATATGTTTAAATGTTAGTCAATGACAACCATGTATTCTGTGACACATTTCCCACCTGTGGGACTTACATTCACTCTCTTCTGGTGAATCAAAGTGTTTAGTTTTAATACAGAAAAATCTGTCTAGCTTGCTCCATTGTGGTTAGGGCATTTGCGTGCCTTTTAAGAAATCTATTCTCACCCTAGGTCTTTAAACAATCCATGCCATCATCTGAGGGTCTCATGGTTTTACCTCTACATGGAGGCCTCTAACACACCAGGAGTTGACTTTGTGTATGGTGTGAATTACCAGTATAATTTAATTTTTCCATATGGTTAAATGGTCTAAGCACTATTTATGAAAACACTATCCTTTCTCTACTTTCTGCACAGACACTGCAGTAAAAAGGGGAGTGGCGGGAGCCCATTTATGCAAGGATCTGTCTCTGAGCTCATTATTCTGTTCCTCTAATCTGATGACTGTCCCTACATCGAGATCCTCTGTCTTAATTACTGCAGCTTTATGATAATTCCTGACATCTGCTACAGCAAAAACTCACGCTTTGCTTTTATTCAAGAGAAAAGTGTATTAACTGAACTTGGCCTTTGGAATCTGCTTGTTATTTTTCAATCCTCCTAAAAAACATTTGTTCTGATTTTGATTGTTAGTGAATGTCTTAGATTCTTCCATGGATTTCTATCCATCTATTTAGATCTCTTGAATATCTCTCAGAAATGTTCGATAGTCCCCCACTGAGCCTCTAAGCACCTTTTATTAGACTTGCAGGTAGAAAATGATTCTTCTGATGCCATTGCAACTCTTTTAAAATATCATTTTCCAGGGTCCAGCCCGGTGGCGTAGTGGTTAAGTTCACTCACTCTCCTTCGACGGCCCAGGATTCGCAGGTTCGGATCCAGGGCATGGATCTATGCACCATTCAAGCCCTGCTGAGGCAGCATCCCACGTACGAAATAGAGAAAGATTGGCAACAGATGTTAGCTCAGGGCCAACCTTCCTCACCAAAAACATTGTTTTCCAAGTATTTGTTTCAAGTGTACAGACAGAGAAGTGTTCCCTTTTCTTTTCTTACTGTAATCTTTCTCAACAATCATACCATAATAATTTATCTTTCGGATTTTCTGAATTGATGTTCACATCATTAGTGAACTCCACTTTTATTTTTTCCAAATTTTATGCCTTTTATTTTAGTTTCCTCCTTACTCTACAATACAGTGTTGGACAGAAGTGGTGAGGGCAGCTTCCCCGTGTCTTGTCCCTGACGTCAAAGCTTTCAAGGTTCACTTTAAGCATGACATAATTCATGTTTTTGCAGCACCATTTTCAAAGTAAGGAAGAACACTTTTCTATTGTTTGTTAAGAATTTTACAGCATGAATTGATGTTAATTTTTATCAAACAATTTTTATGAATTTATGACGTTAAATAGTAATCAAATAATCTTATTCTGTATTAGTTGAGAAATCACATGAGTTTTCACTCAATCTGTTAATGTCAAGTTTTATATTGATCTAATGTTCCTAATGTTAAACCAAACTTGCAATCCTGGGCAAGGACTTTCCTCATAGTGTATATCCTCTTGATATATTGTTGAATTCATTTTTCTAATTTTACTTATGATTTTGTCCTTAATATCCATCACGGATTGGTCTGTAATTTAATTCTTCCTACTTCTCTTGTCAGATTTTGATGTCGATGTCACATTATCTACATAAAACGACATGCAGAGCGTATCTCCTTTTTCTGTTCTCCACAACAATCTCCACAAGCATGGAAATACTGTGCCCTAGAATGTTTAATAGAGTTTACCAGAGAACTACTGGGCTTAGAAGATTTTTTATTATTGGTCCCATTTATTTAAAAGTCATAGGACTATTCAAGCTTCCTATATCTTCTTGTGTTGATTTTCATATAGTTTACGAGGAATTAGACAAACTGTCACAACTTTTCGAATTTATTACCATAAAATATTTTGTCATACTCTCTTAAACTAACATTTCACAAAGACATATAGGTGGATTTTTGGTATCTAGACCCACCACAAACCATTATATACTGATGTGATACCCAACTGTTACGTGTAGGCACCTAGAAGTCAATGTGGGATGGGAGCCACCCCTATTTGGCATCAAGACTCTCTTAACAAGAGGAAAATAATTTAATTTCTTAGATTTCTCTATGTACCAGGTAAGGAGGCAAAGTACGCACTCACCATTAGAAAACGCTATGAAATCAATACTGCTCTCTCTACCAGTCAGAGGCTGCTCCTCACAGCAAAGCACGCTGATGTGGCAGAAGTGACTTCCTTTCCATTCCTAACTTCACAAACGTAACTCCAAGGGGAATTCTGACACTGAACACCCAAATTGAAGACAAGGGCAAAATGATATTCACTTTGACAGAATGACCCTACATATCACCTCTCTCCTGCATTTGCACGGACATTACAACAAAACATGTATCTACATCTCATTACACAGAGGGAAGACACCTCAGATTTGATAATCCAATGTTCACTCTTGACATAGATTCAAGTATGATGGTGTAGCCAAAATTCCACTAACCCAGGGTCAGTGAAACTGGACTATCTCCTGCTGATAAGAGCTGGCATGAGGTGCTAGTGAGGGCATGTGGAGTCGTCAGAACAAACAATGCGAGGAAGTTACACATCCCAGGTGAGAGACAACTGGTCTACCTCGGACCCAAGCTCCAGGTAGAGCCAGAGCCTGGGACACCAGGACCGACAGGAAGGTTCCAGGCAGGCGACGGAGCATTACTGCATGGAGCTGCCCCTCCAGGTTTGCAGGAACGGCCTCTCCTTTCCATGTACCCTTCCAGCCCAGCATCTCTCAGCCCAAAATGGGTATGATGGAAGATGGAAGGATGGGAGACATTAAGAGAACAAGTCTAATGGAAAGAACACCAGGGCCGTCTAGGCTGTGAGCAAGGCCCATCATCAACTCCAAGTAGGCTGACCAAGTACCTCCAAGAACTGACCTGTGACATCCAGACGGAAGGAGACCTTCTGGCCCCCCGCCTCGCAGTTGTACTCCCCAGCATCCGCCTTCCCTGCCTGCTGCACCACCAGCCGCCGGGTGCAGCCCTTGGCCTCCACGTGCACTTTCGAGCTCGCACTCAGCTTCTTCCCGTCCTTGAACCACGTCACCTCTGTCTGGGCCTGGGCCACCTCACAGCTCAGTGTGGCGCTGGTCCCCACCTCAGCCTGCACATCCTTGTGTGCCGGCTGCTCCTTGGCAAACACCACCGAGGGCTCTGGGGACAGAGGGATACGGGGTCAGAGATACCATCTAAAACATATGGTTAAATGTTCAAAGTACCGTTTATGAAAAGACCATCCTTTCTTCACACCTTGCACAGGAGCCACAGTAGAAACAAAGGAGGGCAGGGAACCAGTGGCAGGTCCATTCACCCAGGAATCTGCCTCTGGGCCCGTCCCGTCCCCTTATCTGACAACTCTTCCTGCATCGAGCCCTGCCGTCTTCGTCACTGGAGCTGTAAGTCTGGAGATCTGCGACCCCAATGCCCACACTGGCTCTCTTCAGGGGCACACTGTCTGTCTGCACACGGCCTTTGCAGTCCACTAGTCAATTATCAACCCCACCCCACCCCATCCCACCAAATAAGCACTTGTGAGGACTGGATTGTTAGTGAACATGTTAGTTTCCCCCATGGATGTCTATCCATTTATTTCACTCTTCTTTACCCTCTTTTGAAAACATCTAACCATCCCCTCCCACACAGCATCTAAACATCTCTTATTAGACTTGGAAGAAAACCACAATACCTCTGATGTTATTCCAAATCTTTTAAATTTTCATTTTCTAACTGTTTTTTGCTAGTATATAGATAGTATATATATATATATACACACTATATATATATTTCTCTATATTGATTTTGAATGTGGTAATCTCTCTCAACACTCTCACTAAATCTAACAATTTCTCTTTTGGATAAATCACATCTGCTGTGAATTCTACTTCTGTTTTTTCAAACTTTCATTTTATTTTCCTCCCCTTTATTTGTGCTGTGCAGTGTGGGATGGAAGTGGTGACATGGCTTTCCTGTCCTGTTCCCCAGCTCAAAGGCAAATCCTTCACGGTTTCACTTTGTGAAGTGAGCACGACTTTTCTGCAATCCATTTATAAAATTCAGGGGAATCCTGTGACTTATACTTTGTTAGGATTTTATGGCATGAATTGATGCTAGATTTTATCTGACATTTCTTCTGGATTTATGATGTAAAATTGTTGTCAAAGACTTGATTCGGCATGTATTGAGGTAATCACCTTGATTTTCTTCCATCTGTTAATGTCAGGCTTTACATTGATTTGCTAATGTTTCTAATGTTGAACCAGCCTTGATTCCTGGTGCATTCTGAATTTTATCAGACTGTAGGATTCTTTTCATATACTGCTGAATTCAGTTTGCTAATTGTTTTAGCATATTGGCCTTGAAATCCATAATGGATTTACTTATAATATGAATTCTTCCTACTGGCCTGTCATATTACAATATCAAAATTATGCTACCAGATAAAAAGAGTTAAAAAGTTGATCTCCTTTTTCTATTCTCTAGAAGATTCTCCATGGACAAGGGATAATTAATTTCTAAGTTACCGGAAGACTCTACCAGTAAAGCGCTGGGCTTAGAATTTGTTCTATGAGAAGATTTTTTTCCCACTGGTTCTATTTCTCCAATAGGACTGTTTGAGCTGTCTGTTTCTTCTTAGGTCAGTTTTTATTTAGTTTTCTAGAAATAGGATAATTTCTCAAACTTTTCCTATTCTCTTGCACAGAATACTGTCAGATTCTCCTCAATAGCATGTCAAACATACACAGCAGGATTCTTGGTATCCATGCACACCTACAACATTGCACACTGACACAACAACAAACAGTTACGGGTGGCACCCAGGAGTCCATGTGAGACCTCAGCTGACCCTCATGTGAGTTAAACCCTCCTAAGAAAGGGGAAAACAGCAAGTTCACAGACTTCTCTGTGAACCAGCCAGGAGGGCACAGACCCACCCTCACCATTAGGAAACGCTATGAAATCAACGCGGCTCTACCAGGCAGGGGCTGCCACCTCAGGAAGTCCTCAGAAACAGAGTGCCCGTATGCCACAGCTGCTTATTTCTCCCCACTTCTAAGTTTACACATCAAACCCCAAGAGGAATTCTGACTTGGGATATTCTAACTGAAGACAAAGGAAAACAAGATTTGCCCTGAAAAGAAACTCCAGCCTCACACGTGTGCATCACGGATGCTCAGCTCCCGATTCTCTGCTCTCCACTGGTTTTGCACAGACACTGTAGTGAAACATGTGTCTGTGTTCTGGCCCATATGGTGCAGAAAGAGCTTCTCCAGCCATGTGCGAGGAGGGAGAGTGCTCCAGAACCCCCAGAACTTTGGGAACCCAAGTTCAGTCTTGAGATAAATCCCAGTATGACTGGTGCCTGAAATTTGCTATTATCCTGGCTGAATGAAATGCAGACATCTCTTGATAGCAAGATCCCTCATCTGGGGCAGGTGAAGGCAAATGGGAACCAGGAGAACGTCCTCAGGTGAGGGACATCTGCTCTACCTCAGCCCAATGCACTAGACACAGCCAGAGTCCGGGACACCAAGGACCAACGGTGGGTCCTGAGGAGGTTCTGGGAAAAGTGCAAGATGTGGAATTGCAACGTGCAAACACCATTAAGATGGAGAAGAAGGGCCTCTCCCTGCTGTACACACCCCTGCAGTCCAAGACCCCTGGGCTCTGCCATGAGTAAGAAAATGGGAGGGGGACTGGGATTCGTGAAGAGATGAGGTTTAATGGAAAGAGGACCACAGTGGTCCTGGTTGTAAGCCAGTCCTTCATCACCTCCACACAAGGCGAGTTCACCCCCCATCCTCAAGAACTGACCTGTGACATCCAGGCGGAAGGAGACCTTCTGGCCCCCGGCCTCGCAGCTGTACTCCCCTGCGTCCGCCTTCCCCGCCTGCTGCACCACCAGGCGCCGGGTGCAGCCCTTGGCCTCCACGTGCACTTTCTTGCTCGCACTCAGCTTCTTCCCATCCTTGAACCACGTCACCTCCGTCTGGGCCTGGGCCACCTCGCAGCTCAGTGTGGCACTGGCCCCCGCCTCAGCCTGCACCTCCTTGAGGGCCGGCTGCTCCTTGCCAAACACCATCGTGGGCTCTGGGGACAGAGAGGGACACGGGGTCAGAGACACCACCTAAGTCAGGAAGGCAGCACTGGGGAAAGAAGGCCTGGATGGGGGAGGCAGAGGGCTGGAAACTTCTCCAGGCTCTGTACCAGCTGAGTGGCCTGGAGGAGCCCCACCACCCTCTCAGCAACAAGAGACACAATTTATCTGTGCATTACAGCATGGCTCCGCCTGGCTGTTCCAGGTGGGGAGGCTGTGAAGGACCTCTGTGCTCGTGGGATCTGGGGTCGTGAGGCAGGCACAGCCCAACCTCCTAGGGGACGATGGGTCTTCTCCACGCAGCTGTGCAGCGAGCGTTCTCACCGCAGTGCGGGTGAGGTCCTGCAGCTCCACTCTCTCACCTCCCTCAGTGTCTCAGCTGATGGCCGACTGGTGGGAGTGAAGCTGGACCTCCCAGGGCTGCCCCTTCAGGTCCCGCTGACACACAACGGGGAGCACCTTTTCTGATGTTTTGGTCATTGGTGTTCATTCTTCTTTGGCGTCACTACTCAAAGCTTTTGCCCGACTTTCAGTAGCCCTGTCTGTCATTCATCCGTTCATGTTTAGGGTCTTTTAGATCTTTAAATGCTAGAGCATTGACAGCTGTGTTCAAAATATCTTCCTGTGCTGGTGGCTTGTCTTTCTCTCCCTGACACTATCTTCCGATGAATCAAAGTTTCCGTTTTAATAGACTCAAGTCTGTCAGGCCTGTTTCCCTGTGGTTACTGCACTCACATTCTGTTTGAGAAACCATTCCTTCCACTGAGGTGGCTAAACGCATCTGTGTTATCATCTCAAAGTCTCACGGTTTGCCCCTCTTCTCTGAAGTCTGTACCCAAAGGAGCTGGTCGATCTTTTTTCTATGTAGTTAAATGGTCGTGCAGCATTTATTAAAACCATGCTGTCTCCAGTCCTTGCACGGTTCCACAGTGAAAGAAAGGCGGAGAGGAGTGTGGGGCCACTCCAGCACAGGGCTGTGAGGTCGCTGCCTGGTCCTCCAGAGGGGTATCAACTTGCGAGTCGAGACACCGCGGTCTTCACCACTGTGTTTAGGGCAGTCCTGACGCCAGGCCAGCAAACGCTAACACTTTGCTCTCTTCTCCAGTATGGTGGCTGCACAAGGCCTCTGCGATCTGCTCGTCAATTTTCAACCCCACTCCATCCCACCAAACGAATGTTGCTCACATTCTGATTGTTAGTGAACATCTTGGATTCTTCCGTGGATTTCTATCCATCTACTTAGATCTTCTTGTCTGTCTCTCAAAAACATTCAGTAATCCCCCACCAAGCCTCTAAGCACCTTTTATTCGACTCAGAATTAGAAAAACATTCTTCTGATGCTGTTTAACTCTTTTAAATTTTCATTTTCCAAGTGTTTGTTGCAAGTATATAGACAGAGAAGTGTTTCCTGCATATTGATTTTTTTACACAATGATTTTTCTCAACTATCGTACTAAGTCTAATAATTTATATTTTGTATAAATCACATCATCTGTTTGTTTTTTCACCCCTTTATCTGTTTTTCTTTATTTTCCTCCTCACTGTGCTGTGCCCTGTGGCAAGGGGTGCTGACAGCCGCCTCCTCTGGTTCCCTATTGCAAAGGCCAAGCTTTCAAGATTTCTCTTTCTGTGATTAGCCGGCTTTTCTGCAGTATGATTTATCAAATTAAGGAAGAACTGTCTTATTTATAATTTGTTAAGAATTTTCTGACATGAATTAGTGATAACTTTACCAAACATTTCTTTTGGATTTGATGTTAAATTGTATCAAATGCTTCATTCTGCATCTGTTGAGGTAATCACTTCATTTTTTGTTTCAATCTGTTAATGTCGTGCATTATATTGATTTACTAATGTTTCTAAGATTTCAACAACTTCCATCAGAGTGAATTATCCGCTTCATTTATTACATTTTTGATTTTATTTTGATAATATTTTGTTTAAGTTTTTGGCCTTGATGTCCATCGTAGATTGGCCTGTAATTGTAATTCCTACTTTCCTTGTCAGATTTTGGTTACTGAAGTCATGATGTCTACGTAAAACAAATCAGAGACTATCTGGATTTTCTATTCCCTAGAAGAATCTCCAAGAACACGTAATAATTTCTTTCCATAATATTTTGTATAATTACCAGACAAGCCACTAGGCTTAGATCTTTCTCTACGAGATTACTTACTGAGGTTCCATTTATTTTAAAGGTTATAGACTGTTGGGGTTGTCTAATTCTTCTTATGTCACTTTTTATATATTTTTCTAAGAATTTGGTCAACTTGTCAAACCTTTTCATATTTATTACTATAAAACAATTTGTCATATTCTCCTAAATTAACATTGAAAAAAGATACACAGTGGGTTTTTTGGTGTCTAAACACACCCACAAACCACTGCGCACAGATACAATTACACACCGTTACATACTGACTAGAAGTCAACACGGGACTGATGCCCATCTTTATTTGGCGTGAAGTTTCTTAACAAAAGGAAAATAAATTTAGTCCTCAGACCTCTCTGTGAACCAGCCAGGGAGGCACAGACACACTCCCATCATCAGGAAATGCGGGAAACCAGCACTGCCTCGCCGGTCGGGCCGCTTCTTTAGGAACTCGTCTCTAACAAGGCCTGCCGCTGTGGGATGAGCCACTTATTCTCCTCATTGCTCAATCTGTAAATCACACTCCAAGGGGAATTCTGACACAGAATGTTCTTTTTTTTCTTTTTCAAGATTGGCCTTGAGCTAACATCTGTTGCCAGTCTTTTTTCTTCTTCTTTTCCCCAAAGCCCCCCAGGACGCAGCACAGTTGTATATTCCAGTTGTAGGTCCTTCTGGCTCTGCTACGTGGGATGCCACCTCAGCATCATTTGATGAGTGGTGCTAGGTCTGTGCCCAGGATCCGAACCAGGGAAACCCCAAGCCGCCGAAGTGGAGAACACGAACTCAACCACTCGGCCACGGGGCTGGCCCCCTGACACAGAATGTTCTAACAGGAGAGAAACAAGATTCCTTTTAAAAGGAGACTCCAGACCTCATGCATGCATGTCTCAGATGCACATCCATCAATCCTCTGGTTTTTGTTTACTTCGCACAGACACTGCAAGAAAACATGGATGTAGGTTTTGTTATATGTAGGTGCACAGATAACTTCTTTATCCAAGGAGGGAAGAGTGTCTGCAACACCTAAAACTTTGATAACCCAGAGTTCACTCGAGATAAATCCAAGTACAATTCAGCAGCAGAAATTTCCCCTTATCTTGGTTTAATGAAATGCAAACCTCCTTGCCTAGTGTGAAGCCGCATGTGTTGCTGGGTAAGGGCACCTGGGAGCTGCCAGGACTCCCAAGATGAGGAAGTTCATATACCCACCGGTGAGAGACGCCTGGTCTACATCAGACTCCAAGTGCAAGGCAGAGGCAGAGTTTCAGACACCAGGAAGCACCTGGAAGTTTCCCAGCAGATGCTGGGAATTTATGACTATGCATTACTTGTGGAAATACCACCCTCCCTTCTGTTCACACCCTTCCCATCCCGCCTCCCTTGGTCCAGCCATGGGTATGATATGAGAACTGGGAGGATGGAAGGCTAGAAGAGATGAGGTCCAGTGGAAAGAGCACCAGGGTGATCTGGGCTGTAAGCCAGTCCTTCATCACCTCCAAGCAAGGCGAGTTCACCCCCCTTCCTCAAGAACTGACCTGTGATGCCCAGGTGGAAGGAGACCTTCTGGCCCCCGGCCTCACAGCTGTACTCCCCAGCATCCGCCTTCCCCGCCTGCTGCACCACCAGCCGCCGGGTGCAGCCCTTGGCCTCCACGTGCACTTTCTTGCTCGCACTCAGCTTCTTCCCGTCCTTGAACCACGTCACCCCCGTCTGGGCCTGGGCCACCTCGCAGCTCAGTGTGGCACTGGCCCCCGCCTCGGCCTGCACCTCCCTGTGGGTCGGCTGCTCCTTGGCAAACACCACCGTGGGCTCTGGGGACAGAGAGGGACACGGGGTCAGAGACAATCAAATTTCTAGTTCTGAATGAGAGTCCACCCTTGAATCACGACACCATAATGCCTGCCCCGCCCTGCCTTTCTCAACACAGAGAACTCATACTGCTCAGATGCACAAAGCAGGGAGCAGGTCGGTTCTCAGAATCTGCATCCTGCCCCTTCAGTAATTCTCAGGTCTGTCTATGTTACAATTCAGGCTCTGGCATCTGTTTAGCAGCAGTGATTTCATAATTATCTTAAAAAATGGAGGCACAGTTTGAAGCCAGCACTTCAAAGCATAGGTATTGTCAAGGAGATATCCTTATGCAGAGTCACCAAGAATGGGCGATATCCCTGAGTCACAAGAACAGTGATACTTAGGGCTGCTCATGCAGTCTACAACTCCTAGTGCGCCAGTCACCATCCATGTAACCAAATCCCTGGCCTTGAGATCAGGGTTGTTTTTTTATTAACTTACTTCCTTAGCTTCACAGCATATTATTCCATGACCCATTCTGTTACCCTTGACTAGATTTTCTTCTTTATGAAATACACCCATTGGTAATTCTTTCAGAAGGTTTTGTGAACAGTAAATTCTCTCCATCCATTCTCTGAAAATGTCTTTACTTCTCCCTGACTTTTGAATGGTGGTTTAGCTGGATATAGAATCTAGGTTGACGGTCACTGTCCCTCGCTACTTTGGAGATTATGTCATCTTTCCTGTGCTCTTCACTGCTGTCCACAAATCTACAGGAAGGATAACTGTCGCTCCATAAATCTTTTTCTGGTCTCAGGTTGTTTTTAAGATCTCCTCTTGGGTTCTGGCCTTCTGTGGTTCACTACGGTGTGTCTAGCTGTGAATTTATTTTCTTAGCATTTCCCATATTCTTCGTGGGATTCGAAGTTTTGGAATCACGTTTTACCACTCTAAAAATTCTCTACATGAGTTTTTTCATTATTTCATCTTCATCATTCTAGCCTCTCCCAGAAATTGTTTTAGACATATGTATGGCCTCCTGCTTCTCTTCTCCATATCCATCAATATCTCTTATTTTTTATCTCCTTGTGATTCACGCTGAGTAATTTCTGCAGATCTATCTTCCAATTCAGAAATTCTCTCTTCAGCTACGTCTAATTTGCTGTTTATCCCTCTACCAAATTGTTCATTACGAATGTTGTGTCTCTTATTCTAGGACTTTTGGTTCTTTGAATCTGCCCATTTTTTTCCATGGTATTTTGCTTTTTCTTATGTTTCCAAGTATCCCATATATCTCTTTAATATTGTAAATATGCTTATTTTAGATACTCTTCCAGATTGTTCTTCTATCATCTGAAGTCCCTGGGTGGTCTAATCCTGATCTTCTTTGTAACTTACAACTCTTGTTTACACTGGGTTGTTTCTCTGGTGCTTAGATACACTTTTATTGTGAACCAATCATTAGCGGGGCTTCTTTACTTGACAGTAATTAAGTGTGGCCTCAGGGGTGGTAGCCCTCCTGAGTATTTCACATTTACTCCTGCCAGGGACTCCAGGATCTCTGGCCTGGAGCCCCATGTTTTTCAGGGTTTTTTGTTTGGTTGGTTTCTTGCTGAGGAAGAGTGGCCCTGAGCTAACATCTGTGCCAGTCTTCCTCTATTTTGTATGTGGGTTGCTGCCTCAGCATGGCTTCCACTGAGTGATGTAGGTCCATGCCTGGAAGCTAAGCCCAGGCCTCTGAGGTAGAGCATGCTGAACTTAACCACTAGGCCACAGGCCGGCCCCCTGGAGCTCCATCTTTAAGTTAACGTCTCAGTCTGGGGTCTTCAGTTATATAAATTAAAACCCCAATCCCAAGTAACAAACAGGTTTCCATTTCCTGGGGGAACTTTCCCACCCGAGCCAAGGCAGACAGCCCAGTGCCCTGTCACCTCCCTGGGCTGTGGGCAGATCACTCTTCTGGTCCATCTTTTCCTTAACGATGTGTTTCTACTAGCACCCCTCTTTGTATGGTCTTTGTCCCACCTCCTCACCTCTCTCACCTAAGCACCCACTGCCTATGTGCAAGCTGGTGGTGTGAGTCAGGCCCTGGTCTGGAACCAAACCCCACTGTGCACCAACCCATCACTCACTGCTTTAGAGTTCCCTTCCCTCTTCACTTCCAGGACCTGGAAATTTCCCTTGCAAGTTCAGATAGTAACCTAACCTGACTTTGCTCCATTCTGCCCCACATTTTCAGATGTCCACGGTGGGAGAGTTTCACACTACAGCAGTCTGCAGTACCGCTGGAACCAGAAATCCAGATGGGTGTTTTCAACTCTACTTCTCCAGATGAGATTATTCAATTTCATCTATTAGGGACTTTGTGCTCTGCAAACGCCTCTCTGATTTCCCAGGGAAGCCAGCAGAAGCTCTGAACTCCCCCTGAATTGGATTTTTTATCTTTTTTTTTTAAAAAAAAATGCATCTGTGTCCAAAATGCAAATGGTTCTATTTTTATGCCTTAAACATATTTTTCATGGAGGAAAAGATAAAGTGTCAAGCTGGCTGTCTTGCTTGCTCATCCTCAATAACCTGGTACCACGCAGGGGCAAGCGCCTGGACAGCAGGCAGTGATGAGGATCCAACAATCCACACAGTGGTTCACAGGCCTTCTGGGCCCACGGTTGGCCTCTGCCTCAGTGGGTCTTCCCCTCTGCTGTCTCACCAACCCCTCAAAGCTGGGCTTTGGAAAACAGCTGCAGACATTGCTGGGTCCACTTCCTCAGCCCAGGTTCACCTCACCAAAGCCCACAGGCCCATCCTTCAGCTCCTCCCCTGCCTCTCTGATTTCTCTGTGGCATTAGTGCCCTCACTGCACCCTTTGCAGGAAAGTCTTCTCCTGGTTCCACGGCAGGGCTCTCTCTGGGTTCTCCCACTGCCCCTGAGCCTCTCCCTTCATGGTCCCAGCTCCCTCAACACTCCCAGCATAGGTCCTGCCATCACCCTCTCTTTCCAGACTGACTTTTCCCCCAGGTTCCCTGACACATGCCCAGCCTCTCCCACCACCAATGGGCCAGCAACTCCCAAGTCTTCTCTCCAGCCCAGCACTGACCAAAGTCCACGCCCAGACAGTTGACCACCCCCTGGACACTCCAGGCACCCACGCTGGCTCATCACCCACTCCTCCCAAGACACCTGCCCCTGTCTACCTGCCACATCCCAGATAGTGGAGGGCTCCCACATGCTTCTTCCCCACATCTACCTGACCACCACTCTATCCACTCCACCCCCATTCCCTCTCCATCCCCTTGACTGTGGCCTCTATTTGGGCCTAGGCATCTCCTATCCCAGGGCAGGGGCTCCTGCCTGGTTTCCCTGTGTCCAAATCCATTCTCCCCAGTGCAGCCAGAGTGGCCGTTCCAAAACCCAAATCTAAACGAGTCCCTTCTGTGCTTCTGTGCCAGAATCAGGAGCCCACTCCCCTCAGCGGACACTGCAGGTGGGGTGTCCAGAGGAAGATCTCTGCCGTGAGATGTCCTCAGGGGTCAGGAGGTCCTGGCAATGCAAGAGCCTTGGTGAGAATCCACGTGCCCCTCGTGGATTTGACGCCCACCTGCTTGCCTGCCCTGCTCTCCCAGCAATGACACTCTTGCTTCTGAAACCACAACTTCTCATTTTCATCTCTTCTCTGGTGAGGCTACTGCCTGGCACTCTGTGAACTGACAAGCCCTCACAAATCCACCATGTGAAGCAGACAACACCCAACCACAGCCAGCTGTCGCCCGCGGCCATGGCCAGATGGTACCGTGCAGCACCTGCTGCTCATTTCACGGCCCCAGACTCAGTCGCATCTCCAGGGCATGGCTGCCCCAGGTCACTACTGTTTCAATGTTCACTTCACAGAAGAATTCAGACTAATCTTGAGGGGAATTGTGCACTTTGTGCAAATGTTCCCAAATCACTCCTGAGCACACTGTGCATGTGTGTCCGTGTACATGTATGTCTGTGTGTGGGGGTATGTCGATATGCATATGTCGGGTGTGTGTACGTCTGTATGTCCGTGTGTATGTGTGTGTTTCTGAGTGTGTGTTGTGAGAGTGTATGTATGTTTAAATGTGTGTGTGTGTGTGTGTAGAAGTGCATGTATGGGAGCATGTTTGTGGTATGTCTGTGTGTATTTGTGTGTCTGTGCATGTGTGTATACATACGTGTGTGTTTACGAGCATAAATGTGCGTGTACACGTGTGTGTAAGTGTGTGCATGTCTGTGTGTGTGGACGCGTCTATATGCAGATGTTGGGGGACGTGTATGTGTCTGTTTGAGACCATCTATCGATGGTTGCACTTGGGGAAGAAGCATGTGGGAGCCCTCCACGGTCACTCTGACACCAGAGCTGAGCCCACACCATGAGGTCCGCGGCTACACAGTGGTCTCCCTTCAAAATTCACCTGAACAAGTTACAAATACCACTGTAAGAAGACTTAGGATATGTCCCACACTAGAAACGCCAAGGTTTGGGTTCATCTGCATAGTTACAAAAATTAAACTTGTATTTTCACAAAAGCGTCTACGGGCAGCTCCCCTTTCACACACGCACCCTTCACCCTGTCTTGCTCACCAAATGCAGCTACAAGGCCACAGAGTAACTATTTGAGGGCTCTCAAAGTAAGCGGTAGTAGGTGGATTGTGGGAAAAAACAGAGTTCCAAGTCCCAATAAAAGAGAAAGGAATCTGCCTTTCTCCCCTGGCCTGCACACAGGGTAGCCCCAAATCCAGAAGCAGGCTCCTCAGCTCTTGCACAAGGTGTGAGGAAGGGAACCCCAAGACACCCTGTTTTTTCTCCATGCTATCACACTCCAGCCCATGAAGACTTAAGACCCCTAAAACTGTGAGGGCATGGAGTGTTCCTCTCCAACTGAAGGAGCTCTGGTCCCTAGAGGGAGGAGTGAGCCCCACTGACCTTCCTCTCTCTGAGCTCCCATCACTGGTTCTGACACAGGTGGTGCCATGGCAAGGCAGCATCAGAGCAGCATACCTTACCTCCAGCCTTCCAACTACAGAACTGAAAAGGAATCCCCAGGGTCCCAGAGAGGCTGGAGAATGAGAAGCTTAGGATGTGGCACTGAGGTCACTCAGGAACTCCAGGGCTCACCCCTAGTCCATGCGTGAGTGGGTCTGACTCTCATCAGCACACCAAGGACTGTGAGCCCTAAACTAGGACACAAGCCACTGTCCACCACACTGACCACTGGGTGGGCATGTTCACGACAGATCCAAATGGCACTTCAAAGTCTTTGGAAACAACCCGTGGGAGGCTGGCAGGAACCCACAGCCTGAACTCAACTGGCTAATTTCCAGCTAAGGAATTCAACCTTCCCCATAGGATGTAAAGAAGACCCAGTCTCACAACATGGTATTCAACACGTCCAGGATACAATCTGAAATTACTTGGCCCATGAGGAACCCAGAAAACTCCCAATTCACATGCAGGGGAAAAGACTATTAACAGATATAAATGTCAAGATGACACAAATCTTGGAAATATCTGACAAAGACTTTAAAGCAGCTATTACAAAAATGCTCCAACAAGTAAAAGCAGATACCCTTGAAAGGAATGGGAAAATAGGAAATCTCAACAAAGAAATACAAGAGGTAAAGAAGAATCAAGTGAAACTTTTCTAAGTAGACTAATATAATAAGTGAAATAACTCACTAAATAGGCTCAATGTCAGAATATAGACAAGAGAAGAAAGAGTTATTGAACTTGAAGACAGATCAATAGGAATTATCCAGTCTAAACAATGGCAAGAAAGGAAATTTCTAGAAAGAGCCTCTGGAACCTATGGGACAAAACCAAAAGGACTAAAACTTATGCTGTTAGTCCTAGAGAGGAGAAAGAGTGCAGTGCAGAAAAAGAAAATTCAAAAACAATGCCTAAACCTTCTCAGATTTAGTGAAAGACATAAACCAGACTAAAAGAGCCTAACAAAGCCCAGACAGAATAAACCCAAAGTAATCCACACCCAGACAGACCACACCAAAACTGCTGGGAACTGAGGACAAAGAAAAACTCTTGAAAGCAGGCAGACAATGCTAACACACGATTTGTAGGGGAACATGTTGAATGACTGTGAATTTCTCACCAAACATCAGTCAATGCTGAAAGAAAACCATCAGCCCGGAATTCTATATCCAGCAACAATATCCTTCAGGAACGAAGGTGAAATACTGACGTTCCAAAGTAAGGAAACCAAGAAAATTCATTGCCGTCAGATCTGCTCTAAAACAATTGCTAAGGGAAGTTCTTCAGATAGAGGGAAATGATATTGTAGGAAGACCTGGAACACCGGGAATGAAGGAAGAACAACGGAAATGGTAAACATCTGGGTGTCATGGACCATGAATCATGTCCCCCCAAATCCACATGCTGAAGCCCTAAGTCCCCGTGTTGGAGGCAGGGCCTTTCGGGAGTGGACTACGTTAGAAGAGGTCATAACGGGGGGGCTCCAGTCTGACAGGATCGGTGTCCTTACAAGAAAAGGAAGAGACACCAGGGATGTCTCCTGCTCCCCCCGTGCCCACAGAGAAAAGACCACGAGAGGACACAGCTGTCTGCCAGCCAGGAAGAGAGCGCTCACCAGAAACTGGCATGCTGGCACCTGGTGGCACCTGATCTGGGACTTCCAGCCTCAAAACCGTGAGAAATAAGTTTCTGCTATTTAAGCCACACGACCTGTGGTGCTTCGTAAGGGCAGCCTAGACTGACTCATACACTGGGGAGTAAAACAGATCACGCCCTCCTCTTGAATTCTTTAAAACGTGTTTGATAGCTGAAAGCAAAAATCATCACATCACCTGAAGAGGTTTTCAGTAATAAAGATAATGCATAAAACAGCTGATAACATAAAGGTGGGAGGACAATAGGACCTATTTGTTGATAAAGTCCTACATTCCGACTGAGTAGTAAAATACTGACTCTGAGTAGATGGTGAGGAGGTGAGTAAGTGTAGTGCAATCCCTAGGGCGACCACACAAAAATATATGCAAAATCACAATAGATAAATTAAAATGGACTACTAAAAACATCACAAATAACCCAAAAAGGCAGGAAAGGTGAAAAAGAGGAATAAAAAAAAGAGAAAAAAAAAAACAGAAACAAATAATAAAATGGTAGACCTGAATCCAAACATACCAACTATTGCATTAAATGAAAACAGTCTAAACACACTGATTATAAGACAGAGATTGTCAGAATGGATCAAAATGACCCAACTTTATGCTGTCTACAAGAAACTCACTTCCAACATGTGTAGGTAAAAGTAAAAGAATGAAAAATACACACAGTGCAAGCACTAATCACTACATTTCTGGAGTATTTACATTAATATCAGAGAGAAGACTCCTGAGCTAAGGAAATTGCTAGGGATAAAGAGAGCATTGCACACAGATAAATGGGTCCGTTTACAAGAAGACATAACAATCCTAGATGAGTAAGTGCCTAACAAGAGAGCTTCAAAATACATGAAGCAAAAATTGACAGAACTGCAAGAAAACCCAGGAAGCCCGCAATTATAGCTAGAGACTTCAACACTCTTAGCACAACAGTTGACAGAATTAGTAGACGGAAAATTCTCAGGCATATAGAAGAACTGAATTAGTGTGACTTGCATCTGTAGGACATTCCACCCAACAGCAGAACACACACCCCTTTCAAGTACACACAGTACATTCACCAACATGGCCCATATGGTGGTTCACAAGAGATATTTCCAAAAATTTTTTAAAGTTGAAAAAATACAAAGTATGTTCTCTGACCAAAATGGAATTAGACTAGAAATCAATAACAGAGATAACAGTAAAGTCTCTAAACACTTGGAGATTAAACAGCACTCTTCTGAATAATATGTCAGTTTAAGAAGTCTCAAGGGAAATGGGTAAATATTTTAAACTGAACAACAATGAAAATACAACATATCAAAATGTGTAGGATAAAGTTAAAAGCTGTGCCTTGAGGGAAATTTAGAGTATTAAATATTTATATTATAAAATTAGAAAGATTTCAATTGGTAATCTAAGCTTCCACCTTAATAAATTAGAAAAAGAAGAGCAAAATAAACCCACAGCAAGCAGAAGAATGTAAATAATAAAGATAAGAACAGAAATCAATGGCATTAAAAAAATAGAGAAAATCAGTGAAACCTATGCCTGGTTCTTTGAAAAGATGAAGAAAATTGATAAACCCCTTGCAATATTAAAAAAGAAAACAAGAGAAAAGACACAAACTAATAATATCAGGAATGAGACAAGGAATATCACCACAAACCCTGCAGACATTAAAAGTGTAATAAAGAAATACTACAAACAACTCTATGCACATGAACTAAACAAATTTGGTGAAGCAGACCAATTCCTCAAAAGCCATGAACTTCCAAAACGTGCCCAAGAGGAAACAGATAACTTGTACAGTTTCATAACTATAAATAAGATGTTTTTATCATTTAAATCTCCTTAAAAAAAATCTCTAAGCCAGGATGGCTTCTTTGGCTTAGTCAGTGAAATAATTAAAAACGAAACTAAATAAGGAATGGAAATAACATAGATCCTACACAAAAGAAATCAAAAGAGTAGGGAACACTTTCCAATTCATTGTGTGAGGCCAGCATTACCCTGCCACCAAAACCAGACAAAATGGTATAAGAAAGCTACAAAATTCCTCATGAACATAAATATAAAAAAACCCAACCAAAGACTACCAACTTGAATCCAGTAACACGTAAAAAGAATAACAAACCACAGTCAAGTGGGCATAATCCCGGGAAGGCAAGGCTGGTTCAATATTTAAAGATCACTCAGAGGGATGTCAGCAAAAACGGCAAAATAACAAATTCTTTAAAATCTCTCCTCCATAAAATTAAAACACTTGCAAAAATTGTTGCAATCAACTTTTTCAGAGCTCTGGAAATTAATCTGGGGAGCACATATCCAAGAAAAACAGTTGAATCTCAGTAAGAACAGCAAGATTTGTGGTGTTTTAACTTTCCCAATTCTCATACCTCCCTCCCCAGCTCTGAGTCCAGAGTTTGCAATTACAGTGAAAACCAGCAGTGTTAAAGCCTCCTGAGGGGGAAGAATGGGGTGAGAGTTCTTTCAAAGCCCCACTCCAGGTGAATTGTCACCATCTGATCTGTTCAGTGGTTCTGGAAAACTCTACTCCCAAGCCTGTCTTTATCTATTATTCAAGACTGAACAGAAGCTCACTGAGTAAAAACAGTCTTTTCCCTGTGAGCATTTGATGAAAACAGTTACAGGCAATTAATGAGCATCACGGCTGCCTGAGGTAGTGGATAACAGTCGGGCAAACAACAGGCTAACCAATGAGCTTAAAAGGAAACGCTGGGGCCTGAGATGTCCATAGAGGGCTCTGAACAGCTCTGGCACATTCCTGGGTATCTAGGAGGCCACACAGAGACGCACGGTCAGGAAACACCCGAGAAGGCCCTGACCTCACACGTCTGGCTGACCTTGAGATTCTGCGGAAGCATGAATGAAGGCAAGGGGGAGCCGTGGACCACCCGGCTATGGGGTGTATGCCTGCACCCACACACAACAAAGGCCCCTGGCAAATGCTGGGAGACTCGCTGGTTACATGCAGCCAAGGAAATCACTATCCAATCATTAGCTGAATAATAAGGTCACTGAGCAGAGGCTTCAGTGGCTCGCACAACACAAAATGCAGACTTCACAGAATTAGTTCAAAACAGTGACTGGACACACAGACAACGGCAACAACAAACTCTGGGGAGGAGGGCGAGAATCTGAACTCCAGAGTTTCCACATTACATTACTTAATATTCAAGTCATCGACAAAGAATTACACGACATGCAAAGAAACAAGAAAGCACGGCCCATCCGTGGGAAAGGCAGCAGTCCACAGAACCGCCCCTGAGAACGTCCAGTGTTAGTCCATAAACAGTCCTCACATCAGCTATCTTATGTCTGTTCAAAGAACTAAACAAAACCATTTCTCAAGAAATAAAGGAATGTATGAGAAGAATGTGTCATCAAATAGAGAAAATCAATAAAGACAGAGATTTTTTTGAAACTACACAGAAATTCTGGGTTTCAAAAGTTTAATGATGGAAATGAAAAATTCACTAGAGGGGTTCAACAGTTGATTTGAACAGGCGGAAGAAAGAATCAGACAACTGAAGATAGGTCTCTTGAAATTGCCCAGTCTGAAGGGCAGAAAGAAAAAGGAATGAAGAAAATGAACAGAGCCTCAGATGCCTATGGGACAATATCAATTGTACCCACATTTGCATAATGGGAGTGCATGGGAGAGGAGAAAGAGGAAGGAACAGAGAGAATATTTGAAGAATTAATAGTCAAAAACTTCCAAAATTGAACAAAAAACATGAATCTACACATCTAAGAAGCTCAACAAACTCCACACAAGATAAACTAAAAGAGACCCACACTGAGACATATTAAGTGTCAAACTGTCAGAAGCCAAAAAAAAAGAGAGAGCAAGAGAAACTTGAAAGCAGAAAGAGAGAAGCGACTCATCACACACAAGGGCTCCTCACTAAGGTTTACAGCTGATTTCCCTTCAGAAGCCATAGAGGCCAGAAGGCAGTAGGATGACATTTCAACTGCTGAAAGGAAAAACTATCAACCAGAATTTTATATCTGGCAAAACTATCCTTCAAAAATGAAGGAGGGGGCCAGCCCCATTGCATAGTGATTAGTCCAGCACGCTCTACTTTGGCGGCCCAGGTTCATGGGTTCAGATGTCAGGCACAGACCTACAACACTCATCAGCCATGCTATGGCAGTGACCCACATACAAAATAGAGGAAGATTGGCAGAGATGTTAGCTCAGGGACAATCTGCCTCATGAAAAAAAAAAAAAAGAAGGAAAATTTAATATGTTCCCAGATAAACAATAACTGGGGATTTTGTTGCTGGTAGACTTGTCCTGCAAGAAATGCTAAAGGAGGGGCCAGCACCATGGCCAAGTGGTTAAGTTCACGCACTCTGGTGCGGCGGCCCAGGGTTTCGCCAGTTCAGATCCTGGGCATGGACACGGCACCACCTGTCAGTCCATGTTGAGGCAGCATCCCACATGCCACAGCTAGAAGGACCCACAACTAAAATATACAACTACGTACTGGGAGGATTTGGGGACAAAACACAGGGAAAAAAAAAAAGAAATGCTAAAGGAGTCCTTCAGGTTGGAATGAAAATACACTAAATAATAACTTGAAACCACATGAAAAAAATAAACAACAGTAAACATAGCTATATAGGTAAATATAAAAGTTTTATAGAACTTTCAGTTTGTAACTCTTCTTTTCCTATATAACTTAAAATACAAGTGCAAAATTATAAAACTATAAAGTTAATGAACTAAAGTTAATGTATAGAGACATAACTTGTGGCAATAGCATCATAAAGCATGGGTGGGGCACAGAGCTATAAAGAAGCATAATTTTTTATTGAAACTAAGATGGTATAATTTCAAACTTGATTATTATAAAGTTAAGATGTTAACTGTGATCCCCAAGATAACCACTAAGAAAAGAAGCGAATAGATCTGTACAGAAAGAGATACACAGATACATAGATATGGATATACAAGGAAATGAGAGGGGAATAAAAATGTTATACTAGAAAAAAAATTAATTAATCATAAAGACAGTAATGGAGAAAATGAGGAACAAAAAAAAATATGACACATAAAAAACCCCACAAAATAGCAGAGGTAGGTCCTTCCTTGTAAGTATTAATTTAACTGTAAATAGAGCCCACCCCCCAATTAAAAGGTAGAGATTGATAAAATGGATTTTTTTTAAAAAGCATGCTGTCTACAAGAGACTCACTTTAGATCCAAAGATGCAAATAGGTTGAAAGTGAAAAGATGCTGCATACGAACAGCAACCGATGGAGACCTGAGGCAGCTGCAATAATGTCAGACAAAACGGGCTGCAAGGCAAAACCACTACAAGACACTGCACATTGACTGATATGCAGAGATTAGCGGCATTATATACTGATTGACATATCTAGATTAAGGGCATTATATATTGATAAAAGGGTCAATTCATCAAGAAGATACAACAACTATACACATAAGCACAATTAACAGGAGAGCCTCAAAATATAAGAAGTGAAATCTAAGAGATTAGAAGGAGAAAGAGACAGTTCAGCAGTAATACCCAGGGGACTTTCATACCCCGCTTTCAATAATGGCTAGAGCACCAGACAGAAGATCAATAAGGAAGCAGAGGACCTGAACCACACTGCAGGCCGGCTAGACCTCACTGACGTCTACAGGACACTCCGCCCAACAACAGCAGAAGACACACGTTACTCAAGCAAACCCAGAAAATTCTCCAGCACAGACCATATGTTAGGCCACGAAGAAAGCCTCAATAAATTTAAAAAGACTGAAATCATATGAAGTATCTTTCCAACTGCAGTGAAATGAGGCTAGAAATCAATAACAGAAGGACAACTGGGAAACTCACTAGTATATCAAAGTTAAACCAAGTACTCTTTAACAAAGCGGAATTACAAGGAAAATTAGGAAATATTTTGAGATAAGTGGAAATGAAAACACAACATACCAAAACTTAGGAGACGTGGTGAAAGCAGTGCTCAGAGGGAAATTCATAGCTATAAGGCCTGTGTTAAAAAAGATCACGAATCAACAACTAACTTCACACCTTAAGAAACTAGAAAAAGAAGAGCAAGCTAAACACAAAGATGGCAGAAGGAAGGAAATAAAGACTAGAGCAGAGATAAATGAAACAGGAAATAGAAAAACAACAGACAGAATGAAGGAAGCCAGAGCTGGTTCTTTGAAAAGTTCCAGAAAACTGACAAACCATCAGCTAGACCGACCAAGAAAAAAAGTTGGATAACTAAACTTACCAAAATCAGAAATAAAAGTGGGGACACCAATACAGACCTTACAGAAATAAAAAGAAGCACAAGACAATACTGTGAACAATTGCACACTGAACAACTAAATAACCTGGACGAAATGGACAAATTCCTAGAAACACACCAACTAAAAACCTGACTCAAGAAGAAATAGAAAACCTGAACAGACCTATAACACATAGAGATTCTTTTTGAGAGATTTAATCAGTAATCAAAAACAAAATGAGAGGCATCCAGATTGGAAATGTAGTAAAACTATCTGTATTTGCAGGTGACGTGGTTTTGTATAAAGAAAATCCTAAAGAATTCACAAAAGAATGAGTAGAGCTAATAGACAAATTTGGCAAGGTTGTAGGATACAAGACCAATGTACAAAAATCAACTCTGTTTCTGTATATTAGCAATGAACAATCCAAAAATGAAATTAAGAAAACACTTCCATTTACAGTAGCATCAAAAAGAACAAAATACTTCGCAACAAACTTAACAAAATAAGTCCAAGTCTTGTACACTGAAAACTACAAAACATCATTGAAAGTAATTTTTAAAAGACCTAAACAAATGGAAAGCCATCCTACACTTGTAGATTAGAAGACTAATGTTAAGATGGCAATATTCCCCAAAATTGATCTACACATTCACTACAATCCCAATCAAAATCCCAGGCGCATTTTTTGCAAAATTCGATCCCAAAATCTGCATGGAAATGCAAGGACCTCAAATAGCCAAAAAAAGTCTTGGGTGAAAAAGAACAACAAAGTTGAGAACAAAAGAACAATTCCCAATTTCAAAACTTACCACAAAGCTACAGTAATCAAGACCGTGTGGTACTGACACAAGGATAGACAGACAGACATATATATCAATGGAATGGAACTGCAAATCCAGAAATAAATCCTGACACTTCCAGTCAATACATTTTTTTTTTTAAGATTTTATTTTTTTCCTTTTTCTCCCCAAGGCCCCCTGGTACATAACTGTATATTCTTTGTTGTGGGTCCCTTTTTTTATTAGTTGTGGCATGTGGGACGCTGCCTCAGCGTGGTTTGATGAGCAGTGCCATGTCCGTGCCCAGGATTCGAACCAACGAAACACTGGGCCACCTGCAGCGGAGCGCGCAAACTTACCCACTCGGCCACGGGGCCAGCCCCCCGGTCAATCCATTTTTGACCAGTGTGCCAAGAAAATCCAGAGGGAAAAATGTCCTTTCAACAATGGTGTTGCAACAGCTGGATTTCCATGTGCAAAGGATACTGATGGACCCCCGTCTCACACCACACAAAAAAATTATCTCAAAATGGATTAAACACCTAAAGGTAAGAGCTACAACTAGAAAACTCTCAGACGCAAACACAGACGTCAATCTTCATGACCTTGGATTAGGCAATGGTTTCTTAGATATAACAACTAACACATAAGCAAAAGAGGATAAACTGGACTTCATCGCAATTTAAAAACTTTTGTACATCAGAGAACACAATCAAGAAAGTGAATGGGAGTAAATATTTATAAATCAGATATCTGATAAGGATCTAATACCCAGAATATATAAAGAACTCTTACAACTCAATGACAAAAAGATAAAGGACCCAATTCAAAAAACAGGAAAGTGATTTTAAGGGACATTTCTCCAAGAAGACAGATGAACGGCCAATTCACACAGGAAAGATGCTCACTGTCATTAGTCATCAGGGGAATGCAAGTCAAAACCACAATGACACAGCACCTCACATCCACTAAGACGGCTACAGTCAAAAAAAGTGAACTGAAAATAACAAGTGTTGGTGAGGCTGTGGAGAAAACAGAACCCTTGCACGTTCCTGGTGGGGCTGAAAAATGGCGCAGCCGCTCTGGAAAACAGTTCGGTGGCTCATCAGGAAGTTAGACACAGAACTGCTAAATTCCCGGCAATCCCAAGAGGATTGAAAATATATGTTCACACAAAAATTTGTATAAGAATGTTCATAGCACAACTGTTCATAACAGTCAAAAAGTGAGAACAACTCAAACGTCCATTAGCTGACGAAAGGACAGACAAAATGTGGTCTGTCCACACAATGGAATATTACTCAGCCGTAAAAAGGAATGAAGCACCCACAGTTGCTACAACATGGATAAACCTTGAAAAACCTCCACCATCCTTGATGTCTCACTGGTGAGGCTGGAAGGCAGGAGCTCACTTTCCCAGGCTGCCTGGAGTGGGGTGCAGCCTGGGACCCACATGGAGCCAGGAAGAGTAAGGGGAATCTGCCACAGGCTCCTCAGACAGCGTTTGTCTTCCAAATAGAAGAAACAGCAGGGGTGACACCCTGTGTGGGTAGAAATGCCCCCGAGACCCCTGCCCCACGATGTGCACACACCCTCCCCCAGTGACCCCAGGGAACACTAATCTGGGCACTGCTGTGAAGGGGACTCTGCAGAAGGAATTAAGGTCCCAGAACAGCTGGCACTGAGTTCATCAACAGGGACATTACCCTAGGTGGGCCTAGCCTCAACAGGTGAGCCCTTAAAAGGGAGGGGGCTCCTCCTGGCCAAAGATTTGAAGCACGAGAGCATGTGGACACAAGGGGGATTCTCCATGGCTGGACTAAAGACGGAGGGGCCACGTGGCAAAGGACCTGAGAGTGGCCCCCGGCTGCCAGCCAGCCAGGAAACAGACTCAGACCCAGAACCACAAGGACATGAATTCTGCCAGCAACTGAGATGAGTCTGGACAAGGATTCCCAGACAGCTCAGTCAGCTGGCTGTGCATTCCAGCCTGTGAGACTCTGAACAGAGACCCCAGCCACACCACAGCTGGACGTCAGGACCTACGGAACTATGAGCGGATAAACAGGTATCGTTTAAGCTACAGAACCTGGGACAATTTGCTGTACAGCAGTAAGAAAAAAATACACACACGCCTCTTGTGTGTTCTTCTCTCCTTAAACATGGTGGCCAGAGCTACGGAAGCCTTCTTGGGACCGGGAGGCATTAGGCATAGAAGGATCTTTATCTCATGCTCAGGACGCCAGAGAATTAGAGACAGACAGAGCCTGTGCCCCCGTGAGGTTCTCACAACTTGGAAACGGTCCCCAGTGAGCAGCCTCCCTGTGTCCACACCCTCACCACAGCAAGCCACCTCTCCACCTGCTCGGAGCTGCCCGGTCTTCACATAGAGCACGGAGAAGGTAACATTCTAGGACTGCTGAGAACAGACCTTCACAAGTCCTGTTGCATCTACTGTCCCGAGGGGAGCCCGGTCACCAGGGGAAGGAGCCTGGGCTGCCCACACGAACAATGAGGGCCTGGGGGTGCACCGTCACGAGGAGACGGTAACCCCAGAGGAGAGAATGGGGTCCAGACACAGCAGTGAACCACAGGGAGAGAGAGGCCGTTATCCCCGCCAGTCCATCCAAGGGATCCATCCCCACGGGGACATCAGACGCCGGACAAGCCAGGCTGGACCCTCTTGTGCCAGCCGTCACCGTGAGAGTCAGGAGGAGGCACCCACAGAGCCCTGCCCCAACTCCTGACCCACAGAGCCGCGGGATGCACACCCACTGCTCCTCCTGGACTCTATGTCTAGGAGCATTTGTTACTGGGCACCAGATAACCAACTGACTCAGGCCTGATGAGTCTGCTGAGCATCCCCCCGCCACCAAACGCTGCCTCCAGGCCTGTTTCTGAGATGGTCCCACAGGATGGATGCCAACTGACCTGTGACATCCAGGCGGAAGAAGACCTTCTGGCCCCCGGCCTCGCAGCTGTACTCCCCGGCGTCTGCCTTCCCCGCCTGCTGCACCACCAGCCGCCGGGTGCAGCCCTTGGCCTCCACGTGCACTTTCGAGCTCTCACTCAGCTTCTTCCCGCTCTTGTACCACGTCACCTCCGTCTGGGCCTGGGCCACCTCGCAGCTCAGTGTGGCGCTGGCCCCCGCCTGAGCCTGCACCTCCCTGCGGGCTGGCTGCTCCTTGGCAAACACCATCGTGGGCTCTGGGGGTAGGGAGGGACACGGGGTCAGAGCCCCTGCTGAGGTGAGGTTCCCAGTCCTGGAGCCATGACACAGGCTCCGGACCCCAGGCAGTCTCAGGTCGTGCCACGGGGATCCCTGGTGGTCGGGTGTTGCACACAGGGCCACCCCAGCAGAGGTGGGCCCGATGCCTGACCCTCCTGGGTGTGGCAGGGAGGGGCCTCAGGGACCACCATGAGTGGCGGTGCCTGGGACAGACAGAGAAGGCATGGAAGGCACGGTGGAGACCCTCCCAAGGGTCAGGATTGGGTAGAGCAGGACTGGGAGCACCTCCCAAGAGGCCCCAGTGGCTTCTAGAAAGAGCTGTGGCCTTAGATCCACTGAGATCCAAATCTACCCTTCTGAGAATACTCCCAGCACCTTCTGGATCCCCTCAGCTTCATTTCCTCATCTTTGAAAGGAGGACAGGGCTTCAAATTTCCTTATCTTTTATTTTCCACATCTGCATTTTTCAACCTTCTAAAAGTGAGTTTTGTGGGCAGTTTCTTTTCCCAAATCCAGAAGCAACTGCCCCACTGCAAGCATTTGTCAAAGAAATGAAGGGCCCAGTGGGTGGTCTTGCAAGTGCTGGATGCAGCCAGACCTGCTCCCCCCCCACCAAGCCCCGGAGGCAGTGCACTCACCACAGACACGCAGCCGGAAGTCCACGGAGTCCTCGCCCACACGGCATGAATAGGTTCCCTCGTCCTGCCTGGTGACAGAGGCCACCACCAGCCGGTGCCGCGTGCCCACGTCCTCCTGCGAGAAGCGCTGGCCCAAGCCACCAAGCTCGGCCCCATCCTTGTACCAGCGCACGCGCACGTGGGCCTCCGACGTCTCACACTCAAAGCAGGCTGGACCCCCAGCCACGGCATCCACGTGGCCGCCCACTGTGTCCTTGTGCAGAAAGGACGTGAGGCCTGCGAGGGCACACAGGAAGTCAGGGGGCCAGCAGAGCCCCGACCACTGGCCCAGACCAGGGTCCCCTTCAGCAACAGGACCGGCCTTGGCTGCTGACTGCCAGCCACCCAAGTGCCACCCACTGTTAGGAAGCTCCTCCTCCACCGAGCAGAGCCGCGTCCCCCATCCTCCCGCACCGTCACCTGAGCCCTCTACCCCCACGCACTCCACAGGGACAGAGAACAGTGGATCCCACTGCCCAGAACCCCCCAGAGCCTGTCCAGAGCTGGGGGACAGAACACGTGGCCGTGGCCATGGGGGTCCCAGGAAAGACGTGGTCGCACACACACCCCACCGGCATCACCTTGTACGGACAGCTGGTACGCGATGCGGCTCCCGCGGCTGATGCACTCATACAGCCCGGCGTCGTCTCGGGCCACGTCCTTCACCAGCAGGGCCCACTGCCCGGCCGACGCCTGCACCTCATACTTGGGGCCCGGGGGCAGCGCACGGCCATCCTTGAGCCATGTCACGGCCGCGGCCTGGTCCGACAGCTCAGCCAGGAGCTGCGCCTCCTCATGCAGCCGGGCCAGCACCTCCCGAGCAGCTGTTGTTGGAGGCTTGGTGGTCAGCCCTGGGGCCGCTGGGGCCACAGACAGGTGGACAGAGGGGGCATGGACAGAGAGGAAGAGAGGACAGAGAAAGGAAGATGAGGAGGGGTAGGGGAGACAGATGGGGAGATGAACCTCTGCGCCACTGAGGGCTCCCCAGCCCCTCCTCCGTCACACCCCGTGTCTGGGACCGCCCACTGGGCCTGGGCGAGCTGCCTGGCACACCCACCGCCCAGCCTGCTTCATCCAGGCACCCACCCAGCAGTGCCCCTGCCCCGAGAGCAGCAGCAACCCTCCAGGAACCCTGAGGCCCCGGGACCCTGTCCCACCCCACGCCCAGAGGAACCGGCTGGAGAGGCCCAGGGGTCACCAGCCAGGCCCCTACCTCGGACCTCCATGCGGATGGTGCTCTCGATGCCATTGGCCACAAACTTGAGCTCAGCGCCGTGCAGGCTGGCGGGCACTGAGCGGATGGTGAGAGTGTGCCGGGCGCCGTCGCTGCGGATCACATACACGCTGCTGGCCTTCAGGGGCTGCCCGTTCAGGAACCACTCACCCACCGAGGCCAGGGTGAGGTCCACCGAGAAGGTCGCCTCGCCACCCTCCACTGCCTCCACTGCCTTCAGAGGCGTCCTCACGGCCAGCTGGGGGGCTGCAGGGTGGCAGTGTCAGGAAGGAGCCAGGCCCCTGCCCTCCTCTCCTCCTCCTCCTCCAGAGCCCGGGCCGAAATGCCTCGTCCTCCAGGAAGCCCGGCAGACAGATGCACGGACACCACAAGCGAACGTTGGACCCAGGACGAAGTGGGGACAAGTCAGAACTACCAGAGATCCCCTCCAGATCCCACAAAACCGGGGGGTGGGGAGGGGCTCAAATACTGTCTCAGGGTCCCCTCCTCTTCCCACAGAGGAGGTTCAAACAGCATCAGGACCCTGGCACCACCCCTACCCAATAAAGAGGCTCCATGAGGTCACTGGGGCCTCCTCAGGCCTGGGCTATGCTCTGGGTCTGACTAACACAGCGGCGGATGGCCCCCAGGCCATCACCACGTGGCGGGTGGACTGAACCTTCCACACTTACCCAAGTGGACAGTCCCCGGGAACTCGAGGTAGGGGCTCTGGCCAAAGCTGTTTACAGCTGACACCCGGAACTGGAAGTCCCCCTCCTCAGCCACGCTGGCCACCGTCAGCTCGGGTGTGGCCACCCACTCGGCCTCGTGGCACCGGCTCCAGGTGTAGGCCCCGAGTCGCTTCTTTTCCACCAGGTAGCCGTCAATGGTGACAGGGCGGTCCCCATGGGGCGGTGGGGACCAGCCAAGGGTCACAGAGCTCTCCGTCCTGGCCTTCACCACCGGGGCCTCAGGGGCGTGCAGGGGTGGCTTCCTAGGGGCTGGGGAGAGGACCGGACCACATCACCGACGGGATCTCCTCCCTGAGCCCTAAGTCCAGCATCGCCTGGGTCGGGGAAGGGCGTCAGAATCTCCAACCCTCCCAGACCCACTCTGGTGGTCTGGAACGGCCACAGCCCAAGCGGACCACTGGCCTGAAGGGAGGCTGTACGCCCATGACCCCCAGCCCCGGTCCTGAGGGCAGCTGGGCCTCAAGGGCCACCAGGAGCTGTCCACGTGGCCTGGGGACAGATCCCTACCTGTGCATCGGGATGGTAGGGTAGGCAGAGGCTGAGGCAGGGCACAATGACCCTTCTGGGGGGCTGAGACCTGCGTGCAGGGGCACTTTCCTGCCCCTAGCAAAAGGCTGACCCTGTGGGGGTTGGAGGGAGCAGGGACCTGCTGCCCAATCTACAAACTTGACACCAAAGGCCGCAGAAAGAGGACATGATCACACATGATGCCCCACACACATGCTCTGCTTCTAGAACAATCTGCACCTTCCCTCTGGTTCGAAGTGGGAGGGGCCACCAAGACTTCTTCACTACAAACGACTAGGGTGACCACAGTGAAGGAGAGAGCCAGCAAACCAGGGATCCGAGGGGACAGAGCTGGGACAGCGGTCACCCCCTCCATGCAGCCCTCCTTGCAGCAAGCCAGTGCAGTGGGGCCCAAGGAGGCAGGCTGGAAGGGGTGGGTCCCTCCACTCGCAATCCCCAGGCCCTTACCCGACACACAGAACTGGGTGGATGTGCGGCAGTCCCCAGCCACGAAGGCCACCTCGCCCACGTCGTCCAGGTTGCACCGGGAGATGGTCAGCGTGTGGCATGTGCCTTCCACAGTGATGGCCACGCGGCCCCCAGCCACCACCTCCTCCTGGTTCCGCAGCCAGCGGACGGGGCCCTCAGGCCTGGCCAGCTCCACGCAGAACATGGCCGTGTCCCCGACTCGCACCACCGTCTTCCGCGGGAGCTTTCGGGTGAGGTTGCCTGGGGTGAGCAGGGCCCTGAGCTGGTCAGACCCTGTGCCGCGCCCCAAGTCCCACACGTGCCCCGCCCTCTGTCCCCTAAATGTCCCGCCCCCTGTGCCCCGCTCCCTGTGCCCTGAGCGCCCTGCCCCCTGCGCCGTGACCCCTGTCCCCGGAGGGTCCTGCCCCATGTGCCCCGCCCACATCCCCTGAGCGCTCCCGCGCACCTCGCACCGCCAGCTCGGCCACCGTGCGGCTGCCCTCGGCCGTCTCGCAGATGTACACGGCGTCGTCGTCGGCAGAGACGTTGCGCACCGTCAGCCTGCGCTCCGTGCCCTCCTCCTCGATGCCGTACTTGGCGCTCGCCCGCAGCCGCGTCTCCTCTTTGAACCACGCGGCCTCCGTGGCTGGCAGCGGCACCTCGCACTGGAACGTGGCCGACTCCCTCTCCTGCACCTCCAGGTCCTGCAGCCGCTTCCTGAAGGGCACGGTGGGCTCTGCGGGGAGAGGGCAGGTGAGCGGGACGGGGGCACGGGAGGGGGCCGCGGGGAGGGGGCGGGGCCGGGCAGCACAGGGGGCGGGGCAGGGGGTACACTGGGAAGGGGAGTGAGGACAGGAGGACACGGGGAGGGGGGCGCCGCGGAAAGGGGTACGGGGGAAGGAGAGTAGGGGGCAGGGGCTGCAGGCAGGGGGCTGGGGGAAGGAGGGCAGGGGAGGGGACAGAACGTAAAGGAAAGAGTCCCCGCCCCAAATATGAGAAGTCTGGAAAAGCACAGGAGAAACGAGGCGGGCGGAGCGGCCCCGCCCACCAGCCCCGACGCTGGTCCTAGGTGGGCGGCCCGCGCACCTGGCGAGGCAGCGAGACCAGGACTGGCCGGCGAAATGGCTAAACTGCCCGAGCGCTGGCTGTGGGCCAGGCCCTGCTGCCCAAGCATCCTCCCCAGGCAGCTTTTGCAGGGACCGCCCCGACCCCCCGAGGAGCGAGGGGCCATTTCCCGCAAGAACGAGGAAACTGAGGCATGCACGCGAAGACCGAAGAGCCCTGTCCGAAATCCTAGAGCAGGTAAGATGTGTAAGAAGTGCAGGTGGGACTCGGACCACATCAAGGGGCTGCTCTTAGGAGACAACAATAAATGGGCCTCCCCAACGAAATCTGATCGTGTTGCCCACACTTGCCCCCACGTGCCCTGGGAGAGCCCGAGACCCCGACGGGAGGCTGCAAGCTGGCCCAGAACCGCCTTCAGGCTGCATCGTGGCGGACCCCTGTCCGCTCCCCCAGTCCCGAGCGAGGCCTCTGAAGGCACAAGCGTTTGTCTCTGCTCCTGCCCTCCTTCCCACTCTGCCAGGGCCCCCTTAGCATCCTGAGGGAGGACCCGGGTCACTCCCAGCCTGGACAGGACAGGGTCAGCTACTGGGCCCCCCCACCGTGTCCCAGTGGGAGGGGCTGCCGGTGACAAAGCGTTTTTTTCTTAATTCGTGTGGATCACAAAGACAGTGAGTGAGGCTGAGGGTGCCCTCGTCGCCCGCATTTTGCGGACCCGGAAAGGCGAGAGCCGCCAAGACCTCCAACTCTGCTTTCCACTACCGGCGCCACAGGACGCGGGCGCTGGGGAGGAGCCTCCGCCCGCGCCCCAGCGACTGCGCACGGCGCCCGCGCGCCCTGAGCTCACCTCGCACGACGACCAGCACGGAGCTGTAGGTTTGGCCCACGAGGTTGGACGCCGTGCAGGTGTACAGGCCGCGGTCCGACTGCTTGCAAAAGAGGATCTTGAGCACGAAGTTCTCCTGCGCGTCCTCGTACACCAAGTGGCGCCGGCCCTCAGCCACCAGCTGCCCATCCTTCTTCCACACGGTCTCAGGCTTGGGCTCGCCTGTCACGTAGCAGCTGAGGCGCGCGTGCTTGCCCTCAGTCACCGTGCAGGTGCGCGTGCCAGAGCCAGGCGGTGAGGCTGGGGCGCCCTCGGCGCGCATGGCCTCACGCCGCCGCTGCAGGTGCGCCAGGAGCGCGGCGGTGGAGGTCCCGGGCGGGCCGGCCGCGTCGGCATCCGCGTCCACTGTGAGCGCGGCGGCAGCGCTGGCTGCGCCCAGCGGGTTCTCGGCGTGCACCGTGTAGGTGCCTTCGTCGTGCGGCCGCGCAGCCTGGATGCGCAGCGCGCTGGCCTCTCCGCTCGCTTCCACGCGCACTCGGGGGGCGTCGGGCGCGCCCAGGCGCCGTCCATCCTTGGCCCAGCTTACGGCCATGGGCGGCGAGCCGCGCACGCGACAGCGGAAGGTGGCGTCGGCGCCCTCGTGCACGCGGATGGATGTGGGCCGCAGCAGGAAGTGAGGCGCCTGCTCGGCGCACGCGGCGTCGGCGTCCACCTGCAAGCCGACGGCCGCGAAGGCCTCGCCTATGGCATTGCGTGCGCGGCACACGTACTGCCCGCTGTCGCCGAGCGCCAGGTCCAGGATGGTGAGGCGGTACAGGTCACCGTCCTGGGCCAGGCGGAAGCGAGCGCCCGCCTCCACTGGCTGCCGGTCCTTCTCCCAGCTCACCTGCGGCGTGGGGTTGCCCACGATCTGGCAGCTCAGCGTGGCATCCTTGCCTACGCACACTACGAAGGCCTTGGGCCGGGTCAGGAAGCGGGGCGCGCCGCTGAATGAGTGATCCATAGTGATGGCGGGGGCGGGTGTACCTGCGAGCGGGATGAGGGAAGGTCACACTGCGGATGTACCCGGGTGAGCTCCAAGCCCCCACATTTGCCCCACCCGCCCACCTCACCCATCCAGTGCTGCCTGGAGAACCCAGCTTAACCCAGTGTGGACACCCCTACATGACCCCCTCTGCATTTGGCCTCCTCTCCCTCTTGCATGTGGCATTGCCAGAAGGCGCCGTGGTCCAGAAGCGCAGATTTGTCCCTTTTTGGGCACTTGGGTACTGGCTTCATGCCCCTCTCCCAAAAGGGCTCTTCTAACTGATGCATCTCCTCTCTCTCTCCCCCAGCTCCAGTCCTGCTGCCCCAGCTCAAGATCCAGTGGAGCGCCTGTCCCTAGACACGGACGGCCCCAGCACCAGCCAGGCCCTCCTCCCTGTGCAGCCGGGCCCTCCTCCCTGTGCAGCGCCTGCGCTATTGGCCCCCAACCTTCTCCTCACTCCAGTTGCCTTCCTGCATCCTGTCCCCCTCCCCACACGCTACTGCCTCTTGGGGTCTAAAACTGCAGTCTGCCTAGTCTCCCCCACTCAGAGAGGCCCCTTTATGCACCCTGACAGGGCCTGCCCATGGAGGGCCACAGTGGGTCCCTGGCCTATTCTCTCTCTGACTGTGGCACACCAGAGGTCACAGGTTCTCCACCGGGCCAGGCTCTCCTCTGAACCCTCTGCCTGGCACACCCCTCTGCCCGCCTCTTCCTTCCCTGGGCCACTCCCCGCCCCGCCCAGGCCTCTGGGCTCCACCTCTGGCTGTGCGCCCAGCAGCCTTCCTCACCAGGTGGTGCCCAAGACAGAGAGCATTGTGCACAGGGCCAGTCCTGTCTGCAGCTGCCTGGGCTGGGGCACACCTCGCTTCTGCTGGGGTCCCCCACCTCCCCTCGGCCCCTGAGGGGGATGCTCGTCAATGAGCAGGGAAAGAATGGAAACTCCACAGCCAGTGGGCTCCTCCTAACAACACAGGTGCCCCTGGCCCACTGGGCTGCCAGTGCCCCATCGCCAGGAGCATCTGCCTCCTCCCCTCGAAGGTCACAGTGGGGAGGGGCCAGGCAGCCCACAGTCAGCGGGGTGCCTGGGGAGGGGAGCCAGAGAGTCTCCCCAGAACAGCCAGGGACCTCCAGGCTGAGGATGGCCGGGCCAGCTAGCCAGGCCCCCACCTGGGGGTCTGCAGGTGGCCCAGTCACTCTGCAGCTCTCAGCTGCGGCTCCACTGGCTGGGCACCATCAATGCCAAAGGCCCCAGCTGCCTCTGGCCTCTACCCAGGCTGGGTTGGGCCCCCATGTCCCCCAGCACGGGTGGGTGAGGTGAGACTGGGCCCTGCCTGCACGGGGGCTCCTATAAGAACAGTGGGCACTGTGGGCCCCCCTGGGCCCAGGCTGGCCCCAAGCACCTTGACTCCCTCCACCTCAGGGGCCAAGCCTCCAGCCTCTGGGCTCGGGCTGCCCACCTCCGGACAGCAGCCTGTGTTCCCAGCCCTCCGGCTCCCAGTCCTGTGATTCAGGAGCTAATCTCCTTAATCCTCCTCCCCCCACAGGAGGCTCAGCCCAGACCAGCCTGCTGACTCACGGTGCAGTCAGCACCTCTGACACCCCCACCTCTGGCTTCCCCCCATGGCCTGGCCGGCTCCAGGCCTGGGAGGGGCGGGGGGCACCCCCCTCCATGGCACCCTTCTGGGCCTCAACACCCCTCTGTGGAACAGTTATTTTCACACCAGACCTTGGGGACCCTGAGCCCTGAGTGCTTCCCAGTGCCCCCTCCCAAATCACATGGTGGGTCTGTGGGTTCCTTGAAACAGGACGCAGCACCCTCCCCGCTCCACACCCAGGGCAGGCGCCTGAGACGGCTGGCTGCTCCGAGCACATGAGCAGGCACGTGTGGGGGCAGGGGGCCACCTCAGCCCGGTGGTCTCTGGGGGCCAGGAGGACAGGGACAGCGGAGGGAGCTTTCATCGCTGCACAAGTTTGGGAGAACTGGCCCCAGCCCTTGGGGTGCACAGGTTGTCCCCTGGTTTGGCAAGGGTGGGCAGAGGCCCCGCCTGCATGCCCCACCCTCCATGCGGCAGACCCTGTGAGGTCCGAGGGGGCTCACCCAGACACGGCTGCCTGGGAGTCTACCCCACAGCAGCCCCGCCAGGCAGCCTTCCTCACAGGCCAGCAGGGCCAAGGCGCCCTAAGCTGGGAGCTCCGCCCACACCCCCCACTCTTGCTTTTCCAGAACTTGGCCACCCTTGGTCTCTGTGGGGCCCTGGGAGTGGGAAGTGGCTTGCAGCCTGACAGCAGAACCTCAGCCCCCCTGCCCCTTTCCGGAGCCCCGTCTCCCTGGTGCCCCCTCCACCCACCACTCAGTTGCTCCTAGGCCCTTCCAGAAAAGACTTCCCAGCCAAGGGCAGCTCCTGGAGTCTGCATCTCCCCTTGGACCCTTGGACCCCCGGGCTCCGGCTTCCAGAACTCCAGGGGAAATTCTTTCCTGGAGTCAGGTGTCACTGCCCCTGTGGCTGTCCCCTCCGCTGAGCCAACAGGCTCAAAATAGCCCCAGCTGTCAGCGGGCATCCATCTCAGCAGAGCTGGGGGCAGGGCTGGCCGGACCCCCAGGCCACCCTCGGAGCTGGGCAGCAGGCGAAGGAGGTGGGTGCATGCACGCCCATCCTCCTGCCTGGCAGCTCCCTCCCAGCCAGAGGGCCCAGCTCAGCCCTCCAGTGGGCCAGGGGCTGGAATCCCGGCTCCAAACCCAGGAGCAGCACAGCCTGGCCAGACCACCAGGCCACTCTGTTCCCCAGAGCCGTGACCTTCAGCTGAGCCACCCTCAGGGGACACAGGATGGCCCCCCACCCCTGCCTGCTCTCTGCCTCCTCACCTGTCTCTACGTGGGCTCCAGGCGGACGCCCAGGCCGGGGGCTCAGACGGTGGGGCAGAGGCCACCAGGTCTCACCTCCCTCCTGTGGCCCAGGACTGACACGGCTCCCACCCAGCAGCCTGCACTCCGGCCGGTCCTCAGACTGGACGGGGACGAAAGGACAGGCAGACGCTGTCAGCTGGAGAAGGCTGGGCCCGCCCTCCACCCGGCCCCCACATGGCTGGCCCAGCCCAGCTCCAAAATAGCCTGGTGTCACTGCCCAGGATTAGGTTTCAGCCCTGGCCCCACTGAGGCAAAGGGCAGAGGCTCAGGGCTGCCAGGAGGAGGGGGAGGCCCACATCTTCAGCGATGACATGGGCAGGGCAGAGATCCCAGCTGGTTAGGACCCCTCTCCCAGACCAGCATCCTGGAGTGCAGGGTGGGAAGAAGCCCAGGGAACCCAAGACCACCTAGAGGGGGCTCAGGACACCCCCCAGAGGAACTGGTACAGCCCCAGAGGACCCAGGACACCTCCCAGAGGACCCAGGACCCCCTAGAGAGGACCCAGGACACCCCCAGGGGACTCAGGACACCCCCAGAGAACCCAGCACCCACCTAGGGGACCCAGCACTCCTCAGAGGACCCAGGACCACCTAGAGAGGACCCAGGACACCCCTGGGGGACCCAGGACACCTCCATGGGGACCCAAGACACCCCCAGGGGACCTGGGACACCCCCAGAGGACCCAAGACCACCTAGAGGGGACCTAGCACACCTCCAGGGGACCCAGGATCACCCCAAAATGACTGGCTGCCTGACAGTCATGAGGCCTCTCGGTGGAGGCAGGCAGCCAGGGACCTAGTGCAGGTACCCAAGGTCAACCCTGCTCCACCCCAACCACCCATGATGGGGGTGGGTCCTTTATCCCTGGTCCCTCCTGCAGTGCTCGAGCTAGCTGGGTGTCCGTGGCACCTTTAAATGGGAGTGGAGGTCCCTGAGACCCCAGCCTGGGAACTTCACTGCCTGGGGACCAGGGGCCCTGCCCCAGGGGTGCTGCTTTATGCCCCAGGAGGGCTGCCCCAGGCCAGGGACAGGACACCAGGCCCACCCACGGGGCCTAACGGGCAGCCAGAGGGGCTGCCCGGTGGTAGTCCTGGAGCCTCTCCCAGGAAAGGGCCAAACCTCATCCCCAGGGGCCCAGGCCTGAAAGAGGGGCCCTCCCTGCAGGGGCCCCCATCTGAGGTGGGAGCCAGGGCTGAGGCAGGCCCCCAGCACCCATCTGATCCGGGGACTCCACTGCAGGTGTGTCCACAGGCTGACCCCTGCCAGAGGGGGTGCTGCTCTGCAACCCCAGCTTCACCCCCACCCTTGAGCCAGCACCAGGGCGCTGTGTCCTTGCCTGGCGCCCCCAGCCCAGGGTCCAACCCATCCCCTCACCCGTCTATGGCCTCTGCACCCAGGCTGGTAGCCGGTGGGGAAACCAAGGCTCCGAGCACAGACCAGACTTCCCGTGTAGCCGATGGCAGCCTGTCCCCTGAGGGGTGGTCCTGGGTCCCCTGGGGGTACCAAGGTCTTAGTCATCTCGGGCCACCATAACAAATACTACAGACGGGGGGAGGGCCTATATATTGTTCCCTGTTGTCGAGGCTGCAAGTCCCGGCTGAAGCTGTCGGCAGGTTCTGTGTCTGTGAGAGCTCTGCCCACTCCCAGACGGCCGCCTGCTCTGTGTCCTCACCTGGCCAGAGCTCTGGTGTCTGCCCTCTTCTTACAGGGACACCAACCCCACCATGGGGGCCCCAACATCATGACCTCCTCTGACCCCAATCACTAATCCTCTAACCCCAACCCCTCCTCTAATCCCAAGGGCCCCACCTCCAACACTTTCACACTCGGGGGCAGGGCCTCCACACGTGAATTCAGTCTGTAGCACCCAGCGAGGAAGAGAACACTCGAAGGAGAGCCCAGCGTCGGGAGTCAGGCCTGGGGACCCACAGCTGATGCACATGCGTGCGTGTGTGTGCGTGTGCCGCCTGTGTGCATGCGTGCATCTGTGCATGCTGCACACCCCAGGGGCGGGCCACAGGAGGCCCAGAGGGGACATCCACGCTGGCCAGCTGCCGACAGGGCGTCCTGGCAGAAGTGAGGCCCAGATAGACGGGCACGATGTCCATTCTCCCCTGACTGTTGACCCCAAGACGACAGCGCGGGCTGAGCGCAGAGGCTGCAGCGGGTGAAGCCAGAGAGGCTGGAGGCAGCCCCGCCCTGGACCCTGGACGGCACCGCCCGGCCCTGTCCCCGCCTGGCCTGCGACTTCCCTGTGGCCGGTCTGTGGGCTCTCCTCCTTGTCCCTCTTGTTGTCCCACAGCCTATTTGTTGAAGAGGGTGGGGTGCTCGTCCTATAGGCCATCTCAAGACAGCACCCGAGGCGTCCTGCCCACCAGCTGGGCTGCAGGCCAGCGGGCGCTCCCTGCTGGATCCTCCGCAAAGAGAATTTTCCACCCTGCGTGGGGTCATTGAGGGGCCAAACTGGAGGAAAAGCTCAGGTAGAATCCTGCCTCCACTTACCATCTTCACACGGAGGCCTGAACCCTGCCCCTCCTCCGAGATGCGGTTACAACCAGTGTGACAGTCCTCGATCCTCCACTCACCCTCCTCCTCTGTCCTCCTTCTCTGTCCTCAATTCTCCACTCACCCTCCTCCTCCTCTGTCCTCCTCCTTGTTCTCCATTCTCACCCTCCTCCTCCTCTGTCCTCCTCCTTGTTCTCCATTCTCACCCTCCTCCTCCCCCGTCCTCCTCCTCTGTCTTCCATCCTTCTCCAGGCCTTGGAAACCCTAGGAACAGCCCATCTCTGCTCTGCCTGATCATCAGCTAAGTCCCCTGCCAGAGACATCACTGGGCCCTCGCAGGACACCAGGTCCCCTGGGTGATCGCCATCCTGGAGGAGAGTGCCTGGCACTCAACCAGCTGGTCTTTTTCGACAACCCACACAGCTGCTGCTCCCCATGGAAGGTGCGGCGTCCACCCTCATGAGCCGTGGCAGGGACAGGAGAACCCATCACCCACCGGGTCCCCTTGTGCCATGAGTGTCTGTCAATCTGGGGAGACCCCGTGCTTCCAGGGTCCTGGGGCGCTGACCACTCTCTCCACCCTGCTGGGACCCTCACACCAATGCTCCCATGAGCAGAGAGGAGGATCTTGGGCAAGTCCTGTATGAACGTGCCAGGAGTCTGTGGGTTCATGGCAGTTGTAAAGATGAAGTTGTATATTCTGGGTGGAAAGAGGGCTTGATTCCCTTCTGAGCATTTTAAAGGGAAGACATTTATGATGTTTGGCTAGCTAGCGGAAACACAAATGTAGCTAATGCCGCTCCCACGTAGAAAACAAGAAGCGTATTAACACTTTCCAGTATTTCATATTAATATCTTATTGGATATTCTCAAAAACGGTGTTTTTCATTTCACAGTAGAGGGACCTGAGGCTCAGAGAGGTTGGAATGATTTGCTTAAGTTCACACAACGGACGGTGCTTAACCAAGTCTCTCCTGAGACTAATGACAAGCAGCTCGTAAGACCAGGGCAAGTGACGACCCAGTGCAGCATCACAGCCTTCGTGACATTCTGGACCAAAACGGGACAATAATGGGAAAACTCGGAAATACATATAAAGTCTGGAGTTCAAGCTTTGAAAAAGTGCGTAAAGCGTTAAAAGTTCCCGTGGGGACACAAAGACAACGTGCTTGAAGACAGCTCACCAGATGAGACTCCTGCGTGTATGCAAGTGGATGGAAGGATTTTAACCACACAGTTGCTTTAATACAGAAACTTTGGAAAAACCTAAATGCCCACCGACATTTTAAAGGATGAAGAAGTGGTTGTGTCATTGGGCAGTGAGGGTTACAATGACTCTTAACAATGAACTGGAATTGTATCCAGGGTTAGCCGTAAAAAACATGTCAGTCAATAAAGTAAGGGATCAAGAGAAGAACAACCAGCCGAAGTTGGGGCTTCTGTTCCCGGCACCACCTGTGGCTCCTGGTGCCCCCACCGCTCCCTCAGCCCCAGAGGCTCAGCCCCTCAGGAGGCAGCAGAGGAGAGGTAGGCGTGAGGCTGAAGAGGAGATGAGGCCGGAGCTCATGGAGGAAGGAAGAACGTGCCAGAAGGACAAGGAAAGAGGCCCCGCCAGGCAGCACAGCCTGGGTGAGGACGGCAGGGCTGCGGAGGGCCCTGGGGTCCTGGCATCTGCCCACAAGGCCTTTGGGACCCCCTGCTCAGGAGTGCAGACCTGGTCACAGCTGCAGGACGCCCTCCCCAGGGCAGAGCTGGAAGGGGGCCCTTGGCCAGGCGGTGAGGGCCCAGGAGGAAGGGAGGTACCTGAGGGATATCCTGGGCTGACCACTGACCACCAGTCGTGTGGGTAGCAGGAGAGGGAGTGGCCGGGCCTGGCTCTGCATGGGTGATGGACTGACTCACCAGGTGGCGGGGTGGGAGGGCACTGAGAAAGGGGAGTTGGCTCTGGGAGTGCTGCTCTGGACAGGCCTCTGGGAGGAGGCGTCATGGGCCCTGGACGCAGGGAGGGGGCCCCACGGGGTCCCTGGGTGCAGGGAGGGCTGGAGCCATAGGTACAGGGAGGGAGCACAGGGGCACACACGTCCAGAGGACAGGGACCAAGGTGGGGTTTACCAGCACCCCACTTGTCTCCCTGTCTGGTGCTGGCCATCTCCTCTTGGATCTGAGTGCACCACACACCCAGGGCAGGAGTTGTCCTGGCCCCAACCTGCCCTGGCAGCGTGGACCCGGGGACCATGATCCAGGACACGTGTGGCCTGCCTCTAGGCCTGAGCTCAGGGTCCTCGCCAGGACCACAGCAAGTCCCAAGACAGGGGGGCTGTCTTCTCAGTCCAGGACCCCAACTCCCAGGGGTCAGGAAACCCGGGCGCACCACACGGGAGGCTGCTGTGGAAATTAATAAGGAGACCTTAACTAAACTGGATGGGGAAGGCCTGCTGGGGGAGCGCTCAGCCCATCACATGCTGTCGATCACACCAAAGAGGCAACGAGACCAAGGAAGAGACAGAGCACTTTCCACAGCAAGTGCAGCTACTTTACTAGGAGGGAAGATTTCTCTCCCCAAGGGCAACAGCCCAGCCAATGAGAAATGCTGCAGCCCAGCCAGTGGGAAACATCACAGCCCAGCCAATGGGAAACATCACAGCCCAGCCAATGAGAAACATCACAGCCCAGCCAATGAGAAACGCCTCAGCCCAGCCAATGAGAAACATCACAGCCCAGCCAATGAGAAACATCACAGCCCAGCCAATGAGAAACATCACAGCCCAGCCAATGAGAAACGCCTCAGCCCAGCCAATGAGAAACATCACAGCCCAGCCAATGAGAAACATCACAGCCCAGCCAATGAGAAATGCCTCAGCCCAGCCAATGAGAAATGTCACAGCCCAGCCAATGAGAAACATCACAGCCCAGCCAATGAGAAACATCACAGCCCAGCCAATGAGAAATGCCTCAGCCCAGCCAATGAGAAACGTCGCAGCCCAGCCAATGAGAAACGTCACAGCCCAGCCAATGAGAAACATCACAGCCCAGCCAATGAGAAATGCCTCAGCCCAGCCAATGAGAAACGTCACAGCCCAGCCAATGAGAAACATCACAGCCCAGCCAATGAGAAACATCACAGCCCAGCCAATGAGAAATGCCTCAGCCCAGCCAATGAGAAACGTCACAGCCCAGCCAATGAGAAATGCCTCAGCCCAGCCAATGAGAAACATCACAGCCCAGCCAATGAGAAATGCCTCAGCCCAGCCAATGAGAAACATCACAGCCCAGCCAATGAGAAATGCTGCAGCCAGTGGGAAACGTTGCAGCCCAGCCAATGGGAAACATCACAGCCCAGCCAATGAGAAACGTCACAGCCCAGCCAATGAGAAACATCACAGCCCAGCCAATGAGAAACATCACAGCCCAGCCAATGAGAAATGCCTCAGCCCAGCCAATGAGAAACATCACAGCCCAGCCAATGAGAAATGCTGCAGCCAGTGGGAAACATCGCAGCCCAGCCAATGGGAAACATCACAGCCCAGCCAATGAGAAACATCACAGCCCAGCCAATGAGAAATGCCTCAGCTCAGCCAATGAAAGATGCCACAGCCCAGCCAATGAGAATCCATTGCTGCCCTGAACTGTTCCTCTCCCCCAGTGGACTTTCCTTTAGAACAGTCCCTGCCTCTCCCCCTTTTCTCTATAAAAGCAGCTCCCTCCTTCGCTCTCTGGATTTGCCCGTGGTTCCCCATAGCACGCGCAGCCTGAATTGCAGTTCTTTTGTCTGTTCCTGAATAAACTCATTTTGAGATAAATAACAGGCAAATTTGCTTTTTAAGTTGACACTGCAAAACACAAGAGATGCAACAAGTGCCAGTGAATGGGGGTTGTGGCAAAATTGTACCATGTGTAAGAAATAGTGAGGCCAAACTCAACATGGAGAGGACCCCACGACAGTGACTGCAGTTTTTTGGAACACGAGGCATTTCAATCCTCAGAACAGCCACAAGGTTGTCTCATGACAGACATCCTCCCAAGGTGTTAGGAGAAAGGACGACCGAGAAAAACTGAAAATGAACCTCGCTCCAACATTGGTTACAAGGACGGTCTGTGTGGCTCTGACCAGCTTTCAGAGGGGAAGCCTCGAGAATCCCCAGGGCATAAGTGCCTGCCCCGGGGAGGAAGCGACCCTGAGGCCACCACTGTCCACGTTCCATAGTCAGGAACCATGAAAGGACTGAGAGAAACATCCAGAAAACTCCTGGTAAACTGCCAACTGTGGTTATCATTAGAAATGGGGGGGAGGTAATATCTACTTGCATATTATTTGAATTCTGAACACAGAGCACAGACTTCTTTTGCCAACCTTAAAAAAAGAGCCAGTTATTGTATCAGCAAAATGAGTTTATTTGGAAATAGCCAAAGAATTGCAATTCAAGATGTGCATGCTGTGGCAGACCAGGGGCAAATCCAACAAACAGGGGAGAGGAACGTCATTTTTTAGGGAGAAAGGAGGAAATTGGGAGGGTTGTTCTGCATGAAAGTCTATCGAGAAGAGCAGGAATTCAGGGTGGTGGTGGTTTCTCATTGGCTGAGTCGCTGGGGTTGTTGACTTCTGTGTGGGATGGAATGCACGTTTCTTCCTATAATTAAGAATTCTTTCCTATTGACTCTTGCTGAGGTCTGTAACTGACCTCGAGTGGTACTGTGGGGGAGCTCTCCCTTCTGGCCCCCTGACTCGGTTTTAAATGAGGTTTCCTTTTATTAGTTTTCACACTTTGCCAGAAAGAGAAGTGAAAGACAAAATTTGTTCCAGGAGAACAGAGTGGCTGTGGAGCTTCCTGGGGTCAGAGAGCTCACGGTCAGGTACTGGGCAGTTTGGTTTCTGAAACAGTCAAGGGCCTGTGGCACAACGAGAAGCACGTATGTGTTCTTTCTCCCCGGTCCTGACACAGTTCCTGAATCCATTAGAATTTCCTGGGTGATAGGAGCATCTTTGTACTAACAAGGTGACTCTTAATGGCACCTAGATGGCCTCAGGATGGGGCTGGTCACCAGGAAGACCAAGCCTTGCTTAGAAGCTTGGGACTTTCAGCTCCACCTCTCAACCTCCAGAGAGGGGAGAAGACCTGAAAAGGGAGTTAAAGATGATCATGCCGAGGTGATGAAGCCTCCATAAAACCCTAACAGGATAGGGCTTGGGGAGCTTCTGGGTTGGTGAACACGTCCACACAGGGAGGGTGATGCACCCCAACTCCATGGGGACAGAAGCTCCTGCACTTGGGACCCTTCTGGATCTCGCCCCATGTGCTTCTTCATGGGGCTGTTCACCTGTATCCATTACATATCTTATATAATAAACCAATAAACGTAGGTAAGTGTTTCCCTGAATTCTGTGAGCTGTTCTAGCAGATTATCAAACCTGAGGAGGGGGTCCTGGCAGCCCTGACTCACAACCGGTCAGTCAGAAGTGAGGCAGGCCTAAAGTGGGACAGTCTTGTGGGCCTGAGCCCTTAACCTGTGGGATGTGACACCATCTCCAGGTAAATAGTTTTAGAATTGAGTTAAATTGTTGAACACCCAGCTGGTATCTGCCAAGAATAGGAGAATTGGTTGTGGTTGTTGGAAAACACCCCAGGACCCATCTATTCTAAAAGCTTAAGGGGCACTGTAATTGTAACAGAAAACTTCACTGAGGATACATGTAACACTGAGGGGGGGGGGACCCGTAAGGAATAAAGATACATGAACTCATCCTGTCACCTGTACATACACAGCCGTCCTTTATAGCCATTTAAAAATTCAAGTCAGTATTTGACACTTTAATTCTGTTAACATCCTAATAAATTGCTACTACACAATGGGATATTGTAAATGCTGAACATTTCAATAGCTATTTTGCTTTGTAAAACATCAGTCACCTGCAGAAATTATCTGATGCAGGGGGTTCCACCTGTGCCCTCTTATCACTAGAAGAATTCTTGCGCACTTTGAAAAGACTTTGCAACAAAGACGGAAGAGCAGTCACGTATTTTCACAAATGATGCTGGAGGTGCATTGGCACCCACGGGCACGTCAAATGCAGATCCAGTGAGGCTGAGGCCGGTGTTTCTCCAGGACAAGCCCACAAAGCCTCCCTAATTTTCCTCATTTCTTACCCGTGTGATTCACGTCAACACAAAGCAACCCAATGGCCAAGCAGCAGGGTTTTTAAGGCTCCTCCCAGGTGACTCCAATGCATCCAAGGCTGTACCACGGGCATCAGCCTCAGTTCCAAACAAGGCAGGAAGGTCCGACTCCCAGGTCAGCCTCAGAGCTCTGCAGACCCACTCCACAGCAAAATAGGTAAATCTGGTGAAAGTTAATTTAAAAAACCAAACATTTATGACCTCTGAAAATGGTCCTTCATACGTACAGCAAATGGAGGGACATTGATTCAAGGAAATCTACTAAAACTCGTTAAGAACAGTGAGAACCTGGGGCACTTGAGCTCAGCTTGGCAGAGCTCCACTTGGGGTGGGTGTGGCCAGGAAGACAGGCTCCGTCTCCCCCTGGCTCTCCCTCCCCCTGGCTCCCCACGAGGGCTGTGGGATCTGCAGGGGGCAGGCCAGCAACATTTCCCATCCCCCAACTCCATGCCAGAGGGGCTATCTTCCTGGTGAGTGTGGCCGCGAGTTGGGGATGCCCTTCCTCCGCCTGGCACCTGCCCCCCACTGGGGGCTCGACTCCATCCGTGGAGGCCTGGCAGGCTGAGAACACTGAGACCTGACTGTGCCCACCACAGCTCACTAACAGAGCAGAGGTTCCAGCCCAGGAGAGCCAGCAAGCAGACGAGGGTTGCCGCTGCCCAGAGCCCAGCTCACCCACCACCCAGAGGAGGCGTTAAGATCTCCCCAAGGGAAACAGATTTCTCTGAAAAAGAGTTGAAAGAGAGTTGAGGCCTGAGGCTGCTCTTGAAAACAACAGCTCCTCTTAATCAAGAGCAAGAAGCTGCACCACAGTTTACCTGCTAGTTCACCAGAGAGAACCATGGAAAGAGACGGCTCAGAGGAGACCTTGGGTTGAAACAAACCTCAGAGACTGGACTCGAACTGAGCCCTGGCCAGAAGACTGTGGAGCAGTCTATGCCCCAGGGCATTGCTGAAAACATCAGGCCAGTCGGCCAGCAATTAGTGGAGCCCGACAGCTGGGTGTGATGCCAGCTGAGACAGGCAGCTTAATGGGGGGACCAGGAAAGAGACGGTCAGAGGGCACGCCAAGAGTCCTGCATCCTGGGGAGTGCTCGTGCTCCAGCTGCACCCTCAGAGGAGTGACACCAGGGGCGTCACTGAGCACAGAAGTACACAAGCACCTGCGAAAACAAGCTGCAGAGGGAGGAGGGCAAACGGGGGCCAGAGTGGATGCAATATCCAGTTTTCAATGAAAAAAAAATTAAGAGACAAGCAAAGAACAGGAAAGTGAGCCACACACAGGAAGGAAGAAAAGCAGGAAGAGCTCTGCCCGTGAGGGCCCACATGTTGGGCTTGGTGCACGAGGCTTCTCGGCAGCCATTGTAACTGTTCAAAGAACTCGAGGAAACCACAGGAAGAGGGAAAGGAAGGTGCCGTGATGACGTCTCACCGAACACAACAGCGATCAAGAGACAGAAATTACAAAGTGAAACCTCCCCTGGGGGACTCACTGGTAGATGTCACCTGGAAGAAGAAAGAATCCACGAACTTGAAGACAGATTGCTACATTTACACAATCCAAAGAACAGAGAACAGAGATGACGAACGCCAACAATCCTCGAGAAACATGGGAGGCCCTTAGGCGCACCAGGATAGCACGATAAAAACAGGTCACCCAACACGATTGACAGCTCGTTTCTCATCAGAGACAACCGGCCCCACGAGGCAGCAGGAGCAGAGCACGGACTGAGGGTAAATCCTCCTCTGTCGGCACAACAGCTCATCAGCCAAAATGGGATCTTCAAAAACGTGAGTCAGAGCACTGAAATAAATGCAACATGCTTGAAATTATGTTACTATTATTCAGATCAGTAACTATTATTAAACCTGATTTCAAATCCTGGGGATGCTTTGAAGTGCCTGCTGGTGGGACTGCAATGCTGTTGGTTGAATTCTAGGAATTCTCTCCTCCGTCCTTGGGGTGTCCTCACAGGGTTCAACAGGAATTCAGTGGTGATGACTTATTTGGGTGAAAATCCAAAAATGACTCCGTAGTTGGACAGAGTGTTTCAGGAAGCAGAGCTGGCATAAGAATTTAAACAATTTACCTGCGTGGATTTTGATGATCTAACCTGCATCCACTAAAACAAATTCCAGAGAATGCGTATGAAAAAGATTTTGGCCCAGAGTATTTGCCTTTGAAAAGGCTCGTGGAAAATCCTCTTGACATGTCCCAGGAAGGTGAACCTCTGGGCGCCCTTGCACGGGTGTCAGCAGCGCAGCTGGGCCCTCCTTCCCTGTCATGGTTTAAAATTAGAGCCCGCGGGCCCTGGGCTCATGGCAGAACACGGGCCACCTCCCCCCACAGCCACCTTCCCTCCCTGGAAACGCCGGATTAGGGGGCACAGAGTCCAGAGCAGAAACGAAGGGCCGCAGTTAACCGGGTGACTTAATTTGGCGATCCTGCCACCCTATCACGCTTGGAGAGTGGACCTCCTCGGGCCACCACTTTGCCACAGTGACGCAGTTGCTTCGTCTCAATCCCCTGCCTCACTGGCCTTTCTGAAGAGACCCCAGCTCTGTCTCCCAGATTTCAGCTCATGCAACATCCTGTCGGCCTCTCCTTGTCCCAGGGCTGTGCTGCCAGAGGCTCTGGACAAAGTCATTTGTGTTTTGGGTTTTTTTTTTTTTCCATTTTTTCTTTTTTCATTTTTATTTATTTATTTTTTTGCTGAGGAAGATTAGCCCTGAGCTAACATCTGTTGCCGATCTTCCTCTTTTAAAACTAGTTTTTTTTATTTTGTCTGAGCTGCCACCACAGCATGGCCACCAACACACGAGTGGTGCAGGTCCGTGCCCAGGAAGTGAACCCAGGCCACCGAAGCGGAGTGCACCGAACTTAACCACTGAGCATCGGGGCCAGCCCTGGACAAAGTCATCTGCGGGGCATACCACAAAGCTGTCAGGGCCTCCACATGGCCACTGCTGGGTTTTCACCAGCCAGAGCCGGGGCTAGCACAGAAGGAGAGTCGAGAGGACAGAGAAAGCCGTCCAAGCGAGAGGCAGGCCCCACTTTCCAACCACAGACCCAGATGTCACTGAGCTGGGGAAGCTGCGGCAGCTTGGAGTCTGGAAGCTGGCCTGCACACCTCCAGACACAGATGTCCCTGCAGAGGAGCCGAGAATCTTCTGGACAACCAGCTTGCTCTGAACAAACAGAAACCAGATCTCCACTCAGACCTGTCATGGGGCGAATGGTGTCCCCAGAGAAACGTATGTTGAAGTCCTCAGCCCAGAATCTGTGCCTGGGATCTTCCTGCAATCAAGTTAGATGAGGTCCTTAGGATGGGCCCCAGCCCAATAACTGGTGTCCTTCTAAGGGGGAATCTGGACACAGTGACACACTCAGAGGGAAGACAACGTAGAGACACAGGGAGGAGCCATGTGAAGACGGAGGCAGAGACCAGAGGGACGCAGCCACAAGCCAGGACGCCCGGGGGACCAGGAGCTGGAAAAGGCAGGAAGGATCCCCCCTCGGGCCTCCAGAGGGAGCACGGCTGCCCACACCTTGGTTTTGGGCTTCTGTGGGAGAACAAATTTCTGCTTTTTTAAGCCACTCAATTTGCGGTAATTTATTACGGCTGTCCTAGGAAATTAATACAATGCTATACATGAAATTCAAGCTGATTAAACATGGAATTGCCACACAACCTCCAGTTCCACGCCTAGGCACAGACTCAAGAGGACAGAAACACAGCCACGCAAAACGCGTACGTGAGCGTTCACAGCGGCGCTGTCCACAATCGCCAGGATGCGGAGACACCCAAATATCCACCGACTGGTGAGTGGACAAACAGATAAACAGAGTGTGGTCTATCCTGACTGAATCCCATTCAGCCACAAAGAGGAATGAGGCACTGCAATGTGCTGCAACTCGGACAAATCTTGGAGACACTATATTCAGTGAGAGAAGCCAGACACAAAACGCCACATTTTGCCTGTTTCTTTTCATAGGAAACGTCCAGAACAGGCAAATCCACAGAGACAGAGTGGACTAGAGGCCAGCAGGTCTACGGGGAGGGGACAGGGAGCAAGTGCTAGTGGGTGTGGGGTTTCCTTTTGAGATAAAGAAAATGTTCTGATGGTTGCACAGCATTGAGAATGTGTTAAATGCCACTAAACCGCACACTTTGAAATGGCTAATTTTATGTTATGCAAATCTTATTTCAATAAAAAAAATCCAGCTGAGATTAATTTAAAAACCTAACAACAAAAAAAAGCTTTTAGAAGAAAATTGGGAATACGTGTGTGCAACGATTTCTTGGGCAAAACACAAAACAGAAGATATCCTAAAAGAGAAAAACTTAATTTGACGACATTAAAACTCGTCACGTCTGCCCGCAAAAGTCACCAAAGAGGGGCTGGCCCCGTGGCCGAGTGGTTAAGTTCGCATGCTCCGCTGCAGGCGGCCCAGTGTTTCGTTGGTTCGAATCCTGGGTGCGGACATGGCACTGTTCATCAAACCACGCTGAGGCAGCGTCCCACATGCCACAACTAGAAGGACTCACAACAAAGAATATACAACTATGTACCAGGGGGCTTTGGGGAGAAAAAGGGAAAAAATAAAAAATCTTAAAAAAAAAAAAAAAGTCACCAAAGAAACTCGAAGTGATGCCTGGTGCAGGTGTGGCTGCCGGCGCTCTGACACACGTGTGCCCTGATGCCGCACAAGACACCCATGGCGGCACGGGCAGCAAACGTCCTCAGCAAGCTCAGTCACCGGAGAATCAAAGGAATCGCTGAGGGCAGGGAGCCGTCACGGAAGAGCCCGCAGGGCCTCGCCCACCACACGGGAGACGCTGGTGGTGTTTAGACCCCGTCTAAAGAGGCACATCCAGCACGATGCACCTACCATGCGTCCGGGTCGGCAAGCTGGAGAGCCGAGAGCCGACGCTCCGAGTCCAAGCACAGAAGACGGTGTCTCAGCTCAAGACACTCAGGCAGGAGGAGGGCCCTCTTCCTCCACCCAGTTTAGTCAGGCCTTCAACTAATTAGACAAAGCCCACCAGCTTGGGGAGGGTGATGTGCTGTGTACACTCCACCCGTTCAACGTGAACCTCATCCAGAAACACCCTCGCAGACACTCCCAGAATCACGTTGGACCAAACACCTGGGCTCCCCACGGCCGGGTCAAGTTGACATGTAAAATTAGCCATCACGACACCCATACCCATGCGGACATGCGAGTTGCAAGCCAGAGAGAGCACATCTAGGCAAGAGCCATTTAAGCCTGGAGAGAGCGACTCATGGCAGAGGGTGTGGACACAAATGCGTTGATGTCTCTGTGTCTGTAAGCACACAACAGCCGACCGTGGAGGCCTCAGGAGGGTCGACAGGACACACAGGCTCATGCCTTGGGCTTCTGTGGCGTGAAGTTGTACTCAGCAGGCGCATATCCATTACACTTAAAAACAACAATAGGGGAGTATTTTAGAAGACGGAAGCCAAGCTGAAGGGCTCTGGAGCTGCATCCGGGGCGGAGGGAGCTGGCAGGGCAGCACCGGGCGGCACGGGCAAGCGCGGCACCGGGCGGGAACCTGGGCAACCCAGCCAGGCACAGGCAGCACTGTGGTCAGAGGGGAGGCCGGGGAGAAACCAGGAGGTGCCCAAACCGGAGTGTATGTCCTGACCGGAGCAGCTGAAGATGACGGGCGGGCGGCTCACAGGGCAAAGAAAACGGGGGACCAGAGAGGCAGCAGCTGCAGAACACACAGTGCGGGGGCGAGGGCCATACGGAGGGCCAGGGTGAGGGCCAGGGTGAGGGTCAGGGTGAGGGTCAGGGTGATGGTCATGGGGAGGGTCAGGGTGAGGGTCAGGTGAGGGTCAGGGTGAGGGCCAGGGTGAGGGCCAGGGTGAGGGTCAGGGTGAGGGTCAGGGTGAGGGCCAGGATGAGGGTCAGGGTGAGGGTCAGGGTGAGGGCCAGGGTGAGGGTCAGGGTGAGGGTCAGGGTGAGAGCCAGGGTGAGGGTCAGGGTGAGGGTCATGGTGAGGGCCAGGGTGAGGGTCAGGGTGAGGGTCAGGGTGAGGGCCAGGGTGAGGGTCAGGGTGAGGGCCAGGGTGAGGGTCAGGGTGAGGGTCAGGGTGAGGGTCAGGGTGAGGGCAAGGGTGAGGGCCAGGGTGAAGGTCAGGGTGATGGTCATGGTTTGGGCCCAGGTGATGGTCAGGGTGAGGGTCAGGGTGAGGGCCATGGTGAGGGTCAGGGTGAGGGTCAGGGTGAGGGCCAGGGTGAGGGTCAGGGTGAGGGTCAGGGTGAGGGCCAGGGTGAGGGTCAGGGTGAGGGTCAGGGTGAGGGTCAGGGTGAGAGTCAGGGTGAGGGTCAAGGTGAGGGTCAGGGTGAGGGTCAGGGTGAGAGTCAGGGTGAGGGTCAAGGTGAGGGTCAGGGTGAGGGCCAGGGTGAGGGTCAGGGTGAGGGTCAGGGTGATGGCCAGGGTGAGTGTCAGGGTGAGGGTCAGGGTGAGGGTCACGGTGATGGTCAGGGTGAGGGTCAGGGTGAGGGTCAGGGTGAGGGTCAGGGTGAGTGTCATGGTGAGGGTCAGGGTGAGGGTCATGGTGAGGGTCAGGGTGAGGGCCAGGGTGAGGGTCAGGGTGAGGGTCAGGGTGATGGCCAGGGTGAGTGTCAGGGTGAGGGTCAGGGTGAGGGTCACGGTGATGGTCAGGGTGAGGGTCAGGGTGAGGGTCAGGGTGAGGGCCAGGGTGAGGGCCAGGGTGATGGTCAGGGTGAGGGTCAGGTGAGGGTCAGGGTAAGGGTCAGGTGAGGGTTAGGGTGAGGGTCAGGTGAGGGTCAGGGTGAGGGCCAGGGTGAGGGCCAGGGTGAGGGTCACGGTGATGGTCAGGGTGAGGGTCAGGGTGAGGGTCAGGGTGAGGGTCAGGGTGAGTGTCAGGTGAGTGTCAGGTGAGGGTCAGGGTGATGGCCAGGGTGATGGCCAGGGAGAGGGTCAGGGTGAGGGCCAGGGTGAGGGCCAGGTGAGGGCCAGGGTGAGGGTCAGGGTGAGGGCCAGGGTGAGGGCCAGGGTGAGGGTCAGGGTGAGGGCCAGGGTGAGGGCCAGGGTGAGGGTCAGGGTGAGGGTCAGGGTGAGGGTCAGGTGAGGGTCAGGGTGAGGGTCAGGTGAGGGTCAGGGTGAGGGTCAGGGTGAGGGCCAGGGTGAGGGCCAGGGTGAGGGTCAGGGTGAGCGCCAGGGTGAGGGTCAGGGTGAGGGCCAGGGTGAGGGCCAGGGTGAGGGTCAGGGTGAGGGTCAGTGTTAGAGTCAGGGTGAGGCCCGGGTGAGGGCCATGGTGAGGGCCATGGTGAGGGTCAGAGCAAAGGCAGGCAGAGGGTTAGAGTGAGGCCCAGGTGAGGTCCAGGGGTAGGTCTCAGGGGAGGTCCTGGGGCAGGGGAGGGTGACAGTCAGGTTGTGGGTCAGGATCAGGGTCATGGTAGGGCCAAGGTGAGGGAGGCTCTGAGCCCCTTGCAGAGACCCATCATCTCTCCGGCTTCCACGTGACGCTGAGCTGCGCTTTCTCTTTCAGGCTGACCCCTCAGACACGCAGTTCGCCCACGGCTGCAGGACTCCAGAGCAGAGCCCGGCCGTGTCTTATGAGGCCTTGGAGTGGTTTGCACACTGTAACAAACACCACTGTCCTCCCTATGTTTTTTTTTTTTTTTTGCTGGTTTTGGAAAGTACAGTTATTTTTTTCATGAAAAATATATTCGTGATATTAACATACAATGGTCTTTTTATTATTTTAAATAAATTTTGTCTCATTTTTTATATCAATAGATTTATCACAGCGGAAGCAAAGCTCTTTGGGGTCCACAAAAGTTGTTAGGACCTGAAGTAATTCCAAGGCCAAAACCCTCCCAAGTGACCCCAGATTTGCACGGGACATAAATCTAAAGCGCCGGCATTAAACCATGTAATGGTTTGAACAACGGACATGAGGACTCAGTTCCTAAGCTAACAGCTGTTGTGTGAGTGGTAGAAATGCACCAGTTAGGTACGTGTGTGTGTATCACGAACACACACATATTGTAGCTAAATGAAAAGGATTTGGAGGATGGACAACAAAAATAAAAATTTAAATAATAGTTTTTATTAGAGACACATCTAAAACATAAGCATATAGCAAAGTCCAAAGAAAAAGAACTGGAAAATACAGAAAAGGCAAATATCAACCAAAAGAAAGCTGGAGCAGCTATGCTACGAGGAAACAAAATTGGGGAAATCACAACTGAAGTTCAGAGGTCGTCAGAAGAGGCTCAGTCTGGCAGGGAGCGTAACTTCAACGGAACAGCTCATCTTTGACCAGAGTGTAAAAATTCACCAAAAACAAGACAAAGACAAGCTCCATTCATTTAGACATCACCTCTGAATAACTTAAGGCCAATAAACATTGCAATGGAAATTTTAATATATTTAGAACTAAAATGAAACAGCACCACTGCCTGTCCAGCAATGGGACACACGGAGGACTCTGAGCAAGAAGTGGACGTACGGCCCAGAGCAGAAAAGGAAGACGGCCCACAGCCAAAAGCTACTCACCAATCTCAGAGGCTCGGAAGACAAACGTCGAACAAGCACAAGGGACATGTAAGGAGTGACAGAAGAATGATAAGAACAGAAATTAACAAAATAGAGCGCAAGAAGAAAGCAGAGAGGATAAAGAAAGCTACGTGTGCTTCCTCCACAAGCCTTTGTCAGAATTGACCAAGAAAAAAGGAGAGGATGTGTCTTTGGATAGTCCACACGAGGAAGGAAAGGATGCCACACACTGAAGAAGTGAGAGGATGCAAGCTGTACCACAGGCCTGCCGCAGTCAGAACTGTGTGCTGCAGGCTAGAAACAGGCACACCGGCCGGGGGGACAGAATCCAGAGCCCAGAAACAAACCCTCGCGACTCATCTTTGACGGGGGCGCCAGGAACACACAACACGGAAAGACAGTCTCTTCAATAAATGGGGCTGGGAAACCAGACATCCACATCCAAAAAATGAAACCGGATCCCTCTCTTACAGCACTCACAGAAATTAACTCAAAATGAATCAGAGTTAAACAGAAGACCTGAAGCCACAAAACTCCTGGAAGGAAACAGAAAAAAGCTCCGTGACATCAGTCTCGGTGATGACTTTTGGACCTCACTCCCGAAGCACAGGCGACAAAGGCAAAACTAAACAGCTGGGCCCACATCTAACGAAAAAGCTTCTTTTTTTTTCATAAGATTGGCATCTGGGCTAACAACTGTTGCCAATCTTTTCTTTCCTTTTTTTTCTGCTTTATCTCCCCAAACCCCCCCTGTACACAGTTGTATATCTTAGCTGCATGGCCCTCTAGCTGTGGGATGTGGGACGCCGCCTCCACGTGGCCTGATGAGCGGTGCCATGTCCGGGCCCAGGATCCGAACCCTGGGCCGCCGCAGAGGAGCGTGAGAACTTAACCACTCGGCCATGGAGCCGGCCCCTCACTAAAAAGCTTCTGCACAGCAAAGGAAACCATCAGCAGAGTGAAAAGGCAGCCTATGGGATGGAGAAAATATCCGCAAACCACATATCTGATAAAGGGTTAATATCCAAAATATCTAATGAATTTATGTAACTCAATAGCAAAAAACGAACAATCTGATTTAAAAATGGGCAGAAAATCCAAACTGACATTTTTCCAAAGACACACAGGTGGCCAACAGGGACATGAAAAGATGTTCAACATTACTGATCATTAGGGAAATGCAAATCAAAACCACAATGAGATTATCACCTCACACCTCCTAGAATGGCTATTATCAAAAATATAAGGAATATGGGGCTGGGCCAGTGGCTTAGTGGTTAAGTTTGCACACTCTGCTTTGGCGGCCCAGGGTTCGCAGGTTCCAATCCTGGGCACGGACACACACACCGCTCATCAAGCCGTGCTGTGGCGGCGTCCCACACAGAAGAGCTAGAATGACCTACAACCAGGACATACAACTGTGCACCGGGGCTTTGGGGAGGAAACACAAGATAAGAAATAACAAATATTGGCGAGGACATGGAGAAAAGGGAACCCTTGTGCACTGTTGGTAGGAATGTAAACTGGTGCAGCCACTATGGAAAATAGTATGGACGTTCCTCAAAAAACTAAAACTAGAAATACCATATGACCCAGCTATCCCACTTCTGGGTGTTTAACCAAAGAAAATGAAATCAGTATCTTGAAGAGATGTCTGTGCCCCCATGTTCAATGCAGCCTTATTCACAGTAGCCAAGATATGGAAACTACCCGGTGTCATCGACAGATGAATGGATAAAGAAGCGGTGATCTAGTCACACCTCACAGGGACACGTTCTGAGAAATGTCATTGGTGATTTTGTGAACGTCACAGAGGGTCCTTACACAAACCTAGGCGGTGTAGCCCACTGCAGAGCCAGGCTCCACAGCATAGCCCATGGCTCCCAGGTGACAAACCTGCAGCATGTTCCTGCACTGAGTATTGTAGGTGACTGTAACACAGCGTAAGTATTTGTGTGTCTAACGCAGCTAAACATAGAAAGGTAAAAAGACAGTGTAAAAGATAACTGGTACACCTGTCTAGGGCACCTACCGTGAATGGAGCCTGCAGGACGGGGAGTTGCTCTGGGTGAGTCAGTGAGTGAGGGGCCAGGACATCACTGCACACTAGGACTAAGTGACATTTATAAATATATATTTTCCTTTCTTCAATAAGAAATCACCTTATGGTGCCAGCCCCGTGCCGAGTGGTTAAGTTCGCGTGCTCTGCTTCGATGGCCCAGGGTTTCGCCGGTTTGGATGCTGGGCGCGGACATGGCACCACTCATCAAGCCATGCTGAGACAGCATCCCACATGCCACAACTAGAAGGGCCCACAACTAAAAATGCACAACTATGTACCGGGGGGCTTTGGGGAGAAAAAGGAAAAGTAAAATCCTAAAAAATGATAATAATAACGTTACCTTAGCTTACTGTGACTTTTTTACTTCAGAAACTTTTTAATTCTTTTTAACTTTTCGACTCTTCTGTAATAACACCTAGCTTAAAATACAAACATTTTACAGCTGTACAAAAAGTATTTTCTTCTTTCTATCCTTATTCTATAAGCTTTTTTCTATTTTTAAAATAGTTTAAATTCTTTTACTTTTTAAACTTTCTTGTTAAAAACTAAGACACAGTGCACATATTAGCCCAGGCTTACGCAGGGTCAGGATCATCAACATCACTGTCTTCCACCTCCGCATCCTGTCCCACTGGGAGGTCTTCAGGGGCAATAACACGCATGGAGCTGTCATCTCCTATGATAACAGGCCTTCTTCTGCGACACCCCCTGAAGGACCTGCCTGAGGCTCTTACTGAGGAGGTGTCACTCTTTTCAGAAATACGTCCATGGTCGTTTGTTTCTTTTTCTCATCATGGGTTTTCTCATAAGCAGATAATGTACCATGAACATTCCTCTCTATTAATGGAAACCGTCTGGTCTTGGGGTCCATGTTTTCAAACTTTTTAAAGAGCTTGTTGAGGTCTGCAAGAGCTTCCGCTAAACCCTTCACAGTGAGTTTTCTTGGAGGTTCTTCTTCTTTTTCTTCTCCTGCAGTTTCCTTCTCTCATGCCTCTTCTTCAGCTGTGCGTTCCTGTTCCAGTTCCGACAGCTCCTGATACTGAACTCACAGAAGCAGAGAGTAGAATGGCCGTTGCCGCGACGAGGGGAAGGAGCAAAAGGGGAGATGTGGCTAAAGGGTACGAACTTTCAGTTAGATAAAAAGTTCTGAGGCTCTAATGTACAGCATGATTAGAAAAAAGATAAGAGGACGTTTGCCAAAGCCATCGCATTGTATGCTTTAAATGGATGCATTTTATTGTACATCAACTATACCTCAGCATAGACTTTTTTTATACAATAGGATATTAAGAATAATGTTATTACAAAAAATTTGAAAATTTAGATGATATGGACAAATTCTTACAAAACATACCCCCCCCCAAAATCAATAAACTTCAACCAGCATTCATGAGGTTTTTTTAAAACTTAGCTAACTGGGGGGCCAGCCCTGTGGCCTAGTGGTTAAGTTCAGCGTGCTCCACTTTGGCAGCCCAGGTTTGGTTCCCGAGCGTGGACCTACACCACTCGTCAGTGGCCGTGCTGTGGTGGTGACCCACATACAAAATAGAGGAAGACTGGCACAGATGTTAGCTCAGGGCTAATCTTCCTCAGCAAAAAAACTTAGCAAACTGGGACTTGAAGTGTCATGAAAACTTTCTCAACCTGAAAGAGGATTTCTACCAAAAATCTCAGCAGTCATCAGACCAAGTGGTGAAACAACCATGACGTTTCCTTTAAGGTCAAGAACAGTGAGGCACCACGTCCCTCTTTAACTCAAGCCATCACAGGAAAGCATGGAAAAAAATAAAGGTGTATGAGCTGCAAGAAAGAAACAAAACCGTCATTCATCTCAGATTAGCTGATTGCCTACAGTAAAAGCCCAAACCACCTGCAGAAAAGAGTCACTGAGAACCACTTACAATTTTGCAAATTTATTTCTAGACATCGTGAACAAAAGTTTAGATAAATGCAATTTCACAAGGATGCCATTTGCAATAGTATCAAAATTATTTTTAAGACCACACGGATTAATTTAACAAAAGGTATATAAGAACTCTAGAAAAATGATACAATTGCTGTAAAAGACATTAAAGTAGTCCTAAATAAATGGAGAGATGTGTGATGTTCATGGACTTGAAAACTCAAGAGCACCCCAATGGCAGTTCTCCCCAACGTGACCCAAACATTTAATGCATCCGATCAAAATGCTATTGTGCGTGTGCAAGAGGATGTATGTGAACAGATCATAAGCAGGCTGACTCTAAAATTCACGTGGATGAGCAAAGCACCAACAGCCACAGTGCCGTCTCGAGGTCTTGGCTTGTTATAGAGCCGCACCAGAGCCAAAGAATTGTCCTCAAGATGCAGTAATTAAGACCACACGGTGCCAGCACAGAGACGGGCAGATGGAGCCCGTGGAACAGAATGCAAAGGCCAGAAATAGACCCCCAGAGGTGGGCCAGTCGGGGGTGAGCAAGCACGCTGCGGGTCAGCGCGGAAGGAGGGCTGCTCTGTGAGCAGGGTTGGGACAGCTGGTCACACAAACAGCAAAACGCCAAAGTTAACCCCACCTCACACCACACGTCCACATTGGCCCCAGGCAATGAAAACCTGAGTGTGAAAGCAGACTACAGAAGTTTTAGAAGTGAGAGTAGATAACAGCTGCATGACCTCAGGTACAAAAAGCACACACCTTAAGAAAAAATCCATGAAAGTTAACTGGGTTGAAATTAAAAACTTCCGCCCTGAAAAGACATCACCAAAGAAAACGAGAATGTTCTGCATACGTCTGTTAGGTCTATTTGGTCTAAGGTAGAGTTCAAGTCCAGTATTTCCTCAGATTTTCTGTCTGGATGATCTGTCCACTGCTGGAAGTGGGGTATGTGGTGACAGTTGCACAACAATGTGAATGTGCTTAATGACATGGAATCTATGCTTAAAAATGGTTAAAATGGTAATTTTTATGTTGTATATATTTTACCACAATTTTAAAATGTAAACTTTTTTTAAAAACTGGATTGCCATATTTCATGGATTCCTAGAACTTCCTCCTCCTGTTTCCAGCCTCCTGCCACTCTCCAGCTGTCCGCACTCTGCAGTCACACCCATGTCTCTTGAAGGGACCCGACCTGCGGCGTGAGAGCTGATGCCACACGCCTGGGCTCACTCCTGGACTGTCGGGGGGTAGCTGTTCCCACAGGGAGCCGCTCTGAGTGGCCCCCTCCAGGCCCCCGTGTTCAATTCCAGCCAGAGAAACCCCTCCCACCCCAGAACCCCCCTCAGCACCTAAATGCCCACTCACTCCAGTGCTCCCTCCCGGCCCCCAGGGGGAACAGGCGCTCTCTCTGGGACCCCTACCTGACCCGGCCCCGGGAGCCAGCTCAGCTGCATCAGAGCAAACTAACATGGGAAGCAGCTGATGCACACAGCTTCTGACTCGGGGGGGTGGGTGGTGGGGTCACGAGGGACCGCTGGGGGCCCGGTCCCACTGCTGGACCCCCACCCAGGACCACCGGTTACGTCTCGGTGACCTGCACGCAGGGCTGTCACCCCCCCGCCCCCCGGCCGCCGCCTCCCTTCCTGCACCGGCAGTCCGTTCACAGCAGAGCCCCCGCCCCTCTAGGTGGTCTGTTCCATGACAGTGGGCCGCACCTGCCGGGCCTCCTCGCAGCGCCAGGTGCACACCGCAGACCCACGCGGGCGGGCGCAGCCCCAGCTGTGTGTTCCTGCACAGACAGGGAACAGGCCCGCGAGGTGTGGGTTGGTGCTGGGAGCCTGTGGCCAGGACACCGGGATGGGGTGGGGCGGACACATCCTGCAAGCTGTGGAGGCCGCTGGCCACAGCTGCTGCTCGGCTGGCCCACGTGGTGTCATCTTCTTACTGAAAGTCAGCAAAACTGAGACCAACAGCTTTGCTGGCAAAGTGTCGCCCACGAGGGCTGCCCATGGGCATCACTTTAAGGACAGGAGCCCTAAGAATGCAAGATGCACCCTGGGGCGGACCTGGGACACACCGAGGCCTCCCAAGACCCAGGGGGGTGGCCACCATCACCCCGCTCCACAGAACAGGTCAGTTGTCCCCAGACAGGTCTGTAAGTCCGATGCACCTCCTACCAAAATCCCAGCAAGAGATCAGCCATACTCTTGAACTAGCTCAAGCTCCGTTAAGTCTAGAAACGGTAAAGGCTTGCCAAACAGCTGCTGCCCAGACCCAAATGTCGCCTGACACTGCCCTGCTGCCCGCCCAGGCATCTGAGCCGCCTCTGCACCCCTGCACACCACACACGCGCACGCTCCCTTCCAGGATGTGTTGGGACCCCGCGGTGTGCGTGGTTCAACTCTGCTTGATCTTCCTCACTCTCCGTCTCTCCATCTCCCTCCCCACAGCACTGTGTTTTATTCATAGCACTCAGCCCTTGCAGCTGACTCTCCTCTCCCACTGCGGGTTATGGGGTTATGTTTCCACACTGGCTCTAGACCTGAGGCCTGTCCCTGGTCGTCTGCCACAGAGCCCGGCTGAGTGGAGGGCTTGCTGTAGCCATTTCCTCCCTGTTTGTCCCCTTCCTGCACTTTAAAAATCTGCCAGCGCTGGCCTGCCGTGTGCCCCGTCTACCTTCTCCATTGGCAGTTCCTCTCTGCATCACCCACTGCCCATCTCACTCTTGAGCCATAAAGTAAGTTGGCCATAAAGTAAGTTTCCAGAAAATGAATCAGTTTTCCTTTGAGCTTTATTTTCCTCCTTTGGAGGAAAATCTAAGCTGCAACACTTAGTTCATTGTCTTCTCCATTAGATACTGGAGAATATTGTGTAGTTATGTTTTGCTGATCAAGTATTTTCCTAAATCTATACTCTGGGCTCCCGGACACTTCAGACTTTGTCCTCTTGACTGACATTCCAGTGTTTTTGGTGATAATATCAAATCCTGCATTGAGGGGATGCATTCTAACGAAAATTTTTATGAATATGGGGCAAATCTCTTAATTTCAAATATTCAATTAATACCAAGTAAAGTAGGGCCAAATTGACCAGTTCTACAGTTCTATCAATACGCAGTTTACTTAAAATACACAGTATGCATGCTGAGAACTGCTAAAGTATGTCCACTTTTTTCACTACTAGATTTCTAGCATCCAACACAAGGAGGTTCTTAATATATTTGTAAAATTAATTAAATAAACTGATGTTCATGTCCTCAAAAGTCAAACAGACTTAAAGAAAGTTTGTTAGCGTAAATACAGGAAGTCATAGCCTTCCTGTGCACAACAAACTGTCATGCTCTCAATAAAAGAAAAAAAAACGAAACATAAAAAAACAGCAAGGCCTCTTGTAGGCACAGACAAGCTTGTTCTAAAACTCACGTGGAAGGGCACAGGCCCCCGAGTAACTAAAATGGTCTTGAAGAAGAAGAATAAAGCGGGAAGAATCACTCTACCCGACGTTAAGCCTTGCTATACAGCCCCAGAAGTCAGGGCAGTGGGTGTCGCAGAGGGACAGACACACGGATGAACAGGACAGAACAGAGACCCAGTAACAGACCCACACGAATCTGCCCAACTGATCTTTGACGGGAGCAAAGGCAATTCAACGGAGGAAGGAGAACCTTTAACAAGTGGTGTTGGAACAATGGGATGTCCGCGGAAAATGAACCTCGAGCTAAATCTCACACTTTATGTGAAAATTAACTCAAATAATGGACTTAAATATACAACATAAAATTATAAAACTTTCAGGAAAAACATAGGAGAAAATCTTCAGAATCCAGGGCTAGGCAAAGAGCGCTTGGACTTGAGCGAGCCCTAAAGCATGATTCGTAAAAGGAAACACTGGTAACTTGATCTCATGAATATTAAAAGCTTTTGCTCAGCAAAAGCCCATGAGATGAGGATAAAAAGACAAGCTACAGTGGAGGAAAACATGTGCAAGCCAGTTGGTCCTCGTTACTTGCAGATTCTGTACTCGTGAACTCACCTACCCATAGGTTTACCTGTAACCGCGAAACCAGTACTCGAGGTGCTCTCGCAGCCTTGGCGGACACGCTCAGAGCTTCAAAGCTCGACTCTCCCAGTGCCCAGGCTCCCAGCCGAGGTGGAACGAGGCCTCACCCTGCCCTCTTGTCCCAGCGCTCGGACTGTAAACAAGTGGCCTTTTCACGGTCTATTTGGTGCTCTGTTGTTTGCGTTCTTGTGCTGCTTGTTGGTAATTTCACTCTTTAAAATGGCCGGCAGGCGCCCAGCTGGAGTGCTGTCTAGTGTTCCTGAGCTCGAGAAGGCTGGGACGTGTGCAGGGAGAAAACACGTGTGTGAGACGAGCTTCCTCCAGGCACGAGCCCTCCAGTCACCTATTGGTCGGTTGACAAAAATGTCGTGCCCAGAGGCTGGTGGGACCCTCGCTCGTTCTTGCCCGGGGGCAGTGGCACGGGACTCGCCAAGTCAGTGTCTGTGTGATTTCAGACAGAACCACCTCCAACAGCGAGAATCCACCACATCCGACAGAGGACTGAGGTTGAGGTGTACACTCCACAGTGAAAACAAAACAATGCAATTAGAAAACGGACAAACGTCATGAGAGGCAGCGAATGAGCCGGGGGAATAGGTCAACACGTCAGCCACAGGGAGAGGCCGCTGCAGCCGTCAGAATGGCCGAGCTGAAAACAGCCAGTGAGGAGACAGAGAAACTGGGCCTCTCGGACTTTGATGGTGGGGTGTAAAATGGCGCAGCCACTCTGGAAGTCTGCAGTTCCTATAAATTAAACAGGCAACCGCCACGTGGCCCAGCCACGGCTCGCCCGGCCACTAAGCCCAGAGAAATGACACTGCGTCCACACGAAACCTGGAGCAGCCTAATTTCTAATACCCCCAACTGGAGACAACCCAAGTGTCCTCGCCCAGGTGGCCGCCTTCACAGACTGTGACCCACACCACCGACTGCACCGAGCACTGAGGACAAGTCAACTCTTGACAGAGCCACCACCAGGCAGAACTCCAGGGACTCAGGCTGAGTGGAAAAGGTCACTATCCGAAACCATTTACGTCACATTTTGGGATTGACAGAATTTCGGAATGGAGGGCAGATGGGTGGTGGCCAGGGGCTTGGGGTGGGTGACCGTGTGGTGGCTACAAAGGGCCAGCAGGGACCCTGCTGTTACCGCCCAAGTGGGCTCGTCTGCCTGCCGCAAGACATGCCAATAGGAGGCAAGGGGGTAGGGGAGAAAGGCCTTTATTACAGCTTGCTAGCAAGAGGGAAGATGGTCGCCTCGTGTCCAAAAGAACCATCTCCCAGAACAAAGACTACAGGCCAGCGATATACGGGGCTGGTCTCTGGGTGGGGCAGACATCTGATCACAGTTCCCGTTAGTCCTTTGTTTTACTGGATATGCACCAGAGAATGGAGCAATGCCTATACCCTGATCTTTCAGTTGTCATTGATGATAGCCATCAGCATAGACTCTCTGCCCAGGGTCATCACATTCCTAAGGAACTCGAAAGAAGAAAGCTATCATCTTAAAGCAGCTGAGAGGGGCCACAAAATCTACAGAGCCTGTCTGGGCTAGTTTGAGGTCATTTAAAGTTACAGTACGGTTTCTTTTCTACAATGGCTTCCCTCATGTCAACCTTGTGTCGAGCGGTATCTACAGGATGCGATGTTCTGTATGTGGACTAGAGCGAGGCACGCCACCTCCCCTTGTGATAGACAGCACAGCACTCGCGGACCACAGAGGAGCGCAAAGAACCGCGGGTCTGAGTGAGGGCAGCGGGCGGGCAGGTCAACGCCCCTGTGTGCTGCGGCTCAGTTCTGCCAGAAGTGACCTGGGGGTGGGGGACCTCCACGCATCATTTCCTACACGGCGGTGGTCTCGGCAGAACCTCCTTCGAACAGTCCCGACGGCGCAGCACATGGGGCCGCCCGCGTGCAGGAGAGGCGCGCGCTGGGGCCGGGCCGTGTCCGCGCTCCCGGTCCCCGCGCTCCCCGCGCCCGCAGCCCACGCTGTGCCCGGGACCCCAGGCCGCCCGCCCGCCCCGGGCGCAGGGCTCGCCGTCGCCCCGCTCCCCCGGGATCGTGCCTGCCGCGCAGACCCCGCGGGCGGAGGGGCCGGTGGTGCCCGCTCGTGCGCGCCAGCTGTCCCAGCGGCCCGGCCGCAAGCGCACTGGCCTCGGCTGTTTGCAGAGCTTTCCAGACGGCGTCGGGCTCAGGGCCTCGCCCCCACGGTGCCCTCCGCCTGGACACACCCGTCCTGCAGGCCCCCGACCCCGTGCCGCACGGCCCCGAGCCCCGCGCCCTGCTCTCTGCCCGCACCGGTCCGGCCCCGCGGGCGCCGTGCTCCCGCGTGTGGTTGGCCGCGCTCAGTCAGCACGGAAGGAAGGGCGAGCAGAGACAGACAGAGCCCAGCCCTCTGGCCTCACAGCAGGGTCTGCGCCCTGACTTCCCGCACCAACGGCTCATTTCCAGCGCCTCCGACATCAAGCCTATTCAGAAACAATGCTTCTCCCACAAACACCTGAGCCAAGGAACCGACATCGCTGGGAAAGAAACTGAGGACACAGACACTGAGCGGACCAGGTACCCAGACCACAGAGAGGACAGGGGCCCCAGAGCTGACCCGCACATGCTCCCTCAGACCACAGAGAGGACAGGGGCCGGGAGGGAGAAGGTGGGCGGGCGTCCTTCAGTTCACCGCAGGCTGCGGGTCAGAGTCCTATTTACTGCAATCTGGACCTAGTCCGTTTGCTCAGAGCCGCTCTGCCCGTAACAACCCGCAGCACCCAGGCCGCAATGACAAGCTTCCTGTGTCCCTCCACCCAGCACGCGACCTGACAGAGGCCGGCACTGTGGGCAGACACACAGCCTGCGGAGGCTCAGAGAGGGGCCGAGAGAGAAATGTGGGCACCTGTGCCAGACCGACACACAGCTTCAGAGAAGCTTGGGTGCCTCTGGGGTGGTTGGGGCAGGAGAGAGCTGCCCAGGGAGGGATGTTCCAGACTCCCCCAGGTCTGGGTGGCACAGTGGTATGCTTGCTTTCTCAGGATCCATCAAACAGCCGAAATTGTGCATTTCACTGTATGCACAATTTTACTGTATGTTAATTTTACCTTCAAGGGAGAAAAATAACCGTAAATGACGTTGAGGAAGGCGTTAGGGGTGAGGGGGCTGAGGCCTGCCACTGGCTGGGAAATGCGTCAATAGATAAGAAGGGCAGAGGGGGCCTAGAGGATGGGGGCCGGGGGATTGATACCCAAAGGGGCGAGGCCAGCAGCAGCTCATCACAATCACGCACGTCCGTGGGTGTTTACTGCACAGCTCTCACTTCCTGTGACGTGCTTTTCCAACATCAAATGGAGAAAGCACCTCTACACAAGGACCATAACTGGGGGGGGGCTCCCCCAGCAGGGCCAGTGACCCCAGACCCTGGTGCTCACTGCCCGCTGGCCACCACTCAGATACACTTGGGAGTCAGGGCACAAGCTCCTGGTACAGCCCTCTTCAAATGGGGTCTCTCCCCTACTCTGTCTCAGCTTTCCAACTCACATCTTCCTCAAACCCACTGATAAATACTCCTCACACCAGTGCCAGGTAAACACATCACGGTGGCGACGTTAGGGGGTAAGTGTCCCCATTCCTGCCCAGGTGGACAAGGCCCCTGAAATGCAAGCATACAGTCAAGAGAAAATCGTCCCACAGGACTTATCTGGTAGATGCGCATCAAAGCACTGTTCAGAGAGCAGAGCACAGGGAGGGCACCCCACGTCCACGGAGGTGACGGAACTGAGCGACATGCAGACACTGGACGCCGCCAAACATGCACGTGACGACAGGGAGCGTGCTCACGATGCGGGGAACAGGCAAGACACGGCACTGTGAACTACTGAACACGTGTGCCCCCGCTACACGGAGAAAGAAGGCACAGGCAGACCGATGAACACCCGACAGCTGTCTATCTTCGAACCAGCACTCCTGGAAGATCCAGTGACCCACAGCGCTGCGGCCAGGCTGGGGAGGGAGGGACGCAGCTGTCCAACGCAGCATGGAGCCTCGGACCCCTTCCGCCCCATCTTTCTTTCATTTCTGTTAATTATTTCCCTCGGTTTACTTTCTTTGAGCCTATTCTGTTGTTATTTTGCGAATGTCTCCAGTCGAAAGCACAGCTGATCAATTTCCAGTCTTTTTTAATAATATGACTAATGGTATAGTTACCCCTAATAAATGTACACCCACAACCATATTTTGTTGTATTTTCATTGTCATTCATTTCTAAGTAGCTGAAAATTTGTGATTTTCTCTTGATGCATGAGGCATCTACAACGAGCTCCTTAACTCGAGTGTGTGAAGGGTTTCAGTTGCCTTTCTGCCATTGCTGTCTTTTTTAACAGAATTGTGGTCAAAGGATACGGTCCCTATGAAACTGATACCTTGAAAGTTATGGAAACTTCAGGGCTGAGAACCAGGTTAATTTTCACACATATTCCATGTGCTTTTGATCGGAATGTCATTCTCCAGTCGTGAGTGCAATGGCTCACGGATGCTTTAGATCAAGCTTCTCAATTCTGTTATCATCTTGTCTTTGTTGACTTCTCTTGACTTGATTTACCAATTAATGATGACAGAGGATGTATCTGTGGTTTTTTTTCTCTGACACCAAATATGTGATGTCTTTTCCAATATCACCCAACTCTCCAATTCTGACACCAACCAGGTGTCTGACAATTCAACTCAGTTCTGACAGTGAGTTCCTGGAGTCGGCACAGACCCCATAGGTTTGAGGGCTCAGCCCACAAGACTGCCCCCACTTCAGATGCCAGTCACAATGGGGTGCCCAGGCCACCAGCACTGATGTCACTTGGCTATAAATTTGGGGTTCCCAGAACCCCCTACTCTGATTTGATAATGGGTTAGAAGAACTCAGAGCTCAGCAGACACTTGGGTTTACTGGTTTATCATAAAGGATGCGAGTCACGACCACCCAAATGGGAGAGATGCACAGGTGAGCATGGGGTGTGGTGCGTGCAGCCCCGTGGTTGCTCCGGGCAATGCCCCAGCACCTCCAGGGCTCCAACCTGGAAGCTCATCAACTTCCTGGCCCAGGAGCGTCTGTGCAGCGGGACCTCCAGCCCCGCTCTCCCTGGAGATTGTTATTTCAAAGAAATAATTGTTACCGAAACCCAAGTGAGTTCTCTCCTGGCGAGTTAAATCAGACTACACCAGAAGTAGTTGTCTCACAAAGGAAGGTCTATTTGCGGCAAGTAGGAGACCGTGAGGAATCACTCCAGGGTCATAATGCCCCTGGGAAGCAGGGACATTTGGGATGGGGAATGAATATTCAAAAGGGAAAGGTGGAAATCCTCTTGCGCAGCCTCAGTTGGAAAACGTGATCCCACACACACTGCAGGTGATGAGAATAAGGCTTTAGCTCTTCCTGGAAAGATCTTAGCACTAAAAATAAGGCAAAGGCCACAGGTGTAGCTCTCATGGCGAGGCCTAGTCTGGTTCAGGGTGGTTGGTGATGGCATTCCTTAACATAACAAAAGGAAAAAGAACAATTTGGAAAACGTTAAAATGTCCAAACCCACCCGTGAGTTCCTCGGGGTATCTAGTTGGTGACAAAATGGCTGAGAACGTTCCAGAATTGATGGAAGTCATTAGCTCTTAGCCTCAGGAAGCCCAGTGGGTCCCCAGCAGTATGAATAAAAAGTTCTACCCTGTCACATCTTAGTGAAAGTGCAGAACCAAAGACAGAGGGAGGATCTTAAAGGTAAGCAGAGACAAGATCTTTTTTTAAAATGTGGCTTATCAAAAACAACCGTGGGAGCCAGAAGAAAAGCGAATAGTATCTTCAATGTACTGAGAGAAAAATTAACGGCCTAAAACTGCATAGCAGCAAAACTGTCTCATCCTAAATAAGACGTTCTCACACTGTGATGTGATTTATAGTAAGAAATACGTATTCGGTCTTGTCCCGTTCCTGGCACGGAGCTCCCAAAACCCCTGGACTCTCCTGTGATGAGAGCGATAAACGGGTCTTGACAGTCACGACAAGCCCGTCAACCACACCTGAGCTTATGCTAACGAGGTGACTCTGGACAGCCCTGAGGATGGGGCTGGTCCCCATGGGAACCAAACTTGTGATTAGAGGCTGAAGCTTTCAGTCCCACCCCGGACCCCCGGAGGGGAGAGGGGCTGGAGCTTCAATCAATCACCAGTGGGCCATGATTTGATCAGCCTGTGTGATGGAGCCTCCAGAAGACCCAAAAGGATGGTTCTGAGAGCTTGTGGGTTGGCGGGCACGTGGAGGTGCCTGGAGGAGGGCAGTGTGCTCGGAGAGGAAGTGGGAGTGCGGGGCGCTTTCCCAGACCTGCCCTGTGCGTCTCTGCACCTGGCGGTTCTGAGTTATATGCTCTCACTAGAAACTGGTGATCTGGCAAGCGAAATGTTTCCTGAGTTCTGTGAGCCGCTCCAGCAAACCTGTCCAACCGGGGAGGGGTCGGGGAGCCTCTGATCTGGAGCCAGTGGTCAGGTGCACAGGTGACACCTGGCATCTGAAGGAGAGGCGGTCTTGTAGGACTGAGCCCTTAACCTGTGGGGGTCTGACGCCATCTCCACATGTCAGAACGAGGGTGAACGGTGGGACCCCCGCTGTAGTCGCAGAACTGCATGAAGTTGGGGAAGAACCCTCACATCGGAATTGGGTGCAGAATTGTACAAAAAGCTTGCCACAGCAGAGCCTAACTTAAAACTTAAAGAACTCTAAAGGACGAGGCTGGCCCTGTGGCTGAGCGGTTAAGTTCGCGCACTCTGCTCCGGCGGCCCAGGGTTTCACCAGTTCAAATCCTGGGCGTGGACATGGCACCACTCATCAGGTCATGCTGAGGCAGCATCCCACATGCCACAACTGGAGCGACCCACAACTAAAAATACACAACTATGTACCAGGGGCTTTGGGAGAAAAAGGAAAAATATCTTAAAAAAAAAAAAAAATTCTAAAGGATGACTTTCAGCAAAAGGAAAGTCCTGTAGCAAAAGTCCCAGAAGGGAAAGTCTCAGTGCAAGGTTGGCATGCACAGGGAAAGAGGTAAAGCGTGGGTAAATCTGATGCTGACTCTGTAGGTCGGCGTCTACACCCCATTTGGGAGTGTGTTTGTGCTTACGAGGTGGCTCAGGTCACCAGGAAGGACAGGGGACGAGAGGGTGGGAACTCAGCCTGTTACAGGCTTGTAATTAGCACCGCCTGACGTCGGCTCCCCTACGTTGGACCCAGCACGTGTGGGGTTACAACCAGAAGCACTCATCCCCTCGCCTGCTTCTTCTGTTTCACTTGTGTAAACATCTGTTTCCCTAACCTTTGATTCCCTGAGCTTTAGACCAAATAGAAGTTACAAATAGCTGAAGCGCAGCTGGCCTCACGCTGGGCTCCCACTAAAGTTGTGGCTAATCACAGTCCTTGAAGTTTATCACTGGAAAGCTACCGTCCAGAGAATATCAAGAAACCAGAGCTTCCCGGGCCCAGCTCCTGGGCTTCCTGGCGCCAGAGTCCACCACCCACCATGGAGGCAGACGACCACGGGCGCCCACCTGCAGATTCCCTCATCTCCTCATCTCTGCAAGCAGCCTCACAAGGCCGAACACAGGCTGGTGGGAGAGCTCGGACCTGCAAGGCCCGACTCCCCCCACAAGCAGCCACGTTCCCCAGTCTTTAGAAACCCCTACCCACTTTTTAACGACGAGCTAGCAGTTCTTAAGCCACTGGCCGTTGCTTTGGTCCTTCTGCCTGGCAAAGAAAGTAAAGCTGTCTTTCCTTTTCACCCAAGACTCTGCTCTTGTCATTTGGATTCACACTGGGTTCAGAGGCCGAACAGACGTTAGCTCAGGGCCAATCTTCCTCACCAAAAAGCATTAAAAATAAAAGATGTTTATTTCTAGAAGTTCTCTGCCTGATCATTTCTATCATCTCTTGCTTCTCAATAATATTTAAATTCCTTATTTCATTTCTTAAAATATATTAAATATACTTACCGTATGTGTCTGGTTACTCCAGTATCTGAAAACTTGTGAGTTTGATTTTACTGTCTGTTTGTCAGCTGACTCTTGTTTCTTTGGAGGTTAAATGAGTGTTTCTGGCTTTTCTGGTCTTCTAACAATGAAAGTGCATGCCTTGGAACCTTTTGTACAGAAGGCCTGAGTTGGACAAGGCCACGTGCCAGGCTCCTGGAAATACTACTACTGGAGTTACTTTTTTTTTTATCCTGCCAGCTTATTTTTGAGAACTTTGTTTTTATGAAGCAAACTAGAGCAGCTGTGAAACTCGCAGAGCTTCCCAAGTCCGGCAGCAGCTTCCAGAGGCTCATCTGTGAGATTGGGTGGGGGGAGGGTGAAGAGAGCGCTGAGGCCCCGTCGCCTGCTCCCAGGCTCCTCGGAGCCACTCAAGCTGGGTGGCCGCAGCCCCAGCATTCTGTGTAACTGCTTTGGTGTGTCCAACAGAGGCAGTGCTTTGTTATATGGATCTTCCTTTTCAAAACGCTGAGGAGGAACCGGGACAAGATTTCTCTGGGTCTAGGCCAAACACCACAGGGTCCTGGGAGCCTGGAGCATCCTGAGGACATGTGTTACATGCGCCATCTCCGAGGCGGCATCTCACTGGGAAGTTGCCCCACTGAAAACACCCAGCCACCTCTCTCCCTGTCTACTCAAGGCCCCATGTCAGGCCTTGCCAGCCAGCGGCTCTAGTGCTCTGCTAACACCGCTGCCCGGAAAACGCATGCCCCCGATCCCGGGGGCCACAGGGAGACGCCCTGGCGCTCTAACTCGCAGCCTCAGAACGGCCCACCTCAGAGGGAAGGCCCTCCCATGGGGCTGCTCCTGCACTCCAGCCACACAGACCGAGGGGCATGGGCCAGCCTGCAGCCAGGCAGAGAAGCGACTCTGACCAGTGGCCTCAACGGCTGAAGCAGGCACATCCCGGTACTCCTGACTTTCCTCCAAGGCCAAAGTGCTGACACTCCTTTCCACACCACCCCGATTGATGGTCAGTTAGGGAGACAGACAGGAAGGAGGGCACCACGGGCAGAACTGAGACCCTGGTGGCTGCTGGTCTTGGCCCCAAGGCCCCCTCCCGGGCGGACAGTGACCGCAGCAACACCAGCACAGGACTCCTGCGTCCTTTGCTTCTGTGTCATGAGGACCACACCACTCCTGTGTGTCAGAGGCTGACCCACCTTCTTAGCTCTGTTCACCGCAGGGGATGTGCCCAGGACAGCACCCCACGCACCACCTGCTCAGTGCTGGGGTCAGAACTGCCTGGCCCTCTCCTGGTCTGAGGGGGAGCCTCGTCTTGCTGGGCTGGCGGGCCCTCACAGCCCACATGCCCCTCTCCTCTTGGTGTCCTGGGGCGACTCCAGGCTGCATCTGACTACAGGTTCTCAGAGGGGGTCCTGCTGGCTCCACCTGGCACCAGGACGGCTCCTTCCAGCTCGGCCTTTCCCTCCCAGCTCTGGGCTCACCCCCACGGCCTGGCTGCCTCTGGCCCTGGGCCCCACACCAGGGCTAAGGGTCCCCAGGGCCCCAGTCTCCTCCAGACTCAACACTCACTCACTGTCCCGGCCTCTGAGGCCTCTTTCCTCCTGCCAGCCCGCAAACCTAAGAAACTCCGCTCATATTTCATCTCTGTCCTCAGTGTTCAAGGCAGAGCTTCTCAATATACCTGGTTTACTCAGAGCCACGTCCAGTTCCTTCCACCCAGAATGAAGCCAGAGTCCACGGGGGCCGCTTGGGGTCACACTTTAATACTCGCTAGGGGCATCCGGAGGACACCCTACAAGCACGAGGTCCACACTGCAGCAGGATGACAAAAAGCAGCGGGTGAAAGGAGGAAGCAAGGCGTCCCTGTGTTCACGGGAGCTCCGGGAGGAGAAGGGGGCTGCTGAACCCCATGGGTAAAGTTCTGAAACGTGGCGCCTGGCGCTTTACAGTCTCGGGGCTCCCACAGCCAGCACTGTGATGCAGAGTGCCCCACAAGACTTGGGCCACAGGAGCAGTGCGCCCCTCCCTCCACACAGAGATGCTGACTCCCACCCAGCCCCACACAGTTCCCACTGGAGACATGCCCCGCAGCCAGCGCAATAAGACAATCCCAGAGCCCCCTACCCTGCCCGCCACCCTCAGACTTGGAGCAGGCCGAGGGGCTGTGGGCGGTCCGGGTCAGGGCCCTGGAGAGTCCTGTCCTCAGCTGACAGACAAACAGCATCCAGACGGACACAGCATGGAACATTATCCAGGGTCTGGCAGAAGTTGGGGTGCGGAGCCTGGCTCTCCCACCCCAGAACCGGGAGGGCCTGCCACCCCAGCACAGAGCCGCCAGAGGAGGGCCCACACTGAGCACCCGACCTCCCCACAAGAAGCATGGTGGGCTGGGACCTCGGGCCGCAGCAGGCACCCACCACCCATGTAGCCCTGGGAGGCCCACACCCAAAGGGGCATGTGTCCAACAGGGTCACTCTGCGTGGGGCCGCCCTGCAGGGCGAGGCAGGTGGACAGAGGCCCTCTGGGCCTGTGGAAGGGTGGGACGTTCAGGGCTACTTGGGGGCTGTGGGCCACCAGTCCGGCACTGATGCAGTTAGAGCCACCCGGTCACTCTCGGCAGTTCTGATGTGGAGAGGGCCCCTGATCTTCTCCAACTGCAGAAGGGCCAGCCCAACGTCCCCCTGGCCTGCCCTGTACTTGCCAGCTGCCTGCCCCGACTCCGTGAGCACAGAGGTGCCGGGAGCGATGCCGCTGGCAGGGAGGGGGCCGGAGAACTGCACTGGGAAGAGGCGCTTGCGGATGACCCCCATGTGGTGGGTGCGTGCCGTCAGCTCCTGGCCCACGTAGCAGCCCTTGGTGAAGCTGACACCGTTCATGAAGGCCAGGTTGGACTCCAGAGGAAGGGCCACTCCTGGGGGCAGGTCATGGACCCCCTCGGGAACGCCTGTGGGGGTAGGAGGGGGAGGCCCAGTGAGAGCTGAGGTGTCCTCCAGAACCTGGGGCTCACCTCGGGGGCTGGGTGTGCTGCCCCTCCCACCCCTGATAGGAGCTCCATCCTCCGGGGCCCCCCCACCCTCTGGCCTAGGGAGCACCTCTGCTGGCCTTGCCGTAGGCAGCAGAGGTGACCCCTCTCCATGACCCTACTCTCTTCTCCCCTCTGCCCCTGGCCCACCACGTGCTTTCCCCAGGGCTGTGGTCCTGTCTACTCCTCTCTGCCTCCCAGCCATGGTCCAACTCGAGGCTTGCGCCTCCCACTCTGTCCCTCGGGCTGTCCAGCACCCCGAGGTAGCCCCACGCCCCACCTTGTTGATACCGGTGCCGGTGATAATCCTGGAGCTCCCCCAGCCGGCCTCCGGGCACCAGGGCCGGGCCCTGGCCCTCGGCCAGGAGCCGCCAACCCATGCGGGAGGTGCGGGGGTCGCGAGCGAGGATGGCGACGCTCCCAGCCGGCTCCTGCAGCGGTGCGGCCCCGCAGGCCTCCTCCGGGGAGCCGGGAAGCACGGCCCACACGCGCAGCTCGGGGCGCGGCTCCACCGTGACCTTCCGCCGGACCCTGTGGAGCGCTAGGTGCCTCTGCAGAGCGCCCAGCGCCGCGCGGTCACACTCCAGGAGGAAGGCGGGCGCCTGGTCCGTGCGCTCGAGGAGCCTGCAGGGAGAGGCGGGAGCGCGTGGGTGCGGACCCGGCGCCACGGGCTCCAGGGCGCTGAGCCGGGCCACGGCCACAAGCAGCACAGCGCCCGGAGCACGGGCGCCGGTGCGCAGCAGGAGCGCTGGGGACCTGGCGGCCTGCGGACCCTCGCCGCCGAGGCGCAGGCTGAGCCGCGCGCACGCCCAGGGCGCCACCCAGAGCCCGCGGACCGCACAGCAGACCGTTGGGTGGGACAGGACGCGGCCCGGCATGGGGGGAAAGGCGGGGCGCCCACAGTGGTGCCCGGCGCTCCAGGTGAGGTAGCAAGGTGCGCACGGCCACACTGAAGACCCGGGAAGCCAAGGGCCCTAAGGCAGCGCGCACAGACTTCAGGGGGGGTGCTGAGGGGAGGAGCTGGGGGGACAGTGAAGGTGTCAGAGGTGAGGGACACAGGGAGCCACACCTTGCCCACGCCCACCGCCCACCTCCTCCCTTATCCCTTCGAAAGGCGAGCCCCGGAACCGATGAGGGACCCAGAAGCGCCCTAACCTGCACTCCGAGCAGCCCACGTCCCTGGAATGACCCCAGACCCTGGTGTGACGACCAGATGGACAGCGGAGCCCTTACAAACGGATGAGCAGGGAGACAGACAGGCTTGGGCAGCCTTAGACGTGAAGGGGGCAGGGGAGACGTCTGGGACCCAGTACATGGCCGGGTCCTGGCTGTAGATGTGGACTGAGCAAGGACCCACAGCGGGGAGAGCTGAGACAGGCAAGCAGGTAGGCCCTCACGGGCAGGGCAGGAGAGAAAGGCCATCAGCTCGTGTCCCGTCACCCCCAGAGCCCATGAGCAAGTGCCCCCACCTGACCCCCACAGCACATCAGCTGGTGCCCACGCCTCACCCCAGAGCGCATTAGCTGGTGACCCCACTGCACCCCCGGAGCCCACCAGCCGGTGCCCACACCGCACCCACAGAGGAAGGAGCTACGGAGGCTTATTCCTGTGCCATGTCTGTGGCTCATCCTGCAGTGCGCCCCTGTGTGTCCATACACTGGTCCACACCGCCAGCAGCCCTGGTCCTCTCGGGATGAGAACGACGTGTGAGGAGGGTGGGAAGAGCAGCCCTCCCAGCACGTCACCAATGAAGTCGGCTGAGGGGTGGAATTCACCGTCACAGAGAGGGGTTCAAACGCCAGAAGAAACTGCTGGAAGGGGTCCGAGGGGCTGCGGCGGCCGAGCGCGCGTGTGGAAGCACGTTCCGCGCCACTGTCCGGAGCGAACGCCAACTACAGCTGCTGCGCGACGCCGCTGCGCCATCGGGGCGACGGAGACGGACGCCGGAGCCCTGGGAGGCCGGGCGGGGCCGGGGCGCGCGGCCGCTCTGGAGAAGCGCGCAGCCCCGTATGAAGCTGCCCACGCGGCCGGTACGCGAGCCAGCGTCCGCGCCCCCGGCACCAACCCAGGGACGCGCAGACGCGTCCACGCGAGCCCGGACAGCGTCGGAGCAGCAGCCTTCCTAACGCGCCGCGAGACGGAGCGCACAGGAGCCAATGCGCGCTGTGGGTGGAGTGGGGCGCGCGGGCGGCCCTCAGAGGGCAGAGGGGCCTGGTGGTGATGGACAGCTCAGTCCTGTGGAGGTGACACAGGCCCACGCACATCATCAAGCCACAGAGCTGCAAGCACAAGGCACCCGTGAGCACCGGAAGTCTGGAGGAAACTGAGCCCGCGCCGTGGGTGGCCCGCGTCCAACCCTGGGCAACTGGGTAAAGGGTCCATGGGACTACCCTGTTCATTTTTTTCTGTAGCTCTGTGTGAATCTATCATTATTTCAAAATAAAATGTTAATTAAAAAAGGAGCTGCTTCTGGGTAGGGTGGGTCCATGCCAGTGAGAAAGGAAGCAGCAGTCATTTTCCATCCAAAACCTTTTAGTGTTACTAGGCTTTTTAAACCACATGCAGCTATATCTTTATTTTTTAGGTCTTCGGCAGAGGCAGCAGAGACAGTATAGAAATACTGGCGAGGGAGGAGTCGGGCGTGGGGGGGCAGGTCATGGGGGAGAGTAAACCTCAGAGGGCCCTGGCCAGGAAGGGAGGTGACCCAGCCAGGGGACAGGCCCCAAGAAGGGGAAAGGGGCCACCAGAGTGCAGGGGTGAGTGGCCAGGGCTGTCACCTGTCTCACTCAAGGGGTAGATGTTCCATGGGGCTTGAGGCGGGCAGGTGGACAGGTCCAGATTCTGGGCTCAGGCACCTTCTGAGCCACCTGTGCCCATGACTGTGTGCTAGGCAGCCCCTCGGGGGGACAAAGCTGCAGTGCACCCCACTCCCCCTGCCCCAGCTGATAACAGGGCAGGTCGGCAGAAGGGCAAGGCAGGGTGAGCTTGTGCCAGGGCGGCTTTCCTGGCCTGGCACAGCCAACGTTTGGGCTGGAGCATTCTCTGTGGGGCCGCCCTGGGAGGTGAAGGGAGCCAAGAGCACCGATGGGCCTAGCCCACTCGATGCCAGGAGCATCCACGCCCCAGCCCCGGAGCAACAATCACAGATGTCCCCAGGTGTCGCAGGGCTGCCAGATAAACTAGAGGATGCCCAGTTAAATCTGAATTTCAAACAAACAGCAAATAATGTTTTTAGTATAAGTATTTCCCAAACACTGTGTGGAACATCCTTCCCTAAAAAGCCACTGTCTGAGATTTACCTTAGTGTCCTGCATTTTCCTCCTTAAGCCCAGCGGCCCCTCCTGGGGGCACAACAGCAGCCACAGGAAGAAGGAGGTGGAGGGGCAGCTGTGGCCTTACCAGCCGGCCTGGCTGGGAGGACCTGGATGAACACATGGTGCCAGTGCCATCCCAGGCGTCAACCCTCACTCTGCTCCCATGCAGGGCAGGCTGTGTGAAACCCACAAAGGGAGGGCCAAGCCCACCTAAGCCCTTGCCTGGAGTGCACAGACCACCTTCCTCCAGGAGCGCCTGGTGTCCAGCACCCCCATAAACACAGGGCCCCCTCTCCTTGAGCACAGCTCTAGACCCCACTCTGCCTGGGGCCAGGGTCTTCACAAATAAATGGGTCCCTCGAGGAGGCAGCAGGTGCCAGGGCGCCAGGCACGGGTAGAGCACAAAGGGGCTGGTGGGCACCGGACAAGGCACACAGGGACGGACCCACACACCCTGCTAAGGAGCAGCAGCTCCCCTGGGGCGCTGGGCTGCTGCAGGACGGTGCGAGGACGTGACAGACTGCCACGTTCCAAGTTCCCTGGGAACGCAGCCTGCAGGGCACCCGTCAGGGACTGAGGACACGGCGCCCCACACGCCCCCACGAGGCAGGAAGCAGACAGCCAGGGAAGCAGGCAGCCACGGCAGGAGGACAGGAGAGATTCAGGTTAGATGGGGGCTGAGTGGGTCCTGGGCAGAAGCATACCCAGCTGCACTCCCCACCCTCCCTCTGCCAGGGGCACCCAGGGACCGCTGAGGTCCGCGCCAGGGGAACCAGGCGTGGAGGCAAGGGAGCACGCCCCGCCTGGAAACAAGGGAGCAGAGGACCATCCCATCCTGGGGGGCAGCCCCAGCAGGAGGGGCCCCAGAGACCAGCAGACACAGCCTTGAAGGTATCCCATAAAAGCCAGCACAGCCAGGACCAGAACCAGGAGCATCTCCTTCAGCACCAGCAATTGAGGAAAGTCTGCAGGTGAGGATGAGGCCAACACATACGATGAGAGAGAGAGAAGACCTTCGCAAGACTACAGCCAGAGGGGATGAGAAGATAAGCCACAGATGGGGAGAAAGACCTCAAAGACACGTGGACAAAGCACCACCATCCAAAACAGACAAAGACCACTTACAACTCAACGATAACAAGATTGAATTGTTTAAAAGTTAAAAAATGAGCCAAGACCTTGACATCTCACCAAACAAAATACAGATGGCAAATAAGCATATGAGAAGATGCTCCACATCACATGTCAGCAGGGAAATGCAAATGTAACGACAGGCTACCACCACACGCATACCAGAATGACCAAAAACACCAGCCAGTGCTGGTGAGGGCGCAAAGCAACAGGAACTCTCCTTCACTGCTGCTGGAACACAAAATGCTGCAACTACTTTGGAAGACGGGTCAGCAGTTTTTACAAAACTAAACATATTCTTACCATATACTCCAGCAAGCATGCCCCTTAGCATTTACCCAAAGGAGCTGAAAACTTACGTCCACACAAAAACCTGCACACGGATGTTTACAGCAGCTTTATTCATAACCGCCAAAACTTGGAAGCCACCGAAGGGTCCTTCAGGGGGCGAATGGATAAGAGAGTGAACTGTGCTGCAGCCCAACAGTGGAAGATTCTTCAGCGCTGTACAGAAATGAGCTGTGAGCCCATGAAAAGACACGGAGGAAGCTGAAGTGCACAGGACTCCGTGAAAGAGGCCCGTCTGCAATGGCTCCACACTGCACGATTTCAAGCATGTGGCACTCTGGGAACGGCAACCAGGGAGACCGTGCAAGACCCTTTCAGTGATGTCACGGGCTGAGGGAGGGAGGGATGAATGGTGGAGCACAGAGGACTTTCCGGACAGTGAAACCACTCTGTCTGATACTGCGATGCTGGATCCAGGTCACTGTGCATTTGTTCAAACCCACAGAAGGCACCATACCCAGCGTGACCCCTGATGTGCACCATGGACTTGGGACAATGACGGTCCCATGTCAGTTCATCAACTGTACAAATGTACCTCTCTGGTGGGGATGTGGATAAAGGGGGTGGCTGTGTGTACGTGAGAAATCTCTGCTCCTCCCCCCAATTATGCTGTGCACCTGAAACTGCTCCAAAAAGTCTACTTTAAAAAGAAAAAACTAAAGCTTCCTCTGAGAAAAGGTGCTACATCCAGGAAACAAGAAGAGGGTGCCCTGAGAAGGAATGACTCGAGAATAGGAAATCAGAAGCGTGAGAGGTGAACTGAAAGATTCCAGAGAGAGGCAGCAGAGAAGACCCCATGAAGAGTGAGCAGAGAGAAAGGAGGAAGCCCGGCTTCCAGGGAGGCGCCCACTCCCAGAGAGGGACCTCTGTGAGATCAGATATCAGTAAATGGCCAACAACAAATAGGCTGGGCAGGATTGCACCTGTGAACTAACTGAGGCATCAGACCAAACAAGGGCATTGGGCAGTGTGGAAGGCCAGCGGGCTCAGCCCTCAGCACCCCACACCACGGAGCAGAACTGAGAGAGATTTGGACACTGCCTACCAACCCCCCGGGCCCTGGAGCAGCCATCCAGGGGGTGTGCTCCCCTCTTCCCTCCTTGCTGCTTCGGAGAAGCAGGGCCTCACTTTGGGGCATCTCTCTCTGATGGAACCAACACCCCACCCTCCAGACAATGCTCCCCACAAATGACTTTGAGTTGGAATCAGAATGGAGACTGGGCTCAGGGGACCTCACCCTCAGTGGCCCCCAATTCTCTCAGTGCAAAGAACAGCAAGTGGCACTGTGATTCCCCGTTCTCAGGAATGAGCCAGGCGAGAAAAACAACTGCTCACCAGCACACAGCAAGGCACACGCGATGTCTGGAAAGGGCCATCACGAGCACGCATGGGGCCAAGAACTGCTGGGCCAGCAGCCAGGCAAAGACTCTCCAGACCAGAGGGAAAGTGCGAGGAGAAAAAAAAAAAGAAACAAAGAGAAATTGCTTTATGCTGTAGAGTGATGTAAAAATTAGTAAGGGAAACCTCATTTAAAACAGGGTCAGGAGACCAGAAGGGGGAGCTCCCCCGCAGTAGCACTCGAGGTCAGTTACAGACCCCAACAAGAATCAACAGGAAAGAATTCTTAACTACAGGAAGAAATATGCATTCTGTCCCAAACAGAAGTCGACGACCCCAGGGACTCAGCCAATGAGAAACCACCATCACCCTGAACTGCTCTTCTCAATGGACTTTCATGCAGAACCACCCTCCCAATTTCCTCCTTTCTCCTATAAAATGACGTTCCTCGCCCCTGTTTGTTGGATTTGCCTCTGGTCTGCCATAGCATGCACATCTTGAATTGCAATTCTTTGGCTATTCCCGAATAAACTCATTTTACTGATAAAATAACTGGCTCTTTTATCTTTAAGGTTAACAGCAACTTATGAGGATATAAATTCATTATAGCAAGAACAAAAAGGCACAAAGATGTAAGGGCAGGGGACCGGCCCTGGGCCCAGTGGTTAAGTTCACGCCCTCTGCTTCGGCCCCCCAGGGCCCAGGGTTTTGCTGGTTCGGATCCTGGACACGGATATGGCATGGCTCATCAGGCCATGCTGAGGCGGCGTCCCACATGCCACAACTGGAAGAACCCACAACTAAAAAGTACCTAGGGTACACTATGTACCTGGGGGCCTTGAGGAGAAAAAGGAAAAAAATTTTTTAAATCTTTAAAAAAACAAAAAGATGTAAGGGCAAATAGTGGACACAAGGAAAGAAATTTTGGGATCAAAACAACATGATTGCAACGCTGATAAATTCAAACCAGTAATGATCAGAACAGGTGCTACTGGCAATTACTAAGACGGACTCAAGACATTCAGGGAACACAGTTCCAACACTACAGCACGGGGAGAAGGAGCAGAGACAAGAGAAGGAGGACGATGGCAGGTCGAAACCGGACACACAGCAGGGGTCACAAAGGTTTTCTGCAGAGGGCCAGTCAGCAGTTCAGCCTTGGGCCACACAGTCCCTATCAGTTCTGCCATCATGGCAAGGCGGCCCCAGATAGTACGCAAACGGCCCCGGCAGCATTCCAGGACAATGAGACTCTGCAGCCAGCGGGCTGCGTCTGCCCGACCCTCCGCCACAGTCAGAGCCGTCGAGTGCGGCAACGACCCAAACACGACACAGCATCATGCCGCCGCAGGACACCGCGAGCAAGAGCCCCTAAAGCTCCGGGAAAACGCACGCGCAAAGGCAGGGGGCAGGGAGGCGCCCGCTCCTACACAAACACCCGGAGCAGGACGGCTGCGGTCTTTGCCCGGAGCTGGGCGCCCACCACACGAGCAGGCCGGAGCATCTGCAGACCCGGCAGGCAAAGGGCCACCTCGTGTGTCACCGCCCGACAGGCCGCCAGAGAGCGCTCCTCCAGAGGACAGGAGCAAACTGAGCCAGACGCGGCGGAGCGCGGCGGGAGGGGGACCCGAGAGAGGGGAGGGGAACCCGCGAGGGGAGGGGAACCCGCGAGGAGAGGGGGACCTGCGAGGAGAGGGGGACCTGAGAGAGAAGGGGACCCGCGAGGGGAGGGGAACCCGCGAGGAGAGGGGGACCTGCGAGGAGAGGGGGACCTGAGAGAGAAGGGGACCCGCGAGGGGAGGGGGGCCTGAGAGGGGAGGGGGACCCGCGAGGGGAGGGGAACCCGCGAGGAGAGGGGGACCTGCGAGGAGAGGGGGACCTGAGAGAGAAGGGGACCCGCGAGGGGAGGGGGGCCTGAGAGGGGAGGGGGACCCGCGAGGGGAGGGGAACCCGCGAGGAGAGGGGGACCTGCGAGGAGAGGGGGACCTGAGAGAGAAGGGGACCCGCGAGGGGAGGGGGGCCTGAGAGGGGAGGGGGACCCGCGAGGGGAGGGGAACCCGCGAGGAGAGGGGGACCCGCGAGGAGAGGGGGACCTGAGAGAGAAGGGGACCCGCGAGGGGAGGGGGGCCTAACAGGGGAGGGGGACCTGCGAGAGGAGGGGGACGGCGGGGTTCTCAGGCGGACGCAGGCGGGAGAGAGCGGTCAGGTCACAGGAGCCCGGGGTGTGACTTCCTGGCGCAAACGGCCTGAGTCGCTTGCGGGCGTGGAGGGAGCCGGTGCCACGACCACCAAGCACAGCCAGCGAGCGTAGCGTGAGCACCCAATACCGCCACCACCGGGCACGAGGATACTTGGTAGGAAATGCGGTGCACACCGGAGAACGTGGCAGGTCAAGGCACAAGCTGGTCACACACAGGCGGTTCCCCGAGTCGCGCCCCAGGTGCCACGGACCGCTTTTCCATGCACCGGGGAGAGTGCGACCGGCAGGGCTGAGCGGGAGAGGAGGGTGCGTCCGGGGCTGCGAGTCCTGGACCCATCCCTGGGGACCCCTCCGGCCCACCTAGGACTGCCCGGCGCGGGTGCCCCGGCCGCGAGCGTCCTCCCTTCCCCCGGGTGCCCGCCCCCGCCGTATGCCCCTCTCCTGGCTGCCCTCCCGTCCCCCGACGCCCGCCCCCGGGTGCCCTCCTCCCCCCGGGTGCCCGCCCCTCCACTGGGTGCCCTCCTTCCCCTGGGTGTCCCTACTCTCCTTCGGGTGCCCTCCTCCCCCGGCGACCCAGTCCTGCCGCCCGCCGCCCGCCCTCACCCGTAGAGAATGACGTCATAGAGCGTGCGTCCCTGGACGTTAAGGAAGTGGGCGTAGCCCGCACGCGCCGGGGGCGGTCCCGCGCCGTCCGCGGGACCCGGAAGCGGCAGCTCATTGGTTAGCAGCCCCAGAAGGAAGGGCGCCGAGTCCGGCCCGCGCACGCGCAGCAGGGCGCGCTCGCCCAGCGGGAAGCAGGCCCAAGCCTGGCCGCCCGCGGCGTCGCCGCCGTGAAGGCCGGAGGTGTGGGCGAGGCGGCGCCCCGGGGCCGCGCGCAGCCGCCAGCGCCACGCCGGGCCGCCGCGCCCCGGAGCCGTGCCGCGGAGCAATGCCGCAGCCGCCATCTTGGGCACGAGTAAGGCGGCGGGAAGGGGCGGCCCGTGCGGCGGGGGGGCGGGAGGGCGCCACAGCGGCCCCTGGGGGCGGGGGCGGGCCCTCGCGCTGTCCGTCAGCCGCCTGCCCGGCTCCGCCGCTGCCGCTCGGCGCGCCTGCGCGGCTCTGCGCGCTGCCGGGCGTCTGCTCGCCGTGCCGTCCGGGCGGCCGCGTTCCCAGCGCTGTGCGGGCGTCGGCGCGTTCGCGTCGTCGGCCGCCGCGCGCCGTCCGGAACGTCGGGTCCCCGCCGGCGGCCCCGGGTTCGCGCTCGCGCTGCGCCCGGCTGGGTGTGCGTGCCGCTGCCCCTCGCTTCGGTTCCTCTGGACGCCGGCGCGTGTGCGGTCAGCGCTCCACGCACGTCTGCGGCCGCAGCGGCCCGCCTGCGACTCGTCCAGCCGCCGTTCGCCTGGACACGGCGCCGGACCCCGCGGGTCGGGGCTCAGTCCCGCGAGCGCCCCGCTGCAGACGCCAGCCCCAGGTCCGGGCGTCGGCTGCGCTCCTGACCACCGGCTCCAGATCGGAGGCTCCCCGACCCCTCCCCGGTTGGACAGGTTTGCTGGAGCGGCTCACAGAACTCAGGAAACATTTCGTTTGCCAGATCGCCGGTTTCTAGTGAGAGCATATAACTCGGAACAGCCAGGTGCAGAGACGCAAGGAACAGGCCCGGGAAAGCGCCCCGCGCTCCCACCTCCTCTCCGAGCACACCGCCCTCCTCCAGGCACCTCCACGTGCCCGCTGACCCACAAGCTCTCGGAACCCACCTTTTGGGTCTTCTGGAGGCTCCATCACACAGGCTGATCAAATCATGAGCCACTGATGATTGATTGAAGCTCCAGCTCCTCTCCCCTCCGGGGGTCCGGGGTGGGACTGAAAGCTCCAGCCTCTAATCACAGGGTCCCTACCCCTGGGGACCAGCCCCATCCTCAGGGGCTGTCCAGAGTCACCTCGTTAGCATAAGCTCAGGTGTGGTTGAAAGGCTTGTTGTGACTGTCAAGACCCCTTTATGGCTCTCATCACAGGAGAGTCCAGGGGTTTTGGGAGCTCCGTGCCAGGAACGGGACAAGACCGAATCCCTGTTTCTTACTGTAAATCACAACATCACAGGTATATACCCAGAGTGGAATTGCTGGGTGTGTGGTAACTCTGTGTTTAGTTTTTCAACAGGTCTCATACCCTTTTTCCTAAGCACGTCAGTCAGCTCGGGCTGCATAACGAATACCACGGAGCAGGTGCTTAAACAACAGGCATGTTTCTTGAGGTTCTGGAAGCTGGGAGTCCAAGATCAGGGTCGGTTCTGGGGAGGCCTCTCTCCTCGTGCAGACAGTGCCATCTCACTGTGGTGTCTCTTCCTCTTCCTACAAGGACATCAGTCCAGTGGGATCAGGGCTCCCTCCCAAAGGCCCCTTTCCAGATACTGGCTCGCTGGGCTCCAGCTGCCCCCTGTGGAGCCCGGACACACGCTCCGTCACGCCAAGCATAGCTTTAGAGCCCTGCTCTCCTGCCAGCTGTTGTCCCCATTTTCTCTCCCTGTCGGAGAAGCTCCCAAAGTCTGTGCTGCTGCTTAACCTGCTGTCTCCTAAACCCGCCCCCTCCCCAAGCTGCAGCCAGGGCAGCTGGTGGAAGCTGGCCACGGACTCCCGCAGCCCCTCCTGTGTCTTTGGCGAGGTCTGTTTCCCACCTACCCAGTCTGTCCAGCCCGGGCCCCAAGTGGCCCGCTGTCCACCTGTCCAGTGTGCAGGTCAGGGCCCTTTGTAGCAGGGCTGCACAGAACAAGGTGAGGGCAAGGCCATGCTGGCCCCTGGGGGCTTCCAGGTACCTCTCCACCCCTCTTTCCTGCACCTACCTCCTCCAGCTGCAGGCTTTCCATGCTGTCCACAGGCCGACGCTCCAAACTGACGTCCCTTCCAGGCATTCCCTCCAGATGCCAGACCCCAAGGCCTGTCAGGCTCCCTCTGCATGTCTGATACCTCACGCTGTGCATGTACAAGCGTGACCTCGTCTCCCCAGAGCCCCGTGGCTCCCAGTGCCCGGCAGCCCACAGAGCCGCTCTGACCACCACACGTGTCCCTCCAACTTTGTGTTTGGAGTTTTCAACTTACAGAAAGTGTGAGAGTAACGCAGCATGGGCCACCTTCCCCTGGATCCACCGATTGTCTACGTTCTGCCGTCTGTCTGCGGTCTGTCTTCCTAAGTGTCTGTTGATCCATCTACTTATCTACTGGTTGATCTATCCATCCATCTGTGGATCTCTCTGTTGATGTATCTGCCTAGCGCCTACCTACTTGTCACCTGTCATCCGTCTGTCTATCTCTGTTGATCGATCGACCTAATCTGTCCATCCATCCATCCATCCATCCATCGATCAACTTAATCTGTCCATCCATCTGGCAGAGTGCCCCCTTCCCCAGCCTCTCCCCGCCCCTGGCAGCTGCAGCTCCAGGATCAGTTCGTGTGCCACCGTGTGCGATCACCTCTCTACAGTCCCAGTCATGTCCTTTGTGACCTCCCCTTCTGCCAGCCCGCTCCCTGCCAGCATGTGCACCGCGCAGGGTGCCATTTCTGTCTCCTTGGACGTGGGAGGCCACCCCCACCTGCTGGGACACAGACACCACGGGAGCCCAGACTGGCCACTGATTAGCCAGCCGCCCCTCCAGACTAGTCACAGCGGCCTCATCAGGGCACTCGGGCTGGAGGAGCCGCCCGCCCTGCCTATGTTCTCAGTGGCAATGTCCCTGCGCCCCAAGGGCCTCCCCCCAACTTAGTGACCCCATGGCCTCCACTGGTGGTCTCAGCATTAACCCCTCGCCCTGCTCAGCTCTCACCTCCTCCACACCCTGAAGGCTCACTATTTGTTAGTCTCTGATCTGTCGTCCAGGGCCCCGTGGGCAGGTCCCTGTGCAGCTCCCTGCAGCACCCCCTGGGCCCAGCACACGACGGGGCACAGGTCACATTGGTGCAACACACAAATCGCCATCCAGATGGATCTCTGCTGAGCACATGTCAGAGTATGTGGCCCAGCCTCAGCCAGCCGTCTCCCCCCTGCCTCCTCTGTCAACCTCCTTGAGGCCTCCCCTGTCTGCCCGCACCCAGCGAGGTCCTGGATTTCCCAGCTGGGCCAACTGCATGGCGAGGGCCACAGAGTGGCCAGCCAGGAGCCCCGAGGGTCCCCCAGGCCCTCGGTCCCCTCCCAGCCAGCTTCCTGGTTGTGACCAGCCAGGCCTGGAATGCAGTTCCTCTGGCTACTGGCCACTTGCCCTTCGTGGAGGAGGTCTTCCTCTGCCTGGCCTGGCATTCCATGGGTGACCCAGCACCTCCCTGCCTGCCCAGTGAGGACACCACAGGCTGGGGGTCGCGTTCCTCCAGGCTCACGTCAGCCCATCCCTCTGCCAGCAGAGGAACATGCTTTCCCCCATCATAGCTGCAGGAAGGGCCGGCAGGCTGACCTGGACACCCGGAACCTTCCCCGCCCTGACCTTGCAATCTTGTGTTAAGCCCAGCTGGCTCAGCGCCTTCCAGCATAGCGGCTGCCTGGGTTGTTTCCATGCAAGTTTGCTCAAATGGAGTCAAATGAAACTTCCTGCTCTTTGCAGCCCTGGCTGCACTGAAGTGCCCAGAGCCACCTGTGGCCATTGGCTGCCTCTGTCTGCCTGCCAGCACTGCTCCAGGCCCCTCCTCCAGGAAGCCTTCCTGGGTCTCTGCACCAGCCTGGCCAGGCACACAGTGGGAACTCCTGCGCGTGGGCATGGCCCAACTACTCCCTTCTCAGGTCCCTCCACTGCCGCTTCTCTTGCCCACAGCTGGGGGGCTGTGGCCTGGCCTCCGGAGACTCCCAGGGAGCTCTACGCGTTGACCTCGGGCCGGTGGGGGCCAAGGCTGCAGCTGGATCACATGTGTATGGCCTTCCTCTGAGGCCACAGCCCCAGAGCTGTTGGGAGGCGTGGGGAGCCAAGAGCTGGAAAATCAGAGGGCGTGGGGGTCCCGGACCCTGCTTCCCAGCTACTGCGGGGCCAGGAGTGCCTTCCTGTTATTCTCTCCCCACAGCCACCTCCCTTCCTAGAGGCAGGAGAGGAAACTGCCCTGTTCTGGGGGTGTTGGAGCGTCCCCCACGTGGCCCTCCGCCATCTCCCTGAGCCACCGGACAGTTGGCTCCAGCTGTGCAAACGGATGAGAAGGAGACGAGAAGCCGGCCCCAACCCATGATGCTCCACTCACCAGGCGTGGGGCCGGGAGCCTGGGCTGTTCCCGAGCCCAGAAGACACCCTGTACCCCTGGTCTGGCCCTCCATCCTCATGGCCATCCCAGGTGGATGGGGAAACTGAGGCACTGAGAGGTTTTGCTTTTTAAGTAGCTAAGTGAGCATTAGTCAGGGTCAGTGACTGGGTTGGTTCCACCCCTGGGCATTGGCAGCCGTGTCCCAGGTGGGAGATGGCCGCCTCATCAGGGTATGGGGCTCAGGCATGAGATGGTACTTGTGTCTGGATGTCAGGGAATTGGTCTCAGAGGTAGGACCAGGCATGACACAAACGTTGGCTCCCCAGGTCTGGGATGGCCAGTGATATTGTTCGGGAGGACATGACATCAGAACCTAAGTCACCACCATCGAGAGCTCACAAAACTGATAGGACCTTGGGAACGCATCCAGGCCCCCAGTCCCAGGACAGGAGGCCTGTACCTTAGGGTCCCTTCTCCCATTGTGACCGAGCTTTTCACTGGGCATCTACCTTCTAATAGGGGTTCCTTGTGTCCCCCCTCAACTTGTATGCTGGAGCCGCAGCACCCAGGACCTCAGAATGGGATTGTATGTGGAGACGGGGCATTTAAAGAGGTGATGACAGTAAAACGAGGTCACTGGGGTGGGCCCTGATCCTACATGACTGGTGTCCTTATAAGAAGAGGAGACGAGGACACAGACACACATGGACGACCACGTGAGGACACAGGGAGAAGACGGCCATCTCCACACCCAGGAGAGAGGCCTCAGGAGGAAACAGCCCTGCCCTCCCCTGGGCCTCTGACTTCCAGCCTCCAGACTGGGAGACAATGAACGCTGTGGTTTGAGCTGCCCTCTCTGCGGTGTTTGTTACACAACCCGAGCTGGCTGAGATGCCGTCCAGAATAGAGCCTCCTCTGCAGCTTCCCTCACAGCTAGGATGCAGATGGGGTGTGTGTTAGTCGGGATTCTCCAGAGAAACAGAACCAATAGGATACATATAGAGAGAAAGAGATTTATTTTCAGGAATTGGCTTACATGATTGTGGGGCTGGTCAGTCTGAAACCTGAGAGGTGGAGAAAGAGATTTAGTATAAGGAATTGGCTCACATGATTTGGAGGCAGAGAAGTCCCAAGATCTGCTGTCTGCAAGCTGGGGACCCAGGACAGCCAGTGGTGTAGTTTGAGTCCAACTCTGAGGACGGGACCAACGTCCTAGCTCAAGCAGTCACATATGAGGAGTTTCCGCTTTCTCTGCCTTTTTGGTCTATTCAGGCCTTCAACTGATGGGACGAGGCCCACCCACACTGGGAAGGGTGATCTTTACTCAGTCTGCGGATTCACTGTCAGTCTCCTCCAGGAGCACCTCACAGGCACACCCAGGGTCATGTTTAATCTGGGTGTCCTGGGGCCCAGTCAGGTTGACATAGACAATTAACCATCACCAGCAGTCTGGAAGCAGAGCTGCTGCCTCAGGAGCCACAGTCTTTGCTTATAAGGCCGTCACCTGATTGGGCAAGGCCCCCACACACAGGGGAGGGCAATCTGTTTTAAGTCTGCAGATTGACAGTGTTAATCTCATCTAAAAACACATCTTCACTGGGGTGTAGTGGTTGAGTTTGGCATACTCTGCTTCGGCGGCCTGGGTTCAGATCCCTGGCACAGACCTGCACTGCTTGCCAGTCATGCTGTGGCGGCATTCCACATAGAAAGTGGAGAAAGACTGGCACAGATAATAGCTCAGGGTGAATCTTCCTCAGCTGAAGAACTAAACAAACAAAAGACACACCTTCACTGCGACATCTAGACTGGTGTTGGGCCGACCACTGGGCATGGACCCACTGCCTGAGCTCCATCTGCCTTCCGTGCTCAGACACACAGCACGCCAGCCCCCAGCAGCCCGACAGAGTCATCCCCTCACTGACCCAGCTGCCGCACACTGTACCTGCACCACTGAGGAGTAGCGGACAAAGATGAGAGACTCGACGGGCTTCACGGTTGCTGGAGTTGCGGCGGATGCTAGACGTGGTAGAAGAAGCGGGCAGCGGCTGCAGAGGCCAGGGAGGGGCTGGGAGGCTTCCTGTGTGGCCAGGGGGCCAGCTGACCAAGGCTCCCCAGGTCTCCACGGGTGGTGGTGTCTCCAAGAGGCCCCAGCAAGACCACTGGCTCAGTGAGTGAGGAAGTCTGAGCTGGCCCGGCCCAGACCCCTGGGCTGCGGCTGCACTGGCTCAGCCCGCGTGGGAGAGGCTGTGATCCCAACCAAAGGGCCTGAAGCTTGACCTAAAGTTCCCTCTCCGTGGCTGGGGGAGCCTGCCCTGGACGAAGGCTGAGTGGAATCAGAAGGTTCTTCCCTGAGCACACACAGCACACACCTGCCCGGGCCGTCCCATCAGCCGGCTTCGTGGCTTCTTTTCAGGCAGATGTAGGGGAGTCTGCACCCCACTTCCCACCTCTCATGGACCTGTCCACATCAGGGGGGCCTTATGGCCCCAAAGCGGGCGGGCTGAGTTCAGATCGAGGTCAGCCTCCAGGCGCTGCTGGGGTGGGCACCTGCATCCTCAACCAGGCCTCACCGGCCCCTGGCTGTTTCTGAACCCCAAAGTCACCAGCTGGCCCGCTCGGACTGCCCCCGACCCCCCAAGGTCCTGATGTCCTCCAGGGCCTCCACTGAGGGGAGACCCGGCCCCAGGAGGCTGACAGGGAGGCCTTGGAGGGGCTGCGGCAGGGTGCCGGCCAAGCTCGCTGCCTTACAGTGATGCGGGGTCGGTGAGCCGAGGAGTCGAAAGAAAGATTTCTTAGACTCTTAAGATCTGGCAGTAGTGCTCTTTTATTTAGAGACTAGAATAGCATGGGGACAGGACCCATGGGCAGTCAGAGCTTCTGCTGCCGCTGCTTCTGCTGCCCCCGCTGGCATGAGGACAGAGCCCATGGGCAGGCAAAGCTGGTGCGTGGGGACAGGACCCAGGGGCAGTCAGAGCTCCCGCTGCTGCCCCGAGTTGAGGGTTAGGGCTAAATTTAAGGCATAGGTATATGATTCATCTCTTTACAAGACAAAGGAAAGAACATGAAAAAAAGTTAAAATGGTATCAGTGCAGGTGGGGTCTGGTCATTGGGTGATCCCATGACTTTTAGAGAAGAATAAAATCGGATTAAGTAAAGGTTAGAAAGGTCAGAAGCCACCACCCTAAACCAGTTACGTGAGATTGCCAGACGCAACCAACTTAAGTTCTTGCCTTCCCCATTAAGAGCTTCTAGGGACAAGGTCATCTCTCCTCTTCTTCCTGGTACAGAGAGGGAGGCACCTTTTACAGATAGAGATTTACCTTACAAATGTAAATGTGTCTCAACAAGGGCAAGTTCCATTCCCCAGAGCCTCCTTCCCTGTCCCAGTTTATCAAAAGCAATCAGCCCCAAACAATCCTGATGCCAAAGAGACATATCTTGGGGTGGCCAATTTCGGGTCCCTACATGGTCACCTCCCCTTCCTTCACAAACGCAAATGTCTCTCAAAAGGGCAAGCAAAATTCCAGTCCTCGGAGCCTGCTTCTCATCTGCAGTTTTAAAAGTAACCAGCCTAAAAATCCTCATCATAAACCATTTTAAAATTAAGCAGCCTAAAAATCCTCATCAGCAGGAGTCCACTGCCAGCTCTGCCACTCACCAGGCCAGACAGCACCATACCCACCGCACGGCCCCAGCCCCCAGTCCCCACTCCGGGGCTGGCACATTCGCAGACCTTCCTCTACTGGAGAGGTGGGCAGTGAGTCCCTGCTCCAGATCTGGATTTTCTCTCCCTCTGAAACTGCCAGCATCCCCGTGCAGGACTGCGTGAGGGCAGGGCTCACCTGTGAGGGGGCTCTCCTAAGCCTAAGGCTCACCTGGGGTCAGGGCTCACTAGGGGGCAGAGCTCACCTGGGGTCATGGCTCTCCTGGGCCTAAGGCTTACCTGGGGGCAGGGCTCACCCAGGGGGAGAGATCACCAGGGGGCAGGGCTCACCTGGGGCAAGAGCTGACCTTGGGGCAGGGCTCACTCAGGGGCAGGGCTCACCTGGGGGCAGGGCTCAGCTAGTCAGGCCCCATGGAGGAGAGGGACTCAGCACGCAGTTGGCTTCTGACCAGAAGGCTAAGTTTAGGGTTGGGGCTCAGCCCAGGCTTGGAGCTTGGCCCCGGGACCCAGAGAGAGTCTGTTGGCTGGGAGTGGCTGTCAGGGCCTGCCTTGGGCCTGAGGAAGGCTGGTAGACAGCTGGGGTCCCCAAAGTTTTGACCGATGTGGCTCCATGCTGGCAGCAGCTGATCCCCTCACTGTGCCCACCTCTCCCCCTCAGGCTGCAGGCTTTGGCCAGCATCCAGATAGTGTTGGGGCTTGAGACTGGACTGCCCTTCTGTCCTCTGAGCTGCAGGCTGAGCTTGGGCTCTGGTGCGAGCTGGCCGAGCTCTTTGCTCTCGCCATCTGTGTGCTGGGCTGTGCCCTTCCTGGCTGCTGCCTGGCACTGACCAGCACCAGCGAGTCTGAGGAGCTGCAGGGGCTTGGGCTTCGGCCCTGCTCTCCCAGCCTGCCTGAAGGGGAGCCGTGTCTCCTCAGAGGCCAGTGATGGACAGGCACACACATGTGCATACACACCACACGAACACACATGCACATGCACAGACATGCATGCATACTCACCAACACCACACGTGTGTACACCACAGGCACAGATACACTACACGTGCATGCACACACGGTCGTAAACAAGTCAGTTTTATTTTACTTCCTTTGTTTTGGATGCTGTGTCTGAATTAGGGAGGGGGCTGGAAGGCACAGAGGCCGTAGCTGGGAGCCACGGAGCGTCGTCCCCCAGCACAGCAAAACCACAGCCCTGACCACCACCTGACAAGGCCACCACCCTCAAGGTGGCTAGTGTCTTGGCGGAACTTCAAGTGTGTCCCAGAGAAAAGGGCTGCCCCAGTGGGTGCAGAGTCTCACAGGACGTGGACCCGTCCACCCTAGGCCCCTCCAGGGCCTTGCCCCAGTTCTGTCTGGGCAGGGAACTGAGTAGGGCGCAGCCCCCCGCAGTTGCCGGAGGAGGACCAGGCAGCTCGGCTCTGGGCCCAGCGCAGCCACCCACGAGGAGGTGCATACGGGCTGGGCACTGGGGTCCCACCTCCAGGGCCTCGTTTTCCCTTTCTAGGAGGAAGACCTGGGACTGCTTCCAGCTCTGCAGGAACCAGACCGCCAGCTGGGGGTGGGTGCTGGGGAGAAGCCCCCTTAGCTGCAGGGAGGGGGAACAAGCACAGTACTTCCCAATGCCCTGGCCAGACACCCCTGGGCATCACATAGGAGCTGCTGCTGGGGAGCGTGCTGTGGGGTGCGGAGCCCTGCCTGGCCAGACCCCTTGTCCTGAGGCCGTGGCCAGGGTTCAGTGAGGCTCGTGGGAAATGGGGTGGGCAGTGCCCCAGCCACTGTGCCGCCCGCCCTCAGGTTTTGGATCAGAGCTGGAGACCCTTTGTGGTTCCCAGGCCTCCCTCCCCCTCCTCTCCTGGCAGAGAGGGGGCTCAGGAGGGAGGGGCAGCGGCGCAGAGCAGGGCTGCCTTTGTCCTCCCAGGAGGGTAGGCGGTGGGCCAAGGAGGAAGAGGAGGAGGAGGAGGCGGAGGGCTGGTTGTGCTCTGCGCCCAGCTCGTCCAGTCCCCAGCCTTCACCCAGGGCTCCGACCCCGAGCACTGGCTCGGAGGGAGTTGGAGAGCCGCGAGGGCGGGACCTCAGATCCACACGGTGGTCTTCCCCTCCCTGCTGCTGGCACTGCCCTTCTCGGAGCCCGCCCTGGGCTTGGCGCCCGGCCGGCCCTGGCCGCCGCCCGTGCCCCCCGACGTGGCACTCCCCGACCCGGAGGCGGGGGCGCCGGGCCTCGGTGGCCCCCGGGCGGCCGTGGGGAGGCCGGGGCAGGGCGGGCTGTCGCGGTCCCCGAGCGCGCGCCCGTCTCGCAGCGCCTGCAGCGCCAGGCCAGCCAGGTCCTGGTCGTGGGCGCGCGCGGGCTCCGCCGCGCGCACCACCAGGCTGTAGTCGGGCGGGCCGGCCAGGCCGGGCGCGGCGGGCAGCGCGCAGGGCGGTGGGCGCGGCGCGGGGCCGGGGACCGCGGGTGGTGGACGACGGGCGCGCACCGCGTCCTGCGCGCTGCCTAGGCCCAGGTGCGCCATCTCGCAGAGGTTGAGCAGCAGGCAGAGGCAGCTGACCACGTACATGACCAACAAGAAGACCGTCTTCTCGGTGGGCCGCGATACGAAGCAGTCGACCACGTGCGGGCAGGGCTGGCGGCTGCACCGGAAGAAAGGCCGCACCTCGAAACCGTACAGCAGGTACTGGCCCACCAGGAAGGCCACCTCGAAGGCGGCGCGCGCCACCAGCTGGGCCACGTACACGCGCATCAGGCCCTCGCGCTGGATGCGCCGCCGCCCGTCGTGGGGCCCAGCTGGGCCTGGGGCCCCCGCGCCCTTGGCATCCCCACCCGTGCCCTTGGCCGCGCTCACGTCCTCCGCCTCATCCTCGTCGCCCAGCCCCTCGGCCACCCCCGGCTCCTCGTCCTCCTCGCCCAGGCCCAGCATAGGCTCCTCCTCGGCCAGGCCAGCGGGCTCGGGCCAGCCGGGGTTGGGGGGCGGCGGCGGCGGCGCGCGGCGGCGGGGCGCGCGGCGGCCCTCGTGAAGCGAGGCGCGGGCCAGGCGGTGCACCGCGTAGCCCAGGTACATGACGGAGGGCGTGGAGATGACCACGATCTGGAAGACCCAGAAGCGCACGTGGGACAGGGGCGCGAAGGCGTCGTAGCACACGTTGTCGCAGCCCGGCTGCCGCGTGTTGCACATGAACTTGGTCTGCTCGTCCGAGTAGATGGACTCGCCGCCCACGGCTGTGAGCACGATGCGGAAGACCACCAGCACCGTGAGCCACACCTTGCCCACGAATGTGGAGTGGTTGTGGATCTCCTCCAGCAGCCGCGTCAGGAAGCTCCAGCTCATGTTGGTCATAGGGGCTGGGGACAGGACCTGCAGGACCACGAGGAGCTCAACCCGGGCCGGGTCAGGCCCAGCGGGGAACTCGTCGCCTCCAGGAGCGTGGCCCCGCCCAGGTCCTGACCCTGCTCGTGGGATGGGTGCAGGGAGAGGCCGGGGCCCCGCGGGCAGAGGACAGGCCGCCTCGCTCCCGCTGAGCACCCACCTCGCCCCGCCCCCAGACCCGACCCAGGTCCACGTGGCCTGGAGGGGTGCCAGCCTTTCCTGCCCTCTCCCAGACCCCCAGGAAAGCCTGGTTTGGTGCAAGCCACTCCCCTTCAGGGACCCGGCCCCAGCCTAGGAGCACAGGGAGTCCGCTGCGTGAGCCACATTCGTGGGTCAGCCGAGGAAGCTGAGGCCAGCCCCGCTCAGTCTCGAGGCCATGCAGCCTCAGCCCAGATGTATCTGCGGTCTCCACCCCACACACTCTCTGCAGCGCCCAGGTCGCTGGAAAGGATCCCATGGAATTCAATTCCCAGCATCCCAGAGGCCCCCAGCCTGCCCAGCCCCCAAGCCCTCCCCCTCCCCAGCTCGTAGGCCACTCCAGTGCCCCATCAACCCCCACCCCCCAGCTCCAGCCCCCATGCCCCCAGGCTCACCAACAGTGTGCCCTGCCTGCTTTCCTCCACACCCTGCACAGGGGCTCTTGTCCCTCCGCCTCCACGAAGGACCCTCGTGCTTCTTCATACACCCCTGCCCCTGTCCCCATCTTGCTGCACCAGGGACTGCTGCCACACTCCCTGGGGCACCCTCGTGTCCTCAAAGCCAAGATGTCGCCTGGGGGCAGGGTGAGGCCAGGTGTCTGCCCAGGAAAGGACCGTGTTCAGCGAGGTGCACAGACACCGTAAGGCACCTGGGACACTCAGGGACAGCCACGGCACCACTCACCACGTCCCACCACAGGCCAGACCAGCTGAGCCCTGGGTGGTCCTTTGCCCAGGAGAAGGGGCTCTGCAGGCAGGGCCATGCGCCCCTGTCCTCACATGCCTCCAGGGAGGGGGCTCCTGCCTTCCAACGCCCACCCCCCTCCTTCACTGCCAAGGCCAGTACCTGCTCCTGGGTAGTTTGGGGCAGGAGACCCCTGAGTGCCTGATGTGTCTGGCCCCCTCCCTCCTGGAACCGGCCTGGGAGACAGCCTGGGCAGGTGTGGGATGGAGCGGCAGAGCTGCAGGCCCTCTTTATGCAGCTGGGGCCGCTCTCCTGGGGGCAGGAAGAAGGGGCAGCCGGGGTTCCTGGGGAAGTGACCCCACTTCCTCACAACTGTGTGCAGCGCCCCTCTCAGAGCTACACACATGCAAACATTCACAGATGCACAGACACACACACGCAGGTGTACGCATGCACTCACATGCACACACACACTTATAAACACACGTGCACACAATCACCCTGCATGTGGACTCAGGTACACAAATGCATGCAGGCTTGCACATGCACACTCACAGATGCCCACAGACTGGCACATGCCCAGCCCTCCAGCGCTGTGGACACACGGGGGCCTGCCATCCTGCAGGAGGGGCTTGGACCCCCTCACGGCCCTGGGCTGGCTGCTCTTCCTCCAGCCTAACCTCAACTCTCTTCCAGGACCTGTCCAGCCCCTGACGTCGACACTCTCACATCACAGGCCACTGAGGCCCACGGTCCCCCGCAAAGAACCCAGAAAAGGGACGGCAGAGCGCCCCCCTCCCCCTCCCAAGACAGAGCCCAGTGGAGAAATGGAGGAGGAGGGTCCGGGCCCCTGGGGGCTGAGAGTGGTGTGCAGTCAGATTTAACACCTGGCTCAGGGGCGGGCGGGTGGGGGGTGCTTGGTTGTAGTGTTTGCCAATTCCCTCAGTGTAAATGCTCTCGCACACTCAAGACCAGATACACGCAGGGGACTCTGAAGATCGGCTTTAGCATGGCACTGGGCAGACCCTGCCCCGGGGCCCCCCACCTGTGCTCAGAGCTCAGAGACTGAATGCAGAAGGAGGAGAGGGTGCGTCTGCAGGCGGTCAGCTCCAAGGGTCCGTGCTGGTGACAGCAGTGGGGAGGGGCGAGCCTCCCCTCCTGCCCCAGCGCCTGGGGAAGCTCAGGCAGCCTGGGGGGGGGGGGGGGCTGGAGGGAGGGCAGAGGCTCTGGCTCTTCAGAACCTGGGCCCACACCCACGTGCTGTGTACACACGTGTGCAGGGCCTGCATCACACATGCAGGCAGGGCACCATCTTCCTGCGGTCAGGGGCTGGTGATGACTAGCTCTGGCCTGGAAGAGCCCTGGGGCTGGTCGCGGGGCCCCCAGTCCACATCTCTAGCAGTGCTGCTCCTAAGCTCCGATGTGGATGCCTGCAGGCACCCTCAGCTCCCCGGACCAATCCCCAAACCTCCCTCCAAAGCGGCTTCCGGCACAGCTGGGCCTATCCTGGACAGCTCTCTGGCCCGCACCTCCTGGGCTCCATCAGCAAACCCTGGACTGGACCTGCTCCGCCAGGCACTCTGGAGGCCCACTGACCCGCCTCCCGCGCTCCCGGGACTTGGTTGGCTTTGGAGTAAAACGCCAAGCATGGCTGGCCCCACCTGCACCCTATCTACTCCCATACAGGCTGAGCCCAGCCCTGCTGGAGGCTCTGCACGGTGCCTGCCGGGCCCTCCTCCAGCCTGTGCCGCAGGCTCCCCCGCATCCCGCCACCCACTATGCAAGCACTCGGACTGAGCCACCACAGGATGGGAGGTGGCCCAGGATGTCAGGGCGTGGGGGGTCACAGGCAGGCGAGGGGAGGGGCCGGAACGCCCCACGTGGTCGTGGGTCAGCTTGGGAGACGTGAGTCTGAACTGCATTCAGCTTAACATGGGCACGGACACAGAGAACAGTGTAGACATGTGCATATCCATGTGCACACACATGGGTGTGTATTCCCTCGTGTGTCAGTGAAAGGCCCCCTGGGGAAAAGGCCCCACACAGCGAGCACACCTCGGTCCCACTCTCCAGGAGCAGCAGCATTGCTGGCAGCAGGAACTCTCACAGGGCCAGTCAGGAGTGGTGGCACACAGGTGCGTGCACACCTGCACACTCACACACACTCACCGATGGGCATCTCAAAGGGACGTGGGAGCTCACGGAAGGAGCTCCCCAGCATCCAAAGCTGGGTCAATTTTGGCAATTGAGTGAATAACATAGTATTACAGGTTGGCATACGTCATAACCCCAGGTATGAAACAAGTATGCGTCCACACTGACACAAATGACTGAGTAGATGACTAAACGGGGGAGGGAGCCGTGAATGACCCCTGCAGGCGCAGCGGCACACAGGGGATGTGATGCTCCTTGGGGCTGTGGCAGGAGGAAGGGGACCAGAACAATACTCGCCTGGGGGCTGAGGTCCACCCGGTGCCGTGAGCAGCCAGGCGGGGAGCGCATCTTGCTAGGATGAGCAGGGGCTTCCTCCAGCCCTCACCCAGCCAGCATGAGACAACAAGAGACTCCCTAATGGGGCTCCTATGAAATACCACCCATCAAGGTCAACAGACAAGCGGAGTCTAGGAGACGGCCACGGCCCGGAGTGGTCCAGGAGAGGCGCCCCTGGGACTCTGGAGGGGCCTGGGACAGAGGACACAGGGACAGATGGACACAGGGACAGCGGACATAGGGATGGACACAGGACACAGGAACAGACGGACACAGGGACAGAGGACACAGGGACAGATGGACACAGGGACAGAGGACACAGGGACAGACACAGGGACAGAGGACACAGGGACAGATGGACACAGGGACAGAGGACACAGGCATGGACAGAGGGACAGATGGACACAGGGAGGAGGAGGGACCAGGGCAGTGTGTGCTCTGGTTGCTGAGGATGCTTCGATGCTGGTGTGTTGTGAGGAGCGAGCCACGGGGGACCTGGGCTTGGGGGTGTGGGGCATGTGGGGGCATGTGGACTCTGCCTGGACCCCACAGCCCCTCTGTAAACACGAGTGTTGTCAGTGAAGACCTTCTTTGGAAAAGCTTCTGCCAGTTGCTTGGAGCCCCTCCCCTGCTCGTCTCCCACCCCCCGCGCGCATTTCTGTCTGAAGTCACAGCACGGAGCAGGGACTTTGGCTGGTGCCCTGTCCTGGCCTCAGGGCATGGGGGGACCTCAACGCAAAGGTGGGTGGGAGAGGCTCTGCAGGGCCGCAGAAGGGGAGGTGTGCTGGCATCCGCAGGGACTTTGATTCAGAGGGACTCTCACCCACAGCCCCGCGTCAGAGTGAGTGGCCACTAGGGATCCAGGACGACATTTGGGGGTCAGGGTGTGGGAGAGGAAGGCCTAGGAGCAGTCAGCAAAGGGTGTGAAGTTGGGGACGGGGCAGCCACAGCAGACACCTGGGCTCCAGCGGGCGCCAGGATGGTCAGTCCTGGGGTGAGCCAGGTCTGCCACACCCGGTCCTGGCACTGGCAGAGTGGCCTCTGCAGGAGGGACAGAGGGCTCTCTCCCTCCAAGTCCCTCTCACCCCTGGGTCGGAACAAAGGTCCTGGGGGGTCAAGGGCTGGGAGCCAGGGCCTGCCCAGCCATTTCCTTCCCATCCTGGCCCCGCTTCCTCCCACGTGCCCCCTTGGGCAGCGGGATTCCTCTGGCTGAGGGGGGCTGCCCACGGGCCGACCCCCCTCCCCTGTCACCATGCTCAGCTCACCCAGTGGCCAGGGGGGCCCTTCCCTGGAAACCCTCGGGCATGACAGCACAGCATCTCGGGCACCTCCTCCCCTCCCTGAGGACATGGGGCGGCCCCTCACCCACACCCAAGCCCCAGGAGTCACGGTGGGCTCAGCTCAGAGCCCCAGGCCTGCCCCACACCCACCCAGGGCTCCTCCCTCCTGCTGCAGCCCACCCACCCGCCGAGGGGCTTGAAGGGGAACAGTCCTCAAGTAGAGGGCGGGCCGCAGCGCTCGCCCACCCTCAGCCTCCCTGCTGCACGTCCAGCACAGAGGAAACACCGACCCGGCCTCAACTTGGTTGCTCTGCAGTGGCTCTATGGGGTTCTGTCCTCCACGGCCCTCCACGGCCCCTGGACCCCGTCCTGCATGCTCCAGCCGTGTTCTGCCTGGACCCCCTTGCCCAGTGGGGGTGTGCACACCAGCCACCCAGGACCCTAACCCCAGGGCTGGGGACCCTGTGCCACATCCTCCTGCCCCCAGCAGCTCCAGAGCACATAGTGCCTCCCACTCAGTGTGGACACCCACCAGTCTCGCGCCTCCAGCCTCCAGCCCAGACCCCCAGGCTCCCCCCAGGCTCTCTCCCTGCAAGCAGCCCAAGGCGGGGTCCTCACACCTCCTGGGTGGGTCCCAGGGAGCCCCGGGGGGTGGGTCCCAGGGAGCCCCGGGCTCTCAGAGCAAAGCCCCATCCTCACAGGCCCCTCTGAACCTTCCTGACCTTCCTGACCTTCTCCCACCCACCCCAGCTGCTGGGGGCGGTGCTGGGTGCACTCCCCTTCCCCTGCTCACCACCGGGTCTGAACAAACCCCGCGGCTGGGGCCCAGACTTCTGCCTCTTCCTCCTCCCTCAGGTCTTGCCGCCCGAACACCCAGCAGTCAGGGCCTGCCCATGAAGGCACTGGGCCTGAGATGGACAGACCCTCAGAACAGACAGTGGCCTAGCCAGGCCCAGCACCTGTCATCTCCTGAGATGCACCGTTCTAGGAGAGGCGAGCCTGGACGGCTGGGACCCCGGGACCAGAGGGGAGGGTCTCCATGCAACACTGTACCTTTTCCAGGCCAGGAAGTGTGAGTCTCTCTGAGCCCTTCCACCTGCCGGCTGGATACTGGCCCTCCCGAGGGTGTGCGCCCAGCTGAGCACAGAGTCCGGCCGCGGGCCACCTCTCGCCACCAAGCACAATGCGGAGGGAGGGCCTTCAAGGCTCCATTGTTCCCCTCAAGGCTTGGGGTCTGAATCCCTGATTGTCCCTGCGGCTGGACAGGGCCCAGAGAAGTAAGCTGCTTCCGCCAGCTGCACAGCAGGTCAGAGGCAGCGGGGCCCCACTTCACCTGCCCTCAGGCCTGGGGGGCTGTCCAGCATCCCTCTGCCACCATCCCACATCTAGGCTCAGCTCCCGCCAGCCTCCTCTGTGCATCTGGGCTGTTGGACAGGGCCCAGCCTCCCCGGCTGTTTCCGCCTGGGCCGCCCGCCTCCTGTCTGTATCCACCATCCTCCTGAGCCCTAGCACAGGAAGCCCCAGCTAGGGCTGGGCAGATGCCCCTGCCTCCCACCCCCCACCCCACCCACTGCTCTGGCCTGAGACGAGCGGCCTTGGAGGGGCACATGGGGAGGCAAAGGAACAGGCCAGGCTCTAGCACACAGGGCACCTCCCGTCCAGGCCCAGGATCATCTTGAGCCCAGAAATGCAGTGGCAGCCCATGGGCACCACAGCACGCCACTGCAAGGCCTGTGAGGATGGGTGGCCCCACTGACCCTTGGAGGAGTCTCCTTAGGGACCCCACAGCCTCCTGGCCCAGGACCAGAGGCCCCCATGTCCTCCCTGGACTGGCCTCTCCTGGAGCATCTGGCCGGGCCAGGCCTACAAGTGCCCATTTTCTGCAGGCTCAGCCCCCTGCTGGGCCAGCAATGTCTGTCCCTCAGCCACCCTGGCCCAGCTCAAGGACCAGGAGGGGGATGGCTGAGGCAGGACACAGCCCCAGGCCTTTCTCCCCCAGCCGCTCCGTGCCCACCCCCGGACTCCAGGCAGGAAGCAGCCCAGCCGTGGGGAAGCCACCCAGTGACACGGGCAAGGCAGCCCCCATGGGTCTCCTTGAAACGAAGCTCGGGCTGCGGAAGCCCCAGCGGAGGAGTGTGCAGCTCAGGAGCAGCTCCACTGCAGCTGTGGTGTGGAGGGGCCCCACACTACCTTGCCCAGGGCTGCGACGCATGGGCTCACAGACACTCTAACCAGCAGCTCTTTATTAGAACGGGGCCAGGTCCCACAGGAGGGCTGGGCAGGGGGCAGGGGCGGGGAAGCAGGGGTCCTCCACCATGGTGAGGGGCGAGTGCTGGGCAGCACCCACCCTGGCCCCAGCTGAGGCGAGCGCAGCACCCACCTGGGTGGGCACCAGGCCCCAGGCCGCCTGGGCAGACGGCCGTGAGCCTTTTCAGGAGCGGCCGGTCCCCTGGGCCTTTTTGATTTCCTGCCGGAGAAAGAGGAGGGAGATCTCGCCCTTGCTCAGGGCTGCCACGGCCCGCTCCACCCGCTCCACTGAGTGCGCCAGAGCCCCAGGGAGCCCACCTCGGAGAGCGCCTCCCTTAGGGTCCGGTAGGCCTCGTCCAGGCTGTCGTTGATGATGACCAAGTCAAACAGGCCCGGCTCCTTGCCTGGGGTGGGGCAGGGTCAGAGGAGGCTCTGGGGACAGAAGGGCCGGGGGACCCTCCTGGGGACCAGCCGTGCCCGCCCTACCCCCAGGGGAGGGTCCGGGGCCCCTGGCCACACTCACTGCTCTCCATGTCAGCCCGCGCGGCGGCCAGCCGCTTGGCCAGGCTCTCCTCCGTCTCGGTGTTCCGCTGCCGCAGCCGCTGCTCCTGAGACAGAAGGGGTCAGAGCCTGGCCCCTGGCCCACACACTCCATGGGTTCCCGCCCCCCGCCCCCACAGGCCCCATCTCACCAGGACTTCCAGTGAGGGCGGCTGCACGAAGATGTAGATGGGCCGCAGGTCAGTCTTCTTGATGTTGCGCACGCCCTGCAGGTCCACATCCAGGATGCAGATGCGGTTCATGGCCTGTACGGCCCGTACGGCCGCTTTGCTGGGGGACAGCAGGAGGGGCTGCTCAGCGGGGGCTCCTTGGACCCTCATAGCCTCCAAAAGCCTCAGCAGAATCATCACTGCCTGTCTCTGGGGTCCTGCCTCCCCTGTCCAGCTCTGGCCTGTCTGGGGACGCCTGCAGGGGACCACTCTGCCCCCAGCGTCTGTTCTGTTTCCAACAGGACTCCCTGAGCCCCCTTTGAACGTGGAGTCCCTGGTGGCTGGGGCGATGGTGAGGAGGAGCAGGAGGACCTGGCTGTCATTGTACAGCCCAAGGCTCCTAGGCACCTGTCGTCGAAGGAGAGCAGAGGCCCTAGTGACTGCCTGAGGGGCCACCGCCCCTAGCAGCTGCACCTGGGGCTGAGCACGCAGGGTCCACAGGAGGCTGGGGGACAGGCTGCACACAGCTGTGCCGGGCTGTATGTGCTGAGGCGCCGCTCCGGCCTTGCCAGCCAGGGGGAGGAGCTGCTAGGTCCTGCTCTGGGGGTCCACTGGCTGGAGGGGAGGGGCTGCAGTGTGGCCTGCAGCCCTGTGAGGCCCAGGGCCTGAGTCCCCGCCACACACCAGGTGAGGCTGGGTCAGGAGGGGTGCCCTGAGCCGACTGCTGCCCAACGTGACCACTGGCAGGGCTGGGTCCCTCGCCTGACTGTCCAGACAGCCGGTAGAGAGAAGCCCCTCTCTGCCCCAGGCCACGGAGAGACCCTGGCCCAGGCCTGCCGATGCCAGGTCCCCAAGAGGTCTGGGAGGAGGACTGGGGTGCGGCCCACCTGGTCCCGTATAGGTTTCCTGAGAACTCAGCGTGCTCGATAAAATCACCAGCGGCAATGTCCCGCTGCATCACCTCCCTTGTCACAAAGTAGTAATCTGCAAAGGAGGAAGAGCTGCTCGAGGCTGCCCACAGCCAGGACACCAGGACTGGAGACCACCGGCTGCCACCAGGGAGGCTGCAGAGACTTCTGTGCTGTGCATCAGGCAGGATCAGAAGCCCTACTAAGACTAGAGAAGATGCTTGTGATGTCAGAGAGCTCCAAATGACACACAGCTATGATTCAACTGCATGGCCTTGTAGAGGGCAGCCAGCATGCTAAGGAAAATGCCCCGCAGCACCTCTGCTGTATCAGGGCCCCTGCCTGGCCTCCCACATGGACTTGGCCAGGCATGTGCTCTGAAGCCTGCTGCCTAAGGAAGCCCATCCACCTTTGGGGAGGGACCATCCATCAATGGGAAGATGAGGCCCCAGAGGCCTGGTGCATCCCACTGCTGGCAGGGGGTGGCTCCAGACCCAGGCGGGCAAGGGCCACTGGGTGAGCTCACCTTTGCCGTTCTCCTCTCCCGGCCGCGGGTTCCTTGTCGTGTCTAGGAACAAGCATCCATGACTGAGCCAGGACACCCAGAGCCCACACGTCCCACCCCTGGGCCCGGCTCAGGACTGGGCCTGGCTCCTGTCACCCACGGGTGTGAGGGCCTCCAGGGCAGGTCAGCAGAAGCCTGGCCCCGGCCCCACCCCAGCACCCCCGAGACCCTTGCAGGCCCTTCTCCCTGCCCCGGGGCCTCACGGGACACGCTGAAGCCGAAGACACTGCCGTGCTCCTGCAGGAGCCTCTTCAACAGGGTGCTCTTCCCGGCCCCAGACGGCCCGCTCAGGACCACAGGCCTTGGTCCCGACATCCCTGTGGACAAGGGGGGCAAGCCTCAGCGGGATGGCAGGACCCACTCCCTGTGGAAGTGGGTGGGCAGCTGCGGGCTTCCCCTCCGTCGCCACGGCTCACCCCAGGAACCGGGCAGAGCCAGGCAGTTGGCTGAGCTGGACTCAGGCTGGGCTGCACCTCCCCTTGGATACTCCCGCTAACAGCCCAGCCACCCGGTGCCTCCCCGGACCGTCCACTCTGAACCCGCCCTCGGCTCCTGGAGGGCCACGTCTGGGTCTCCATCCTGTGTTTCCTGGCACCACGCCCCAGAGGCAGCCTCAGTCAAGATCAGAGGAACCACAGCCCTGTTCTGGGAACTTCCATCAGAAGCAGGGGGCAGACCTCAAAGGACCACAGCTTGCTGACCGACCTCTCTGACACTCAGGTGCTGGGAAGCCAGCAGGAGGGCAGCAGAGGCCACGCCCCAGCCCACAGCACAGGGCTCAGACACCTGCCACAGGCTATGACACTGAGGGTGGGAGGAGCAGGGGAGCTCGGGGGGTGTCAGCACAGCGCCAGCCTGCCCACCCCCAGTGCTCCCACACAGGACCCACCTCGGTGCTCAGCTCGGAGCTGCTCTGGATGAGCCAGGGTAGGTGGTAATCCCTGCCTGCTCTGGGCTCTGAGCACCAAGCCCCTCCCAGGGCACCCAACCCTGCCACTCAGCGCCCAGAGGGAGGGCTGCTTCTCGCCTTGAAACCCAGCCACGTGAGCATGATGGGCCAAAGGCCAGGTACAGACTCTGGGGCAGGGTGCTGTGAGCCTCAGGAGGTGGGAATTGAGGCGGACGCCACGCTGGGGGAGAGGCAGGGGGATGGGGCGCACCCTGTCCCAGAGGGAGACCCTGGTAGGGTGTACGGTGAGCTGGAGCAGCTCCCCAGGCTGGCCAGGTCCCGCAGGGCTGCCTGGGGTGCAGGAGGTCTCCAAGGTGCAGTCTGTGGCCAGCAGACCCGTGGAGGGGCCCAGGAGGGACGCCCCCGGGCAGGCATGCTTTCCTAATCCTCGATGTAGGCCAACCCGGATAATCTCGCTAAAGCACCGCTATTCTGGGGCCGTCACACCACACACATGTCCCAGGAACAGATGCGATCCCCTGCTCGAGACGCAGAAGGAAGGGACCCAGAGGGACATGGCTCTCAGCATCACCTCTGAGTGACCTACTCTGAGCTCCTCTGCCTCTTCCAAGCTTCCTGACACAAGAGCATGTTGTCTGTACCCAGCCACCAGCCCGATGGACAAACCCCGTTCTGGCGTCCCAGCTTTCCCACCTAGACACGTGTGCCATTGCACACATCCACACACCAACACCACACGCCCCATGTGCTTGCACACCACACGTACACACACTCATGCGCACACACAGCATGTGCACACACCACACACATTTGTGCACACTTGCCACGCTCACACCTGCACACGCCTGTACCCAGCTCTGCCAGCAGAGTGCAGCCCCTCCCCTTGAGGGCCCGAGGAGAGACCCTCTCCAGCCGTGGCCCTGCCCAGAGCCTCTCCTCCTGCAGGACTGAGGTCCATGGACCCCGCCCACTCCCCAGAATGACTGGGGAGCTGGAGAGCGGAGTGGGGTGGGGGCAGGGATGCGGGAGGGCAGAGGAGAGGACCGGGCCCCAGGTCCCTAAGAGGCCTGCTGCTCCTAGAGCGCCCCGCAAAGAGGCCAAGGGCACTGGTGTGCGCCCCGCACTACCCGCTTCAGACGGCGCTGAGCCGCCACTGCAGCACATACCTCCACACCCCGCACCAGGCAGACCCTCAGGCCTTGGCAGTGTTGGTGCTGCAGGAACACCAGCTCCTCCAGGAGGAGGGAAGAGCAGCCCGGAGCAGACACGGGGAGGTAGACCAGTGGGCCTGCCAGAGCCTCACTCACAGAGCACAACCTCAACCCGGTGGGTGCGGCTGGGGTCCCCGGACCCAATTCGGGGTGTCCACTTCTAGGGAGTGGAGGATGCAAAGGGATCCTGACTGGGGACCGCATGGGGAGGCACTTTTGCAAGGACATCCCTGCTGGGGCCTGTGCAGAAGCCCTCAAGAACGCTGCACTCCTCCGTGCACCCGGGCACCCCCACAAGCACTCTGCAGCCGCACCAGCAGAGCCCAGTGCTCCTTCCCCAAGACTGCTCCCAGGCAACGCCGGTCGGACCCTACACGCTTCTCTGGCGGTCCCTGCCCAGTCCCCCACCCTGCAGTTTCGGCCAAAGCTCTTGGCCGCAGCTATCCAGAGGCTGCACACCTACACAAGGAAGACACACCCTCGCTCAGGACCAAACGCCACACGGAAGTCCCAGCACCTGACAGCCTCTTGGGGCAGGCTGCGTGTGCTCACTCCTAACCGTGCACCTCGATGCTGGCTGGCTGCCATCCCTCCCCTGCACAGCGCAGTGAGGAGCAGTGTCCACATACGGCATCGGCTGAGAGCGCAGTGCTCACTCCCTCCTAGCTCTGGATTGCCATGGCCCCCAGTCTGCTTCCACGGGGTGCCCTCCTGTGCCGCCGCCTGCCCCTCAGGCCCAGCCCCAGGCCTCCCCAGTGCCAACCCTCCTCCAAGGGCTATACCATGGTTGACGTGCTGTGGTGGGGGACAACCGCCTGGTACCGCTGTCCTGCGGTGGTGGGGTTGAGTGGGCTTGGGCCCGGCTGAAGGCGTCTATGCTGAGTCCTGCCCCCATGGGGCCCACAAGCAGAGTTGCTCCCTGAGGTCGGCTTGCCCAGCACAAGGGCCCACACCACACAGCCCACATGGGGCGGCCTGGCCCTGTGAAGGGTGCACCGGGAGTGCTGGGGACAGGGCTCCATCCAGTGACCATAGAGACAGCGCCCGCACTAGAACCATCTTCGACAAAGCACGCAGCATGGGACAGAGCTCCAGGCCTAGTGGCCGCAGTGATCCTCAAGTGCACTGGACACTGCTGGGCCTGACCTTGGTCCCAGTGCCTGGCAGAACTGACTGGAACGTGCAGGTCAGAAGGATCATCCAGCCAGGAGAGTCCTGTGTCTTCTACTCGTTGCTTATCCCACAACCCCAAGCCCCAGCTGCCTGACGAGAAATCAGAAAACTCACAAAGACTGCAGCAAGGATCTGGGACGCAAGTGACTTCCATAGGAGTCTGCTGGCGTGAGCCCGTGCTCCAGAATGCTCTGTGCTGGCACCCCTCATAAGGAGCTCCCTGAGCAGTTCTGGGCGGCTTTCCTCAAGTGCTTCCTGTTTGGGGGCAGAATCTCGTTCTTCTGCTTTCTACCAGCTGTCCTACCCTGTCCTACCTGAGAGCCAGGTGCTGCCACCACCCCCACCTCCATCCCCACTCCTCCACTGGACAGCAAGACAAGGCACAGCCACAGAGAACACAGAGGAGAAAGAGTCAAGTCCTGCCAGCCTCTTGTAAAGCACAAGCCACGGATCTGGGCCAGGATGGCCAGTTGTGCCCTACGCCCCACACAGGCCGGGTGGGGCAGGAGAAACACCCTGGCCCTGGCCACAGGGCGCCTTGTGTGGGACATGTCCCAGCCAAGTGACCCTGAGAAACCACTTAGCCTTCGGGAGTGGCTTGAGGTGGGACAGCCACAAAGCAGCCAGCAATTTGCTCCTCACTTCCTCCCCACAGCGGGGCAAGGACTGCACTGTAGCAGAGAGAAAGCAGGGCCCTCTAAAGCACAGGAAGAAGCCACCCGAGGAGGACCTGAGCCTGTCAGGGCACTGCACGGCTGTGTCTGCATCTCTTCTCACCAAGGAGAAGAACCACGATATGATCCTGCAGGAAGTCCTCAGCTCTGACTTCACGAGAAAGAGCAGAGAGCATGAGGAGGAGGAGGAGACCAGGGCATGAGAACCACAGGGCGGGAAGGAGTCCAGGCCCCTAGCTCTCACAGAAAAAGAAAACAGAGGCCCAGCACATGCAGAGACCAGAAGAGACTCAGAGAAGAAACTGAGGCACGGGCAGGGACTCCGGGGAAACCAAGCCCGGCAAGGGCAGGGTCAGGGAGGGACCCAGAGCCTGACTACAGGGGCACTGCAGTCCCTGCACTGCTCTCCCTTTCCTCCTCGTGGGCTGGGGTCACCTCCCTCCACTGCCAACCACATCACAACACCCCCTTCCTTTCTGAGCTTCCTCAGATCTTCCGGACATGTTTCCGAGCTACCCCTGAACGTACCACAGATGATGCAGGATAACAGTTTAGGGCGTCACAAAAAAAACAGAGTTTAGGTGAGAACTTTGGTTCCTGAAAAGGAAGCCCGTCTTCTGTCAGAACACCCAGAATCTGCTGCTCAGGGAAACTGCTGATCCCACCTGTCCCAGCCAGAGATCAAGGGCTGGGTGGACACAAACTCGGAACCTAAAGCAAAGGCCAGGCAGACGGTACCTCTCATGTGTGGTGCTGAGCTGGGTCGTGTGTGGGCTGCTCTGTGTGCAGGGACAGAGTGAGGGCTCAGCTGGCAGGAAGTTCCACTTGTCAGTGGTCAGACAGGAAACCACACCGGTCCTGGGTCCCTCCCCAGGTGCAGGAGAAAGTTCAGGGTCCCTCACAACAAGCCAAGACCTGGGAGGCCCGAGTGGGTGTCACAAAAGTCCATACTCACGTGGGCATGCCGCCCAGGTGACTCGCCGAGGCTCACCACAAGGTTGTCTTGCCTCCCTCCTCCCGACCTGTGGGCCCCACATCATGTTGGTCTACTACCGCCTCAGCTTCCACTCTCCTCTTCCCTGCATAAAACCACACTGAAAATAGGTGAGGTGGCACATCTACCTGCTCCTACCAGAATCAGCACCTGGAAAGAGGCTGCTCCCTCTCACTGCTCCCAGAAAGACGTTTAAGAACAGAGAGGCAGCTCCAGCAGCCCTAGACTACCATCTCTGGGCCTCAGGCAAGCTGACCATCACTGACCACACCCACGAGTCAGGCAAGCCTGCCACCAACGACGCTCTTAGGCTGCGCACTCGCGTCTGCACTGCTCGGCGGCACTGGGCCACGAGGCTTGCCAGGAACCCGCACCAGTCCCCGGGGCGCTCAGAGCAGCCAGCTCCACCTACCCAGGACCCTCTGGGTTTACAATCTGCAGCGGACCAAAGCTGACGCGAGAGCTGGACCACCGACAGGTTTTCCCAATTGCTGTCTCTGCTGCACGCTTTGAGCTCGGGGAAGACACCACACGTTTCCACACGCCCCACGAATTGGCCGGCCCCGCGGGACCGCCACATCAGGCTCGTCAGGCAGCCACCTAAAGGCCTTTGGAACCCCGATACCCCGGGGGTTTTGGCTCTGCGCCATGCCCACCTTGGGGGGGCACAGGCGGCTCCACTCTCCGCCCCTCCGCATCCTGCACGGTCCAAGGGTATCCAGCATGAAGTCCTCGGGCTGCGGGGTTCTCAGGCTGTCTGGAGCTCCGCGTGCCCCGAGAACGTCCTACGCTTCGAGGACTGACACCGGGACGCGGCTCCTAATCTCGGTAAGAAACGCGCCCACGAAGGCGCCCGGCGGCGCACGAAGCGGCGTCCGCAGAGTCACGCCCCTCTGCGAGCACGCGCGCGGGCCGCCTCGTGCCCGCTCTGCTCCCGGGAGGAGCCCCGGGAACCCAGGGGCGCGCGGCCGTGTCGCGGCTAGCAGGAGCGCAGGCCTCGCGCATGGCCCCACGCACCCCCCCAACCCGCGAGCGGGGGCGCCCACCCGGCGATCCAGCCCGCGAGCTCGGGCCTCCGCCACGCCGGAGGGCCACCACTCACCGTCCGAGGCAGCCCGGCCCAGGGCGGCCGCCGCCAGCCCGGCCAGCGGGCGCCGCAGCATGAGGGGGCGCCACCGCCCGCGGGGACTACGTCATGGCGCCGCGCCCGCCCGCCTCCGCTCGCCAGTTGGCGTCACAGCGCCGCGCCGGATCGCTTCCGCCCTCGGGGCTTACGTCACTGTCGCGCCGGCTCGCTGGCGCCCGCGAGGATGTACGTCAGCGCCGCGCCAGCCCCGCACTGCCTCTTTAGTCCTACGTCACGCCGCGCCGACCTCGCCCCGCCCCTCGGGGGCCGTACGTCAACACAGCGCGACGCAGCGACGCCGCAGGAGGAGCGGGAGCTGAGACGGCGGTGACCCTGTGCGCGCCTGTGGCCAGTCCCACTCCCGCTCGGCCCGTGGCGGCCGGGCTGGTCCTCTCGGCCGCTCCGGGGCTCAGTGAGCGTGGCAGGTCTGTGCAGGGAAGGCCGTCGCGCGGGCGGGGAGGGCTCCCCCAAGAGAGGGTCGGGCCCCGCCGCCGGCTCCGAGGGCGAGAGGATGGGTGGGCATCCTCTGGGGAGGGTCACAACGTTTCGTCCTCCGGTCGAGTCGCCTCCCGCGGCGGAGGGAGGCCTGCAGCCGCCCTGCCCAGACAGAGAGCGGGCGCCCGGGCAAACTTGCCCGGGTCTGCCGGGAGGGCTGGTTTCGCGCAGTCTCAGTGTCCGAGACCTCAGAACCTCCTGGCTGTCCCCGCGGAGAACTCGGCACCGACGCTTCCCTGAGAGTCAGGGCCTAGTAGGAGCAGGCTTGGCCTCGGCTCCCCTTTCGTAATTCTACCTCCCTGGGTTTTGGGAGCACTAAATGACTTTGGGAAACAGTGAGAGCCAGTCTCCCCGTTGGCGGTGCGGGTCACCCTCAGAGCGGCTTCCCTGACTTGGTGACCAGCCCGAGTGGGCCGGGCCCTGGCACAGGTCTCCTGAGTCAGAGTCTGGGGTTAGGGCCTGTGCGTCCCACAGGTGATTCTAACGCCACGCTGGGCCGACAGCCTAATATGTTGCTGGGAAGGGCTGGTGATGACCCCGTGGTACCACATCTGCTGGGGACGTGCTCAGGTGTGTGGCTTCGCTCACAGCTGGGGTTTGATGAGAATTAAATGGAAAGGCTACTTTTTAAAAATGTGTTGTTTCCTTTCCCAGCAGGTCGCACACTGGGCCAGTGACTGAGCCTGGGCCTCCGCCTGTGGCAGGGGCTCTCGGGAGGAATGGCGGCCGCCGGCAGCCTGCTTCGGTAAGAACAGACTTCCAGGCCCCCGGGATCGCTGTCATGGGGCCACTCATGGGAGTGCTGACTCAGGAGCCTTAGGGCTGTGCTCCCTCAGGGAAGCCACCTGAGCCCGTGTTTCCATCTGGACAACACAGATGAGTGTCTACATGTAGACACTCTGACAGGCTATAGAGGAAAGAACAAAAGCGAGTGAGTACCTAACACCAGACAGACAGTAGTGGAGGTGGTCACCTTCCTCTTCAGGGTCTGCAGCCTAACAGGCTCTGGGTCCCTGGAGGAAGCCACAGCCTTCCTGCTGTTCCCACCAGAACTGCCTCTCCACCCGCCTGTTCCCCTCGCCTCTTGGCTTACCCAGAACGAGAAGGACAGCGCTGCCAGAAAAGAGAAGGAGTGCAGAGCTGGTGTTGTTTTGTGGAACGTGAGGAGAGGGTTGTGGCTCCTAGAGCCATAGGTTAGTGTGAAATGGGGCAGGCCTCATCCTGGAAAGGGTGCACGTGGAATCACTGTTATGGTGGGAGAACATCCGCTGTCTCCCCAGAGGTCGGCTTTAGTCCCTCCTGGAAGCCCCCGAGACTGAGCCCACGTTCTGGGGAGTGGCTGTGCCTGGGCTCTCTGGCACTGCTCAGGCAAGGGCCCTGCCCGGCTGACTGCAGGCTCATCTGGCGCTGGAGCCCCCCCTTTCTTCTCTTCTCCCACTTCTGAGGAAGGGGACTGGATTCATTTTGCCAAGATTTATTGAGTGCTCAGCTAGGCATCTGGGACTTCACAGCAAACAGGATGCGGTTCTTTGCCCCAAGGCCATTGAGGTCTAGTGGAGGAGATGAGCTCTCAGCCCAAGGTGTTGTCTGGGAAATACTAGAGATGGGCAGTGCAGGAGCTCCACCAAAGGTTGGGGCTCTGTGCTCGGGCAGGCTGCCTTGCGGAGGGAGAGGTCCTGAAAGCCAGGTGAGAGCTGCTGAAGTGTGTGAGCAGTGGGCTTTAGAATCACTGCAGAGTACGAGGACTCGATTAGAGTGGCAGCGGGGACCAGGCAGGAGGCCATTGGGATGGTCTGTGCTGGACCTGACTGCCCACATGATGTAGAGGGGAGACACGTGGCAAGTATTCAGGACACCTGTCTGCCATGGGTGTCCAAAAGAATGCTGGGGGAGTGAGGCGACTTCTGGAGTGCCCAACAATTCTAGGGAGTTTTGGCAATCGTTCAGACATGTTTTTCCCCAAACCCATACTGTGGGTATGAATAGCCTGGGGGTGTGAATCCACGTTTGCATGAAAGCAGGCTGGAAGGGACTTTGGGGTCACGGCAAGGCCAGGATGAGGCCCCAGGTAGGCAAGAGACAGGTGCAGGGACACGTGTCTGGACAGAGCAGTGTGAACAGGGCCGCCTCGCCTTGTCATCTCCTGTTCCCTCAGAGCACGTGCTGTGCCATGTGTGGGAGGGCCAGTGTCTGCCACATTCAGAAGCCAAGAGCACTCTGGGTGTCTTGGTCTGTTCAGGCTGCCCCAACAGAAGCTGCAAGCCAAGTGGCTTATCTCCCACAGTTCCAGAGGCTGGAGGTCTGAGATCGGGGCACCACCAGGGTCAGGTTCTGGTGAGGTCTTTTCCTGCTTTGCAGACAGCTGCCTTCTTGTATCTTCATACAGCAAAGAAAACAATTTCTGGTTTTTTCTCTTATGAGGGCAACAGTCCCACCCTGGGGGCCCACTCTTGTGACCTCATCTAACCTTAATCACCTCCCAAAGGCCCCCTCCTGGGGGACGCCATCTCATTGGGGGTCAGGGCTTCAACACTCAAAAATCTGGGGGACACAAATGTTCAGCCCATGATGCCGGGTCTGCATTCTCCCAGAAGTCAGTTTTCTTCTCCACGCTTGTATGCAGCTCCTGAGCTGCATGGTCCAGCGTGACTGGAGACAGCTGTCCACCTCTGTTCTCTGCCGTCTGGGAGCTTCATGTGCTCACCACGTGGCCTCTTCCTGGATGTGGTGGAGGAGCTGCTCTGACCACATCCTGCCCCAGCCTGGGTCCCCAGTTGTCCCCATAGGAGCTGGTTGGCCTGGGCCACATGGGCGCTGTGGTCCGAGCACTAGCCACTGACCAGTGTATGTGTGTCTGCAGCCTCCTGTGGCAGTGTGCGGTGACAGGGGCCACCCCCACGGGCCGCCACCTGCACACGTCCTCCTGGAGGGCTGACAGCAGCAGAGCCTCGCTTACACGCGTACGCCGGCAGACCTACGCACGCCTCTACCCTGTGCTCCTGGTCAAGCAGGACGGCTCCACCATCCACATCCGCTACCGGGAGCCTCGACGGATGCTGGGGGTAAGCGTCCCTCCCTTGCATTCCTTGGGGTGCAGGTCCTAGTGGGCTTGAAACCTCACAGCTGGACGGGGCGGTGGGGGGGCATGGGTCATGGAGCAGGATTGTTGCGTGAACAAGGATTATTTGAAGAGGGAGGAGGCGGTCTTGGTGCTTACTCCACACACTGAGATAGCACAGCAGCAGGGAGCTGTGCATTTAAAAAAACCAAGTCCTGGAAGCACAAGCAGAAAAAGTTTCTTTAAAGAGTCAAAGCTTCGAAGGGAGAGAAAACCCCACAGGCCTCCTGACCCTGATTCCTGCGTTGGAGGAGAACAGGAGACACAGGAGCATATCCTGGTGCCCGCCTGCCCTCCCTGCAGATGCCTGTGGACCTGGACGCGCTGTCCCCGGAGGAGAGGCGGGCACGCTTCCGGAAACGCGAGGCCCAGCTCAGAGAGAAGGAGCAGCAGCCAGAGCTTGCTGATGACTTTGACGTGGAGCGGTACAAGCGGTTTTGGACCAAAAAGTGACCACTCCTGCAAGCTGCCCTGGCCTGGGGACACTGGAGGGGGCATGTCTTTAAATCATGTGTCCAGGAAGCTGCCTCTGCCTGTCTTTCTTTCTTGTGTGCCCTGGCCCCAGCCCCAAGGGGGCTCTCTGTGACTCAGCCAACTAGAGGGCCTAGTATTGGGTCAGTTCGTGGTTTTAGGATGAAGCCCAAAGGGCACGTGAGCCATCGACATAAGAGAAATGCGACTGAGGTGATGGGTGCTCTTCCCTTTGCAGGAAGCGCCCGCGACCCTGAGTCAGCTCCCTCTTGCCCCCAATGCTACCTTCAGCCTCAGGGCACTTGGGGCTCTCTTGGCCAGGTACAGCGGCTGTGGGAAGTGGGTGGGAGAAGTAGGGTATCTGGGATCCAAGGATGCCCTGCCCAGCCTGCAGCTGGCCTGCCCTGTCCCTCCCTGGGCTCCCTCAGCCCTACCTGGGACACAGCCAGAAACTGCTCCCCGTCAGAGGGGCCAAGGGAAGCCGCCAGCCCCTGTGGTTAACTCTGCTCAGTTTGCAGCCCACTGCAAGCTGCAATGAGCCAGCCTTCCACGGTCCCCTCAAGACTTTTTGTTCCAAGGGTCGGTTTCACCCTGGCTGGGCTTCCTGCAAGACCTGAGGGGGTAACTCCCAACCTTTCTAAGTGCAGCTGCCCCAGCCAGGCCTGGGGTGTTGATTGTGGGACCTGGTTGTCAGGCTTGTTCTTGTAAGTTTGAGAGCCCATTGCAGGTCACCGCCATGTAGACAGTCGGGACAGCGTTCCAGACACAACCAGGGAGGCAGGAGCCAGCAGCCTGTGGGAGGTGACTGCATCTCATCTCTGTTGGTGGCGAAGGATGCTGGGCTGAGCCCCCACCTCTGGACTCCTCCTGCAGCCCAAGTCCTGCTGGTCCACTGAGCACAGCAGCCATGTGCAGCTGCATGCGGACATCCACTGCCCCTGCGTCTGTGCCCTCCAGGCTTTGCCGGCCCTCCCATCACTGCTCTCACCTGCTCAGGGACATCCCTCCTGCAGTTCTTGCCTCATTCCCACTTGGAAGACCTCCCTGGAGCCCTCATCCCTTCAGCTGCCACCCCCCATTCACCTCTGGGGGAGACGCCCAGCAGTGGTTCAGGACCACTTGCTGTTCAGGACCAGATTGTTCATGATGCTTGTTAAAGACGGCAAGGCAGACTGCTCAAGGTGGGGGCACAGCCATGAGTGCAGGGGCCACTGTGGGGATCTAGCAGTGGGCGAGACTGAGTACCGCATGGACAGTGGGGATTTGTAGCCCAGAGCTAGGGTGGGGTTGGTGATAGGTACTAAGAGGGCTCATTTGGATGGGAGAGTAGTTGTAGCTAAAGCCACCTAATGCAACTGTTGCTGAAAGGCTGGTGATCATCTGTCCAACGGAGATGAGGCGCCCGATGAGATACTGAGGGTGGGGGTTCTGGGTGAACTGACAGCCGGGTTCCTGCCAGAACCAGGTGATGTAGAGACAGACACAGGCCCAAGGCCTGGTTGGAGGGCTCGGGGAGCCTGAGCAGAGCAGTCAAACAGAATCCTGTCTGTGCCAGCTCCCTCTAGTCCGTGGGGACCTCCTGATGCTGCCCCGAGCCCCTGACTCCTGATGGCCTCCTAGGTCTGCCCTTGACCCTGGTCACTTAACCTGCCTTGGGGACTTCAAATGTTGCCTAGGCTGAGGACCCACAGTGTCCAGATCCCAGCCACTGATAGCACCCTGCTCCTCCCCCGTCCCTTGCTCATTCCCCTCATCCAGTATCTAGTCCTTGTCAAACATCACAGCGCTGCCTCTAGGACCTGGCTCACCCACCCAGCTGCCATCACCTGGGGCCCCACACCCTCCTTCCAACACTAGGCTCCTTCTGCCCTGCGAAGTGACTCGGTTGTGAGTCTTCCTGAGCTGCGGCCCCGCAGAAGGCACGCCTGTGGCTTTTGACCTGCTGTGCCATGCAGGACAAGGGCAGGGGCAGGTCTGGAGTCCCCAGTCTGGACGCCCACCAGGCGAGGCTGTGCTCTCCGGGCCACACGTGGGGAAGCCTTACCTCCACCCCCAGAGGGCTCAGTGGTAGGGCACGACAAACACGGCTGGGAGCCCCAAAGCACGCAAAAGGCAGCAGGGGGAGTCCGAGAAGGGGGATCGGAGAGGGGTGGACCGCCTGTTCTCATTTCCCTCCCCACTCCCCGGGCAATGCCGAGGCTGTGAGTGTGCGCCTGCACGTAGCGTAGGGATTACAGCAGCTGTGCGACACCCTGTCCTGGTACCTCCGAGAGCCTGCCCGGTGCCCGCGGGCCGCAGCCCCGCCGAGCTTTCCGGGCCGTCATCGCCGGGACGCGCCGCGCCCTCGACGACGGCAGCGGGAACCCGGGCGACACCGCCCTTCTCCACACTGCCCGGGGACCAGGGACTCCGGCGTGTCCCCGGCGCTGAGCCCTGGCCGCCGTCCGCGCTCCCCAGCGCCCGCCCGGCCCCCGGCGTCACCGCGCACGTGACCGTCCATAACAGCCGCCTCGCGGGCAGGAGCTGAGCCGCAGCCTCCGTGCCCTCCGGGACGCAGGGGCGGTGCGCAGGCGCGCGGGGCCGGCGCGGGCGTGACGTCACGGCGCGCGACGCGGGAGCGGAGAGGGCGCCGCCGGCCGGGGGCGGGAGGCCTGGGGACGGCGGGCGGCCGGGCACCATGTTCGGTTCCAGCCGGGGCGGTGTGCGCGGCGGGCAGGACCAGTTCAGCTGGGAAGATGTGAAGACCGACAAGCAAAGGGAGAACTACCTGGGTGAGCGCGGCGCGGGGGCCGAGGACGCGGGGGGGGGGCCGTGGGCGCGGAGGGCTGGGGACGCGGGGGCCGGGGACGCAGGGGGCGGTGGGTGCGGGTGTCCGTGGACGCGTGGGGCCTGGGACGCGTGGGGTGGGCGACACGCGGGGCCGTGGGCGCGGGCCCAGTCCTCGGCGCTCCGTCCCGCAGGAAACTCGCTGATGGCCCCAGTGGGCCGCTGGCAGAAGGGCCGCGACCTCACCTGGTACGCCAAGGGCCGGGCTGACGGCGCGGGACTGAGCCGGGAGCAGGAGCTGGCGGCCGTGAGGCAGGCGGAGCAGGAGGCGCTCATGGCGGCTCTGTGAGTGCGCGGGGGTGAGAGGGACCTCGGGGCGGGGGCGCGGGGAGGGTGCTTGCGGGGCGGGGCGGGGCGGGGGCCCGAGGTGAGGCCCGCTGCCCCCTGAAGCTCGCGCGCGGCCCCCGCAGAGGCTACAAGAACGTGAGGAAGCAGCCCACGGGCCTGAGCAAGGAGGTGAGGGCTGGGTCCTCTGGGAGGGGGCGCGGGCGGGGGTAGGGGCTGACCCCGCGCTGCTGCGAGCCCTGCCCGCCGCCCTCCCTCGCTCCCTGCAGGACTTTGTCGAGGTCTGTAAGAGAGAAGGAGGCGACCCTGAGGAGAAGGGAGTAGACCGGCTCCTGGGCCTGGGGAGCTCCAGGTGCGGGGCCGGGCGTCCTCTGGGGACCCAGGATGCGCAGCGGAAGCCTGGGGGGGCCTCACCGTGGGGGCTGGCATTCTCACCGTGGGGCGGGTCTCATTCGTGTCCCTCTAGTGGCTCTGCAGGCCGAGTGGCGCTGTCCCGAGAAGACAAGGAGGCTGCTAAGCTGGGGCTCTCCGTGTTCACGGTATTCACCCCCAAACATCCGCGATCCTGTGGGGGGATTTGGGTGCCTCTTCTTGTTGAGGGTAGGGACGGGTCATCTTCTCCGGGGGCTCCCAGCTTCCTGGCCCTGGAAACCGGGGCTGGTTCTCCGTGGTCGGCATCTCGGTGCCCCGCACGCCTCTAGAGTGGCTTTCCTTGGCAGCACCACCGTGTCGAGAGCAGTCGGCCAGGGGCCTCCCCGGCCTCCACTTCTGCCAGGAAGAAGCAGCGATCGGAGGAGAAGCCAGAGCCGGGGTAAGGGGCCTCCCAGGAGAACAGAACCGGGGTTCTGTCTGCACTTTACTGTTCCTTGCGTTAGTGAGGTTCCCAGCTCTGGCTCTTTTCCTTCTGGAGAGCCCCTCGGGGTCTTGAGCCGGGAGTGGTTCCATGACTGCTCCCCAGCGCATAGCAGGGGTAGGTGGCCCCACTGTGTGAGAGCTGCAGGGGTCAGGGGCCAGCAAGGCAGAGGACCCTGGTGGAGGTCGCCAGAGAGGGGTCACTGGAGCCAGGTCTCAGGGGGCCCCCACCCTTTACTATTGTCCCAGTGGCCCCAGGAGTGGCCTGTGGTGTGTGTGGGGAGGCTTAGTGCCTGTCACGGGGGGGGGGGTGCAGGCAAGCTGGGTGGGAGGGAAGACTGGAAGGGCCGTGAGACCATTGGGTTGGTGCTTCTGGGCAGAAATCTGCCACCATGGGGACACCTGTATCTGCACTGCCCACCATGGCAGCCCTTCGCTCAGGTTGTACTGAGGAGCTTTGCTTGGTGATGTGAAAGTGACAGCTACATGTAGTCAAGGGCTGTCATGGAAACCAGCACATAACCTATGGGCCCTGCCCCCCGGGGAGTCCCAAAGCTGGAGCGGCTCCTCCTTGCACTGTATACCCCTGCAGCCCCGAGAGCCACAGGAAGAGGAGGAAAGAGAAGAAGAAAAAGAAAAAGAAGGAGAAGAAGAAACACAAGAAAGAGAAGAGGAAGAAAGAACAGCACAGGGCTGGGGCAGCCTCCTCGAAGCCCCCGACTCCTGCCCGGTAGGCACAGCTCTGGCTCAGCGGGCGGGCAGGATGGGCAGGCAGCCCTCACACTGGCAGCATCCCCTGGTCTCCCCAGGCCCGGACACCGCAGGCACGACTCGGACTCCTCCTCGCCCTGCTGCAAGAGGCGGCGACGGCAAGACAGTGACTGAGGCCCTGCCCAGACCACCCCCACCACACAGCCCTGGAGGGGCCACCCTCAGCGAAGCCTCCAGCCCAGGGAGCTGGACAGCCAGCACATGGGGGCCCTGAAGGAGGAGAGGTGGCTGAGCCCTGAGCTGGCCCCAGACCCACCCGGGGAGGCCCTGCCTGCCTGGGAGGTTCAGCCACCCCAGGTCCCCTGAGCAGCTTAGCTGTGGCTAAGTAGGGCTACTTAAGTTTTTCTTCACATTGACTCACTCTTTGTATGTAAATAAACTTATTTTAAGGGGAAAATGTCTTGTATTTCAGGGAAGGTCATTGTTACCTGTCACAGTAGAAGGCGAAGGGTGAAAATGGGGAGATTGCTTTGGGTTCCAGTGAGACCATCTGACGTTCTGTTGGAGGGGGGAGTTGTCCTGGTGGTTGGCATCCTGAAGTCCCATGTGGGCCTGGCCCTGAAAGTGACTTCAGGTCTACCAGGAGCCCTGGGTCATCATGTGTGGCCAGCAGGGTGGGCAGAGGGGCCAGAACGTGCTGAGCTGCAGGTGGGTCTCTCCGAGGTGGGTAAGCGTGGAGAGGGTGGATGGCCAGACAGGGTGTTTAGGTCATGGTGGGGACTCAGGTGGACTTGTGCCTGGAGCCACCCTCATCCCCCCAGGCCACCAAGGGACTTGTTGGCCACTGTCCCACACCTCCCCCATCTGCCTCCTCAGTCTGGTCTGCTGGCTGCTTCCAGGCTGCAGGGCCAGCCCCTTCCACCTGGCCTCCTGTCTCCTCTGCTGGGAGGCATCTGTGGCCCTTCACAGCCCTGTCCACAGAAGAAATGAAAACTGAATCTTACAGTTGACTTGGAGTAAACACAAAACCGAGGCTGGATTCGTCCTTCCTAAGTATATTCCTTGTTTTGGTGCTGATTTTAAAAGAAGTGGCAAATGAAGACGTTTCTGTCTAGTATCCTGGCACTGGTTTTCAACCTGTCAACCTAAGCGAGTTACCTCAGGCCAGTTGGCCTGGGCCAGGGCAGGGGATGTGCACAGGGTGGGCTGCTTCCCAGGGGAAAGAGAGACCTGGACCTTGGCTCTGCCTGTGATGGCCACATGAGTGGGAGCAGGGGCACCGAGAAGGGCTCCCGGTCAGAGGGACGGCTCTCAAGGAGTGGGAGGCGGCCCATGGTAGAGGGGAGCTGTGATCCTGCAATTTATAACAAGTACAATGTATTCGGTCAGATGGCCGAGACGTTTCTCATAAAGGTGCAGTCTTTGTCCCAAGTTCCTGGCTCACAGCTCCCCAAACCCTTGGAATTTCTTGTTTTTGTTAAAGGAGGTGACTTTTGGACCCCACTCAAGGATCGGGGCTGGTTGCCAGGAGAACCAGCCATGTGATCAAAGGATTGGAACTTTCAGTCCCACCCCGAGTTCTGGGGGCTTGAGGTTCAATCGGTTGCCAAAGGCCAATGACTTAGTTATGATTGTAACAAAGCCTCCAGAAAACCCCGAAAGATGGCTCATCGGTCCTCTTGTCAGTGAACACGTGGAGGTGTTGGCAGAACAGTGTGCTCAGAGAGGGCGTGGAAGCTCGGCACCCTTTCCCAGACCTGCCCTGTGCATCTCTTCCATCTGGTGGTTCATCTGTATCCTTTATCATATCCTTTAATAAACTGTAAATGTGCTTCTCAGTTCTGTGAACCACTCTAGCAAGTTAATCAAATCCGAAGAGGGGTTGTGGGAACCTCGGATTTAAAGGCAGTCACTCAGAAGCACAGGTGACAACCTGGCCTTGCCACTGGCAACCTGCACTGGAGGGTCGTCTTGTGAACCTGAGCCCTGTACTTGTTGGATCTGAATCTATCTAGAGGGTAGGCAGTGTCAGAACTGAGTCGGTGTCCAAAAGCTGCTTGTTCGTGTGGGGAAGCCCCCACATGCAATTGAGTCCTCGAACCCTTGGCAGTGCCAAGCACCCAGCAGGGCACAGGGTACCCCTGTGGTGAAGGTTCCCAGAGCAGTGACTTGGAGCTCAGCCAGGGGGCCCTGCCCCTCCGTGGGCACAGGTGGCTGGCCTGGAAGTGCCATGGAGGGAGGGTGGTGGATGTGTGGATATTGAGGAAGGGCGGGGGGGCCTCAACACACGAGCCCTGGGCCTGGCCTCTCAGGCACACCTCATGTGATGACCCTGCTGTCCCTCAGTGTGGCACCAGCAAGACGGACCAGGACCAGTGCCTGGACTGCCAGTGGGGAAACCAACAAGGAGGGCCCCACAAGGGCTCTGGAACACACCTGTCCACAGCCAAGGCGAGCCTGGGAGGGGGAGCGCACAGGAAGGGTCCTCCCTCACTTGGTGGGGTGGGGGGCAGATCCTGGGGGGAATGGGCAGAGAGAGTTCCCCCTGGGGCGCATCAGCGGTTGGCTACACTCCCCAAGTCATGAGCGGGTGGCCACCCCGTTTCAACCTCCCCCCCGCCAATCATACCCCTGTGACAGGAGGTGGGCTGCAGGTCAGTGCACGCCGTGAAATAGTTAAGAGATTTTATTCTAATAGCTATAATTACAGTGCTTGTCGAAATGAAAACTGAAAACAAGTATACAAAACAGTTGATTACTAATCGTGTATTGAAAGCAGTAAGAGGTTCCACGACACCAAATCAACCAGTTCTGAGGTTTCCCCAAGATAAAGTTTAACAGCTCCAGCTTCTTCAGTGTTTATCAAAATACAAAAGAAAAAAGTAGAGGTCGTCGTTTTGATGGCAAATCTGACCCCTGCAGGCTGAGGGAGTGAAAGCACATGTGGACGGGGGCTCCGAGGGGCTGGGGCTCTAGGATGACCGGCCTGCACGTGCTCCCGCTGGTGAGACCCCAGATGCCCTGGAGCACACACGGGGACCATAGGGCTCTTGCTCCGGCCAGAGTGTTACCACCAGAGTGCCCACACCGACCCAAGGGAAGGCCGGGTCCCTCCAAAGGGTTGGTGAGCAGCAGCCGCAGTGCTCAGCCCATCCGTCCCCTGGGCAGCCGTGTCAGCACAAGCACAAACGCTACGGGATGCGGGATGACCCGAGACAGTGAGTCGCAGGGGCCCTATGTGACATGCAGAGTGCATCGTGGCTGGTTCTGCCGGCTCACGTTCTCGGGGGACAGACCACGGGTGGACTGGACCTGGCCGTTACTGCAGAAACCCCACCAGGCACGTCTCTCCTCTGTGTGCTCATGTTCTCCTTGTATTTGTAACTATTTTAAAAAATGCACTGAGTTTGGGTTAAAAACCAACCACCAAAGTGGATCTCAACACAGATCTAAAGCCCAGAGGAGGAGCGTCGGGCTCGTCTGACACAGCGACTCCTGGAGGCCCCCTGTGCCTAAAGTCCCTTCTCAGTACTGAACAGTGGGTTGATTCTCTTTTTACAATAAAAAAAGCTGAGTAATATTGCATAGGAGTACCAGAAACTGCCTCGTCGGAAACAAGAACTATTTACATTAAATAACCCGGCTGCAGGCTGCGTCTGCACATTTACAGCATGGTGAAGCACACTGTGACCGACCGTGGAGACAGCTCCGGGCACTCACACCACAGGGGCACGTTGCCACATGAGAGTAAAGCGAGGGCAGAAGGAGGGAGTGAGGGGGGGAGAGGAGTGCGGCTCACTTCTGGTTCCGGAGCTGATTGGACAGCCAGTCCAGTCCCTCATACAGCCCGTCCCCACTGGTGGCACAGGTGGCCTGAATGTACCAGTTCCTGTGGCGCAGAGAATGCAGGCCCAGCTTGTCTGTGATCTCGGCTGCATTCATGGCGTTGGGGAGGTCCTGGTGGGAGGGGTGCACAGCAGTTGTGGGTCAGTGGGACATGAGGACTCCTCCTCATTCAACCTGTGACCCCTCAGACCCCCAAGTCCCCTATGGTTGGTCACCAGCCCAATGTGCATGCATGCATACCTGCTTGTTAGCGAACACGAGCAGGACAGCGTCCCTGAGCTCGTCCTCCGCCAGCATCCTCATGAGCTCCTCGCGGGCCTCGTTCACACGTTCTCTGTCATTGCTGTCAACCACAAAGATGAGACCTGCAGGGCAGCAGGCATTAGTGCAGGCGCCGAGGACAGCCCTGCCCTCTCCCACAGGCCACGGGCCCACCCTCACCTTGTGTGTTCTGGAAGTAGTGGCGCCACAGAGGCCGGATCTTGTCCTGGCCGCCCACGTCCCACACAGTGAAGCTGATGTTCTTGTACTCCACGGTCTCCACATTGAAGCCTGCAGGAGCATGGCCAAGGTGAGCCCCCCTGCCCTGGAGCTGCCCAACAGCCCCCAGCAGCCCAGCCTCTCACCTATGGTGGGGATGGTGGTCACGATCTCACCCAGCTTCAGTTTATACAGGATGGTGGTCTTCCCCGCAGCGTCCAGGCCCACCATGAGGATGCGCATTTCCTTCTTGCCAAAAAGGCCCTTGAAGAGGTTCGCAAAGATATTCCCCATGCTGCAGACGGTGGGAGCAACACTGGCCAGAGAAACCTGCAGAGACAGGGAGTCCGGGGTCTCTTTCTGTGCTCCCCAGAGCCAGCACCACAGGAGCAACTCGGAAACCACCCAGCCTTGTACTTCCACCCACGGACAGACTGATGGACAGACACCCTGCTACCTCCTCCTGAAAGCTCACAGGGCAGGAGCTGACGAAATTCCAGTTCCTGGCAACAGAAAGCGTCTTGAACTCCCACATAACCCTTAGAAGGGAGAGTCTGGGAATCTTAGGAACAGGACTGACTGGAATTTGAGACAGCTGCTGCCATCTCAGGAAGTGTTGCCCAAGGCCACAATGCAACCTGCCCCTAAGTCCCACTCAAGTTTCCGCTGTGGGGCACAATGAGAGACACTCGGGAAGAAGGGCTGTTTACCCTGCGACAGCTGTGGCTTTCAGATACATGCCAGATCCTCCACAGTCTAACAAAGAGCTTTCCAAGGGGCCAGAAACAACCACCCCAAGGACTGACTGTGTCTCCCAACTGCCCCCCAAGTCCAGTGGAACACGGCCCAAACTCAAGATGCCTAATGCATGGGGAGCTAGGGACCCCCATCCCGGCCCAGCACAAGCCCAGGCCGACTTCACTAACATGCTGAGAGCTCAGCGCTTACCCTGCAGGCAGAACTGGGACTGAGAACCCAGGCTCGCAGGCAGCACACCAGGCATTAACTCCCAAGTGAGCCCACAGCAATGGCCCCAGGAGAACCTGTCTGGGTGCTTTCCTGCCAGCTGTGCTCACTGCCATCCCTCCCAGAGAGGGGCAGGCCCGCACGGCCTTACGTGAGAACACACACACCAGGTCCAGGCTGCACTCTCACCCCAAGCTCCCCTCATTCAGCAGAAGCGCAGACACCACTGAGCTGGCTGGACCCAAGGTCGGAGCCTGGCCCCAGACCAGCAGGGAGGGACAAGCGAACACGGCCGCGAGAGTGGGGCTCGTGGAGGGGTCTCCTCTCCCAGATGGCCCCCAGGGCACTGGAGCTGCCCAGGCCTGGCCCCTGCAAGCTCCAACACTTCCACTCCTCAACTCTTTTATTTCCAGTCAAGGCCTTAGGGAAAAACAGTCACTTTCTCAAATGCTGATGTTAGGAATCTGGATTTTTAGCACCTAAGGTGAAGCCAAGTAGCCAGGGGTGGGCAGCCTTCAAAGAGAGAGCTCTGTGTGGGTGTTGGAAGAAAACTGAGCCACAGAGCACGTGCTCCAAGCAGGTAGGAGGAGAGTGCGGGCACCTGCCCCTCAGAGAGGGTGCTGGCAGAAGCCACTGTCCAAGCCAGGAAGGAGCCTGGCCCTGCGCACCTGCCTGCAGAAGTAACTGCGACCTCTCGTCTGTGGACTTTGGACGGTCACTGCTGGGATCAGAGGCCAGTCCCTGGAAGATGCCGATATGGGCCCAGCGCAGGCACGCCCATACCCCCACCTCGTTGTCTCTGATGAGGGGCTCAGGTGGAGTTGCCAGGTCTCCACTGTTAAGTTACTTTCCACCCTAATCGTCAATGAGCACTGGGTGACTACATGTGCATCCCATTCCTCATCAAACTTCTGCCCTCTAGCTTCATCCTGACACTTCCTGGCTGAATTACCACCATGGCGACTTGTCCAATGCTGATTTCCTACAGGTCACTCTTTGTAGCTGTTGGTCAGCATTCTACCGTAAGGATGGGCGCAAGCTCATGCATCCCTCTTTCACTCAGTGGGTCAGAACCAGCCACCCCACTGCAAATCAGATGCTCCAATGGCCCACATGTGCCCAGTGGAGCCCCTTCCTGCTGGGTTCAGTGTCCTTTTGGCATGTTTTTATTCTTTCTGGTTTTGAACAATATTACCTATCCAAAAAATTAAATGTTAAAACTTTAAAAGATCTTTACTATGTGTCCTTTTCTGCAGACAGCCTATTTTCCTAAATATAGAGGATGAAAAATTATGGAACACAGAATGGACTGAACACTCACATTTATCTCAGTACACTCCTGAAATCACTACCAATAAAAAAACAAAAGTGATGCCTAACCCCCAAGGACAGAAAAAAGGGGGAGACAAATCCAGAAGCTAATGCAGCGTTGGCAGGGTCTGACAGCATGCCAGTCCTCAGCCCTGCAGGAGAGGGAAGGGACCTTCTTGGAGCACTTGAACCAGGGGCTCTGACTCCACTCCCAGCACCCAGTGCTGGAAACAGAGGGATGCAGAGACGTCGACAGGGAGGCATGCTACCTTGCAAACCAATGACCTACAGATTCTCACATCTGGAGGCCCACAAACAGCTATGCCCCCTGTCCCTTTAGGAAGCCCATGATGGGAGAGACCAAAACCCAAGGAATTTGGAAGGAAGCAAAACAGAGACTATTTAAAAGGAACAAACAATAAGAAACAAACAAAACCCCCAACCCACACAAAGCCCCCATGTCAACAAGGTGGAGATCTGGCACCCACAAAACAAGAACAGGGCATTAGCACACAGGAAACAGAGGGCAGACCTGACAGCCAAATCCAACTTCTTACCTTGGGTATAGGGGCAACTTTTGAGATACAACACCAAAGACAAGATCTATGAAAGAAAGAATTGATAAGATGGACTTGATTAAAATTAACAACTTCTACTCTGGCAAAGACATTGTTAAGAGAATGAGAAGACAAGTCACAGACTGGGAAAAAATATTTGCAAGACACACATCTGATAAAGGACTTTTATCCAAAATATACAAAGACCACTTACAACTCAACAAGTTTGAACTAAATTTAAAAGTTAAAAAATGAGCCAAGACCTTGACATCTCACCAAACAAAATACAGATGGCAAATAAGCATATGAGAAGATGCTCCACATCACATGTCAGCAGGGAAATGCAAATGTAACGACAGGCTACCACCACACGCATACCAGAATGACCAAAAACACCAGCCAGTGCTGGTGAGGGCGCAAAGCAACAGGAACTCTCCTTCACTGCTGCTGGAACACAAAATGCTGCAACTACTTTGGAAGACGGGTCAGCAGTTTTTACAAAACTAAACATATTCTTACCATATACTCCAGCAAGCATGCCCCTTAGCATTTACCCAAAGGAGCTGAAAACTTACGTCCACACAAAAACCTGCACACAGATGTTTACAGCAGCTTTATTCATAACCGCCAAAACTTGGAAGCCACCGAAGGGTCCTTCAGGGGGCGAATGGATAAGAGAGTGAACTGTGCTGCAGCCCAACAGTGGAAGATTCTTCAGCGCTGTACAGAAATGAGCTGTGAGCCCATGAAAAGACACGGAGGAAGCTGAAGTGCACAGGACTCCGTGAAAGAGGCCCGTCTGCAATGGCTCCACACTGCACGATTTCAAGCATGTGGCACTCTGGGAACGGCAACCAGGGAGACCGTGCAAGACCCTTTCAGTGATGTCACGGGCTGAGGGAGGGAGGGATGAATGGTGGAGCACAGAGGACTTTCCGGACAGTGAAACCACTCTGTCTGATACTGCGATGCTGGATCCAGGTCACTGTGCATTTGTTCAAACCCACAGAAGGCACCACACCCAGCGTGACCCCTGATGTGCACCATGGACTTGGGACAATGACGTGCCCATATCAGTTCATCAACTGTAACAAATGTACCTCTCTGGTGGGGATGTGGATAAAGGGGGTGGCTGTGTGTACGTGAGAAATCTCTGCTCCTTCCCCCAATTATGCTGTGCACCTGAAACTGCTCCAAAAAGTAATGTCTTTTTTTGTTTTTAAAAAAAGACAAAAGTTCAGGGCCGGCCCTGTGGCCAAGTGGTTAAGTTTGCGTGCTCTGCTGCAGGCGGCCCAGTGTTTCGTCAGTTCGAATCCTGGGCGCAGACATGGCACCGCTCACTGAGTCACGCTGAGGTGGCATCCCACATGCCACAACTAGAAGGACCCACAACGAAGAATATACAACTATGTACCGGGGGCTTTGGGGAGAAAAAGGAAAAAACTAAAATCTTTAATTAAAAAAAAAAAAGACAAAAGTTCTTTTAAAAAAATCAACATGTGACTAATAGAAGCTCCAAAAACAAAAAACACAGAAAATTATGGGGAAGAAATTCTTAAATGTTCCAGAATGGGAGAAGGGAAATCTCCAGACTGAAGAAGCCTGAGTACAAACACAACGAGTGAAAGAGACCCACTTGGAGAACACGGGGTCAAAACACTCCCAAGGGGCCCAAGATGAGGTGCAGGCAGGGCTTCCACCTGTAGTCCTATGCCAGCCCAAGTACGGACAAAGTGAGGGTACAAACGCAACACCTCATGCATGCCTTCCTCGCAAGGCTGCCACAGGGGAGGGGAGCCCCCAAGGGCATGGGGGACACAGGCAGACCTGCACAGCAGCCAGCCCAGGCTGGAGCTCCAGGAAAAGGGGACACATTACCTACAGGGTTTAAAACTTGGGGTCTGACAGTTCTAGGGTAATTGGGAGAAAAAATGGCAAGTACATAGAAAAATCCAAGGAGGAAAACAAACCCAAAAATGTCATTGTAAGATTTCCTGTGGGAAAACATACGCCAGTCACTACTTGGCTCAGCAGCAAACAATATTTTACTCAGTCCCGATACTGTTATGGTTATCGCTGGGTATCGGGGAGCTGAGCCCAGAACTGGTGGTGTCCAGGGCCAACACTCACGGTCCAAAGCCAACAAACCCATTTAGAAATCCAGAGCTAACAGGGAGGTGGTGACAGGACTGTCCATGGTAGGCAAGATGGAGGGCTGCTATTTATACTCTTTTTAGTGTTAAAGCATCTTGTCATACAAATCGACACAGAAACCTGGGCACTAACGGGTGAAAACATGTGTACCCTCCCCAACCCTACGGGGCAGACAGACACAGGTAAACTGGGCCCTGTGGCAGGCCAGGCCCTGGGTGTCGGCCTCAGCAAGCAGTGGGCCATGGCACTGAGCAACCCATGAGTCTCCTCCTTGAGACCCACCCTTGTCAGTCCCCAAAGCCCAGCTTGTTCACCTGTGATGTCCCTGGCCCACCTCTGCAGGCTGCCAAGCCCTGATTACCAATGTGGTCCAGTCCTCACCACGCGGTTTTTCAAGAGATCTGGGCCAGCCCTGTGGCTAAGTTTGTGCGCTCCACTTCAGTGGCCCAGGGTTTCGCTGGTTAGGATCCTGGCATGGACATGGCACCACTCGTCAGGCCATGCTGAGGCAGCATCCCACATACCACAACCAGAGGCACTCACAACGAGAATATACAACTATGTACTGGGGGGCTTTGGGGAGAAGAAGAAGAAGAAGAAGAAAAGACTGGCAACAGATGTTAGCTCAGGTGCCAATCTTTAAAAAAGAAAAGAGCGATCTACGTCCTGGAGCCCCAAGGGGGAAGGGGCCACATGCTCGTGGCAGAACCAGGACTGAGATAAGCATGAAGTCCTGGGTTTATGACACAGCCACACACAGCACTTGGTCTCTCCCCGCTACAAGCACTGGCCCTGCACCTGGACCAGGGACCCTGGCGGCTCTGGCCCGTCCCCTCAGCGTCCACTGCTGTCAGAGGTCCAGACTCAACACAACAGCTGTCACACCAAAAATGCTCCACAGAGACCACTGGAGTCATGCCATGGCCTCCAGGCACGGGTTCTAACCTGCAGGACGCCCAGCCCAGGCCCTATTCCACCCTTTCCTCCATCAGAATCTCTTGTACTCAAGTCAAAACCAGTTTTTCAGGTTCATCGTAATGATCCTGCAATGATCCTGCGTGTTAGGGAGCAGTGAAGACACTGACTTTCTCAGAATACCGCCCCCTTAGGTCTGCACTGGCTCCTGACCAGTCCAGAAGATGCAGACAGAGCAAGGGTGCCTCTTTACAGAGACAGAAAGCTCTGACCAGACACGGCCCATGAGGAACAATTTCTCCCACTCTCTGGTAGGACCAGAAACAACAGGTGGCTTCTGCACTAAAGCTAAGATCAAGACACACCTTGGTGGGCCACATTCCCGTATGCAAGGATCCACCCAGCTATAGGCCAAGGCCAAGAACGGGCCTCCCTGTGGAAGCCAGCCCGTCCCGTGAGTTCACACCGTCCGACTCCCATAAATGAGTCCAATGTGACTGGACTAGCGGAAGAAAAGGAAATGTACTCATGACCTCCACTGTGCCCTCTGCGTCTCCGAACGAGTCCCACAGGTTTCAGGACAAGCAAGGGACAGCCCTCGTCTACATTCAGAGTTGTGTGGCTTGCCTCTGCAGAAAGAAGGTTTGTCACATTTTCTGAAACCATCAGAGCTGGTGCGTTTAACAGAATCTCTGTAACAACATATCTCAAGATGACCCAACCTGTTGGGAATCACCAGGAAGAAGAAACCATCACCTGGAGCACAGCTTGGGAAACGAAAATGTGACCCACGGAGCCAAAAAATGCAGGTTGGGGTTCCACCCTGGGCTGCAGACGCAATGGGAGCTCTGGTCTCCTCTGTAAATGGAGGTTCAGACAGATGAATCCCCTACTCGAATGAAAAGCTGGGTGACAGAGCTTTTTTTCTTCTTGCCTTTTTTAAAGTCAAGTTTATTGAGGTATAAGTTACACATGGTAAAAATGTACAGCTCAATAGCTCATAATCTGTTTTTTTTTAAATATTGGCACCTGAGCTAACAACTGGTGCCAATCATCTTCTTTTTTCCCCCCTTTCTTCTCCCCAAAGCCCCCAGTACATAGTTGTACATTCTAGCTGTGAGTGCCTCCGGTTGTGCTATGTGGGATGCCACCTCAGCATGGCCTGATGAATGGTGCCATGTCTGCGTCCAGGATCTGAACCAGCAAAACCCTGGGCCGCCACAGCAGAGGATACGAACTTCAACCATTCGGCCATGGGCCCGGCCCCTTAGAATCTCAGTATTAATACCCAATTTGAGAAGAATTAACAAAGCGAAGATTTTCTGGAGGCAATGACACACATTACAAAACATCCTCCTTGAGCACTTCACTAGGGAGCCGCTGCCTTCTGGCCGTCACACGTGTTTTCATCAATCCCTGCTTTCATCAATACCTGAGAGCATGGAGGATGTAATTTTACGGGGGTGGGGTGGTCCTCTCCTCTCTTGGGTGATATGAGCGCATGATAAGCTGCTGCAAAATGCTCTTTGCGCATCAACTCAGCACTCCAGCTCATCAGTATGTTGAATCTCAAACCATTACCCTGCCTGTTAGCCCCACATTCCATCTCTATACCTGACGTCATTCTGCAATTGAGTAGAACATCACATCTTGTCACTATTTTATGAAAATTCATGTAAAAGGAAAACTGAACATGCCAACGCTAGTGATAAGCAGATACACCTCACAGGCCTGACACAACTGTGGCAAAGATGAATCAACAACATGCTCAAAAGGGAGAGTATTCAGCCTGAGACACGCAGCGGGTCTCATGAAGTTGACTTTCTTTTCTCCCCTCAATTTTACTCAAATATAATTACATATACATCATATTAGTCCCAGGTGTACAAGATAAAGACTTGATATGTGTATATACTGTGAAATGATCACAACAAAAAGTCTAGTTAACATCCATCCCCTCAGTTTCAATTTTCTTCTTGTGATGAGAACACTTAAGATCTACTCTCTTACCAACTTTCAAAGACACAAAACCATACTGTGAACTACAGTTGCCATGCTGTGCATCACATCCCATGACTGATTTATCTTATGACTGAAGTTTGCATCGTTTGACCACCTTCCCCCACCCCCACCCTGAACCTGCAAGAGGAAGGAAAAGAATGAAGGAAAAAACATGCAGACACGTTCCACAACTGCTTCATTCTGGTCTGCATCTAAAGGTGAGTGCCAGTGAGAGGCTGCTTGCTTTTCAGAACAAAACTTTCAGGACACTCTGCAAGAATCAACTAGCTCTAGGGCTGGCCTCTATGCAGAGCTCTCATCCCTGCAAGGAAGGAGGGTGAATCCCAGAAACCCGGAGGCCGGCACCCTAAACATGGAAGGGCCGGTCCTCAACCACATCATCTCTTTGCACCTTGCCTCCTACAGCAAAGGAGGAAGGCGATACCTGTCAGGTCTGATTCTTAGGAGGGGCAACCAGTGAAATTCAATTTAGATCACTCTTTGCCAGCTTAAGATTCAGGATGAAATCCTTAAACCAACAGCTAGAAATGAGCTTCATTTACAAATACAGCTCTTGTCTATAGTAACACGAACGCCCAAGAGCTACTGTCCGTTGTCTAATGGAGCAAGCACACCAACCACAGGGCATGCGTGGAAGAGCGCAACTGCAATTAATCCTCCTCACCACTCACTACAAAAATCAAAGCATTGAAGGGGCCACCCTGATGGCGTGGTGGTTGGGTTCCCACGCCCTGCTTCGGCAGCCCAGGGTTCATGGGTTTGGATCCCAGGCATAGACCTACACACTGCTCATTAAGCCATGCTGTGGCAGGGTCCCATATACCAAATAGAGGAAGAGGGGCAGAGGTGTTAGCTCAGGGACAATCTTCCTCAAGCAAAAAGAGGAAGACTGGCAACAGCTGTTAGCTCAGAGCCAGTACTCCTCACATACACAAAAACCAAAGCATTTAATCAGTGAACATATTTATGTTTTATAGTTCCCCCTTATTCACAGTCTTAAAGTCTTATTGTTTTTTAACATAACTGTCTGTAAGCACTTCAGAAAACACACATCTTTCTAAAATCTACAGAGGGGGGAGCAAATGACTAGACAGGCTAGCCCAAATGAAAACAGTTCATGTGGGACCACTGAACAGAAATATCACATGGCCTCCAGCTGGAGTGAAACAAGGATGGAGCAGACACACAAGGTGAGGTCTCACTCGGATGCTGTGCCAGGAGCATCTCTCACAGCTCTGCACAGCTGTCCTTGTGGCAGACAATGGCTGCGCCTCCATATTATCTTCTCCCTGATTTGTCCCTGAGCATGAGGCCTTCCAGAATAAACCTACATTCTGGGCTCCCCTGCAGCCATGCAAGCCCATTTGAGTATTCTAGCCTGTGGGATTGGGCGACAGTGACAGAAAGGCTTCCAGGTCTTGCGGGCCTGGTGGGGGTGCCTGGGTCCCCAACCATGGAACAGCCAGCACCCTGAACCCTAATGGGCATCCTGGCAGTAAGGGCATAGTTATCCTGTATCTGACCCCAAATGCAATTAAGTCTGAAGGACTTGGTCCTGGAAAAAAATCAAACACCAAAAACACAAATTTGCATCAATCCAAAACATTAAAATGCACAAGAAATTAAACTGAAAATGGGAAAACTAAAGTAATTTATGACTAAAATGCAAAGCAGGATTTGAGAAACCCCAGGCAACTTTAAACCACCAGACACCTGAAAAGTGAGCTACCTACCACCAACCCCTTACCAATTTTGCAGGTAGGTCAGTTAGCGGTCCTTGGGAAGTTGATTAGAAATGTATTTCAATCCAACCCTGCAGGAACCAGAGGACCTGCAGTTTAGGATCGCTTTGGAGCTCCTCAGCAAGTCGCTGGGGCCAGGCTCTGAGTCCCTTCTCCACACCCAACTCTCCAAGCTATGCCCACCGAGCCCTTCACTCAAGTGTGAAGCCAGGTGCACATGCCCCTTCCACAAGAACTGGCCCTTTTTCCTCTTTCTTCTTGGCACATCCTCGACACACTGTGGGGCTAAGTCGCCATACTCATCTAAGGAGTAGCTGTGCAATGAGAACAGAGGCCCAGCAACACTCAGTGACTCCAAGGGATGGATGACCAAAGGGGAGTGCAGGAGGACACTGCGCGCACTTCATGTCCCCTAAAGGTCACCTGGTTCTTAGAGGCCTCTGGGTCAGGCAGCATCGAGGCCGATCCAGTTACGCTGCAGCCCTCTCAATGCAGCTAGACGCTTCAGCACACAGACACAAGCACATCCACACACCCACAGCTGCTTAAGCCTCCATCCCCAGGATCCTGACAGAGGACGGACACAAGGTCACGTGTTTCAGTTCCCACAGTAAGAACACAGTGAAGGGACTCAGGATTTTGATTTCTGCTGTGAAGTAAATCTCATTCGTTTTTGTCACTCCTCGTCTTTAATCATGCGGTCACCACAAATGATGTGCTCAATCCTCTGCAGTTTCTGTTCTGATGCGTTCTCAAAGAGGCCACCCGCAGCCACCGTGCAGATGCAGGGCCATCTCCCAGCACAAGGGTGGGGCTCTGGGGGAGCCAGGGTCACTGAGATCCCTCTCCACACCCTCGAGGAAAAGGGAAATGCAACTTCGAGCTGCTTCCTCAAATGTGCACAGAGGCAGTAGGCCCCTGAGGCTTTCTCAGCACAGGGGCTTGGAGAGTGAGGAAGCCGGTCTCCAGAACTTGATTTTTGCCTTTGGTGAACTTTCATGTTGAAAACAAAACAGAAAGAATTAAGCCCATCTCTTTTTCTGAGAGACTGGCTTCCAGTGGACACAGAAAAGGGAAGTAAGTGCAGTGGGGGATGAGACTCTGTGCTGTTAGATCCCCCCACTTTGGGGCACTCCCCTACCCCCCAGCAGACCTGCCCTTCCTCTGTGACCCCCCTTGTCAGGGTGGCGGGTAGCAGCCAGTGCCAGCTTGCAGCACTCAGCAGGGGACTTGGGACAGCCTCTGCCTCACCCTCCAAGAAACTGGTCTTGCCCTGGGGCCACCATCCTCTTGGGATCTTCTCACGTCCAGCTTAGACGGCCAGCCACAGCAACCTCTCAACCAGCCTCTTCCTACCTCTGGTCACACTTCAGACCCCAGGCAGCCTTGGTGTATGGAGATCTCGTTCACACACCTGCTCATGCTTAAGAGCTCCCAGCAGTCCCTATCATGCCCCTCAGGTGACCAGAGGTCCAAACCACACTAACCCTCAAATATAAAGGGCCCGCACTTCCCCACTTCAATGCTGGCAACTTCCTTCCCATTCCTTACCCCCTAACCCTAGAGACACCCACAATTCCTCTCTCTGTCCCTCTCATCCCCAAACTTGTCTGCTTTACCAGCAAATCCCACCATCTCTCCCTTTCAAAGGTGCATCCCCACCACGACCCACCTTTGCCCTGGCCCTGGCCCCCTTATCTCCCCTCTGGTGTCCCAAAAGCCTGTAGCTTCCACCCTACAAGGTGTTCTCAAGGCCAGGAGAGGAGCCTGTCAGGAAAAGCCAGAAGTAGGACAACAGAAGGATCACCGTGTGCCAAGTCAGGGTCCTTACAAAGGTGAGAGCCGTCACCCCATGGCCTTTCACAGTGCCACCTCTGCTATCCTGAAGGGAAGCTGGCAGAAAACACAACCAACACACACACTAGACTGCAAGACTGGTGCATACACCAGGCCATGATGTTGCCCCAACTGTGACGTAAGAGGGAAACAAAGGCACTGACTTACAATAAAACACATGCTTGGTACAGGGCACGACCACACCACAAGCCCTGCCTGGTCAGAGAACCAGCTAACGGACACCACTGCCTGCGCACACAGCAGCTCACTCAGGACCCACTGTGTCCATGAAGCCATTCTTTTCATTCCTCGAAACAAAACACAACGCTTGGTAAGGTTCTGCAGATAACAAAATACAATCACCCTTGATTTATAAGGTACCTGCATTCCTGGAAAATTCAAAACATCTATTAAAACCAAGCAAAAAAAAAAAATGCTGTTTCTTATACAAAAAACGGAAGCAGGTTTAAGATATAAACAGATTTTTACCTACCTATGTCAAAGTCATACAGAATGCATTCTTGCACTGCCACTGAATGCCCGTACTGCCTCCCACCTTTGACAGAGCCAAAAATGCTCCCACAAATTCCGGAATACCCCTTCTGGGGGCTCGCCTGTCCAAGGACCACTGGCACAGCCAGCAGGCTTCCCTCCCCCGCTCACCCACCCTGCACCTGGCAGGTCTCCAGAACCACCAAGCACACTCCCACCTTGGGCCGCCACACCTCCTGCTCCCCTGCCTGGGAGCCGCTTCCTGTTTCTCCCACAGATCCACAGGACCTCCCCCAGCACCCCGACATCTGCTCAACCAGCCAGTCCCGCTGCGCCCTCCTGACAGGTCTCCTCGCGGCACTCAGCGCCCACCCCTTTTCCTGTGTCCTCTGGGCCTGCCTTTCCTTCCTGTTTACTGCCCTGGCCCTGCATTTCCACCTGGCCTCACACTCCGCCAGAGTGGCCTCCTCTGCCTGGAAATTGCCTTCCTCCCCACCGCCACCCATCTTCCTCTGCTGCACCCAAGGAAGGACAGGAAAAAAACACTCATCAGGGCCCGTCGGGGTTAAAAAGTAAAAAGGTTAATCACACACGTCTACAAATACACTTTTCCTAAAAATCAGTATACCCAGAGAAACCTATCAAGTCAACAATGAATTTCATGCTGGTTTGAAGTTATCTATGAGTGTGGTGCAGTTTGGACACTCCTGACATTCTGTAGAGATCCTGTTAGCCACTTGGGGCAGACGTGTGCATCTCAGCCACGTCCAACACCATGGGGTGTGTGCACATGCTTCCTACACCTGCCCTCAGGTACCTGCACTGGTGACTAAGGACACATTTTCATCCATCTGTCCAGGAACTGGCAAGACCTTGTATCACTTTGACAGAAGCAAAAGCATAAAAGCTGTAATGAATTTAAGCAAAATTTGACCACCAAAATCAACAAAAGATGTATTTTAAATAAAAATTAATGGATTTGATGTGTTAATCAGGAACTGCACACTCATCTACAAACGACAGGAAAGGTCACAGGAAAACATAATTAACAGCAATTTTAAAAGACATCCTTTGTTCTGAATCTTGCGATCAAAATGCTGGCACATCTAACTTTGCCTTCAGTCCTACTCTTTGTGAATGAGTCTAGATAGACCTTTGAAACAATTTTCTTGGCCATTTGTACCTAAGTCAAACTGATAGGATACTCAAAAAACTTCACATTAAACATTTTCAAGACCTTAGAGAACTAGAACCACTAAGTTTCCTGTTTAACTTCCATATTACAGCACTGCAAAAATAATTCGATGTATAACACAAACTGAAAGACTTTAGCTCCTTTATGTATGACTAGCCCTTTGAGAACGAATCCTTCTAGCCTGTTAGGATCCCCGAGGAGCAAAACTTATTCAGTTCTGATTAAACACTACTCAATGCTTCCAAAATATGCCATGTGCTCTAACTTCTGAAAAAGTGCCTGGTCATAACCATGCCCATGCCGTATACTCAGCCCCCACAGGACCTCGGAGGTGTGCAGAAACGTCTGCCTCCCAGACGGAACCACTCCCAGGTGCTGCATGAAAATCTGCCTGCCTTTCACACTTTTCTCCGTCTCTTCCCTTTAGTCAGGACCAGCGAGGAGCCCCACCTCTGCCCCTTCTATTTGCCAAGACAGGCTGCCCTGCTCCTGCTGCCACTGTGTGCAAAACCAGGAAAGAAGCGTCGGTCAGGGATATGGACGTTAGGTCCCTGAAAAAGACAGCCTCCCATCCTTTCCAAGTCACGTAGGGAAGTGAGGGTGACAGGACTCTGGGTGAGGGCCTTAGAGACTCTCCTAGGAATAAGGAGTTTCGATGTTTCTGTGTTAACTTCTGCCACTTTTTTTTTCAGCTAATCAGGCCCTGTGATCTGATAATGCCTTCCAGAACAGTGATAGAGCTGTATAGCTGTAACAGGGGTGGTGCAACTACATTTTAAAGAGTTTATAACATCACAGGAGAATGAGAACCCAAGATGAAGAAAATGAACTGAAACGTTGCATGCCACCTGGAATCAACCGCCACACTCTCACACTCACACACTCCCAAGCTGTCCTTTACTGGCCAGGAGGAAGGCTTATACCCAACTCACTACTATGTCAAAATCGTATCCAGAAGACCACTTCACACGGTGCTGAGAACACGTCCGCAGCACCATCCACGCCAGTGAGCTGCACACACAGCACAACAGATCAGCTCGTATCTGATTTTAAGATCCCAACCGAGGGAACTTTTTCTAGCTTCCCTCCCAACCACCTCTGACAGGCGTGCCTTGTTTCCTTTCATTCTCCATTCTCCCAGTTCCACGGAGGCTGGAAGGGCAACGAGGAGACTATCGACAGGACAAGGTGCACAGGATGGTCACAAACGGTATGGGCAGCCCAGGCTAGCCGAGGTCTGAACAGCCACCCGCTCAGTAAAGGACACAGCCCTCAAGAAGGCTGCAGAAACACCTGCTGAGCCTGACCTGTGATCAAGAGCAGATTTAAAGTCACATGTCAAGACGACATTCGGTGTGAGAATGGGAAAAAAATTAATTCAACCCTCTCAAACCAAGGTAACTTGCAGAAGGATTTCTTCCCCTCAGGTTTCTTTGTATGATCGATTGACTGAAGATCCCCACAGCGGCTGACGGGGCACGCGAACTCCACTCAAGCAAACAGCAAAGTCAAAGTCTACCTTCCTGCAGTTTCCAGCCCGACCGGTCTGGCCTCGGCAGAGGCGGCTTCGCAGGTCTGCGCGTCCGCTTCACATTGTGCAAGACGCAGAGCAAACAGCTAGACCGCAGGGTTTACAGACCAGCTTTGCTTTCTACCAACTTTCTCAACGACGAGCACACAGCACGCGAGCCAGCTCCTATCCAGATCAACTATCTTAAACCTTCTTGGGGCGCAATTCTAAATATCCTTCTCTGAAGACAGCCCTCACGGGAAACCGCACGTTTCTAACGCCAAGGGGACAGGGACTTACTTCCCGCAGGACGATCCTGAAGACAGTGACCCGGTGAGGAGGCGCCCCGGCTCCGCCCGTGAGAGCGAGACCTCCAGCGGAGGCCGCACGCCCAACAAACCCGCGGTCGGTCGACAAGCACACGCTGAATTTTGGCCCCGGCAGAGAAGCTGCGCATTGCGAGGTCTCAGTCTTGGCTGCTCCGGCGGCCGCTGGAGACTGAGCGAGTCCCTGCCCCAGGCGCTGGGAACAGCCAGGCAGAGGGCACCGCGCGCCGCGACTCACGCTCCTTCCGAGGCACAGCCCCCGCCGGGACGCAGGACCCGTCGGCCAACCGCCGGCACAACGAAACGCTGGCCCCCGGTGCTGAGGCAAGAGCTAGAGCCGGCCGCTCCGACGCCAGCTCTAGACCGCGGCTTCCCGGGCCGCCCGAAGCCGAAGCGCAGCCTCCGCCACGACTCCTCGTGCCGACGCACGGGGCCCAGCTCTGAGGCGCCGTCCGAGCTGCCCACCGGCGTCCGCGCTCCACAACACCTGCGACCTCATCCGCCGGACCACCGGACCGTGCGACAAACGAGCGCGAGGCGCCCGGCGGGGAGGCGGCTCGACCCCGGGGCCCGGGCCCCAGCAGCTTAGGCTCGCCGCTCGGGGAGCGCTCCCGTCCAGGCCGCGGGGACCGCGGGCCAGCACGCCACCGGCGCCCCACTCGGACCCCGGGCCCCGCCCCGCCCGCGCGGCCCCGTCCGCAGAGCAAACAGGAACCGGCCTCAAACCCCGGCCCTCGCGTGACCTTGGCCGCGTCCCGGCCGCAGCCTCAGTTTCCTGGTCCCCGAGCCCCCGAGGCGGGAGGCCCGAGGGGGAGCGGGAAGCGGGGCTTCCGGGGCAGCCCGCGGCCCGGTCGGACTTCCGGCGCAGCCCTGGCCGCTCTGGGCGCGGGCCGCGGCGGGAGCTCTAGGGGCCGGCGGCGCGCCGACCCCGGCGCGGCCTCCCTCGGCCCCCGCCCGGCCTGGCCTCGCCCGGCCCCCGCCCGGGCCCGCCTCCCCGCCCGCGCCCCGCCACCGCGGTGGACAGGGCCCCGCGCAGCCCCGGCCCCGGCGACCCCCGCCCGGCCGCCGCCCGGCCCCGCGCCGCCCTGGCCCCAGGCCCGGCCTCCCCTCGGTCCGCACCGCCCCGCCGCCCCCGCAGTGCGCAGGGCCGCAGCCCCCGCTCCGGCCCGGCCCGCCTCACCCTCGGCGGCCGCCGCGCTGCTGCTGCTCCGAGCCAGGCGTTGGTTTCGCTCCCACAAGATGGCGGCTCTGACGGCGGCCACGTCAGTGCCTGCCGCCGCGAGGGACGCTGGGGAACGGGGTGGCCCGCCCGCGGCCCCGCCCACTCTCCGGCGCGGCGCGCACGCGCAGACTCCTGGCGGGGGGGCGGGGCAGGGGGGCTCGGAGACCGGACGAGGCCACACCCCGGGCCGCGCCACGCCCACCGCTGCGCGTGCGTACCCCTCCCTCGCCCAGGGCGGAGTCCGTCTGCGCCTGCGCCGCGTGCCTCCTCGGCAGGGCGGTGTTGAGCTGACGCGCCCATCTCGCAGGTGCGGAGACTGAGACCCGTGCGCGAGCGGCGGCCCGTGGTGCCAGCCTCGTCCCTGGCCAGGCGGTCGTCGCGAGTCCCGGCAGGGCCACAGAAAGCCTCTCCGGGCGTCAGCCCCCTTGTAGGGTGTTCCGTTGCCACCAGCAGGCGGCCACCGTGGAGAGCGGATCTCAGGGGCGCCCGCCGCGACCCGCGCGGCCCCACGCCCGAGAACCGACCGGGGCGAACAGCCGCAGGTCCCACAGAGAAGTTGTCCAGTAGCGCAGGGCGAGCAGGGAGTCAAAGCCGGGCAGGGGCAACGCTGCCCCGGAGGGGCCGCCGAGCGGGGGCCCAGGTGACGGGAAGGGGGAGCTCCTCCTCTGGAAAGCCTCCCCGGGCTGATCAGAAGGGAGGGGAGGACGCTTGCGGTCCCTGTCCTCCTTCTCCAGGCTCGGGGCCTGGCTGTGTCCCCCACCTGGGATCTCGCTCTGGCCTCCCGGCCCAGCCCGGCCCCTACCTTTCTTCTCCATCTCCCCACCCTCGTGCTACTGCGAGGGGTCCCCCATCAAAATGCTTGAGTGACATTGCGGGGGTGCTCCAGCCCCATGCCCTGCGTGTGGAAGGCGCAGAGCAGGGCCATCACTGCCCCTCCCCCCCGGAGTTTACCTTCCCCCACTTGGGAAAAGGGGCCACTTCAGGCCTGACAGGTTTGGGGCCCAGGGTAGGACATTAGAGGAAATATTCCCTCCCACCAGAAGCCAAGAAGTGTGGGGCAGTTACCTGGGGAAACTGAGGCCCCGGTGCTCTCTTTACCAGGGGAGCCAGGACCTCCCTGCCTCTCTTTCTTGGGGTCGCTGGGGACAGACTGGGCGAGGCACCTGCCCAGCTTCTGCCAGGAGGGGGCGAGATGCACCGGGAAGAGGGTCCCACCGCATCTGCAGTGGCCTCTGCTGTCAGGCTGAATCCCCCAGCCCAGATCCTCACCTTCAGCCTGATCTTGGGCAGTGCCTGGCTGGGGTCTGGGATCCAGCTCCTCCACTCTGGGGATCCCTGAGCCCAAGGACCTAGCCAGACACAGGATGCTGGACCAGACGGGCCCCAGGGAAGGTGGCCAGAGAGATGGAAGGACCAGTGGGAGCAAAGGGGCAGAGGCCAGGGAGTAGGAGATGTTCACACCCTGGGACCCCGCCTGTCAGGCACCTCGTGCAGCTTCTGCGTGCTGCACCTGTGAGGTGGGAGGCATTTGCTCTAGGCTCAGGCTGCACAGAGAGGTTGCAAGCCCACCCAGCATCACAGAGCTAGGAGGGAACCCCTAGAACCCAGCCCCAGCACGCCTGTTGCCAGCACCTTCGCTGTTCCCTCAGCCCTGCCCTGCCCCGGGACATGAGCTTCAGGGCCTCTGAGGGCTGCAACATTATCCTGGACTCATCTAGTGATAAGGAGCTCAATACCTCAGCATCCAGCACCTGGTTGCAGGAAGCCTTATCCCCTAGAAACTTCCCTGGATGGTGGGGTGAGGGGGCTCTCCTGTTCCCCTCGCACCCCTGCCTGCTCCCGGCTCCACTGGGCTGGCCTCTAGAGACGCCTTGAGCCCAAAGGGGACCCGGAGACAGGTTTCTGTCCAGACAGGGCCCCGCCCCTCCCTCTGCTCTGTCTGTTCCCTCTTCCTCCAGGCCCACCCCCAAGCCCACCCCACAAGCCCACTGGTTCCTGCTGCAGGAGTGGTTATGGCTGTTCTGACCGCGTGAGCCCCTCTGCCCACACCTGGGTCCCTGCTCCGCCCAGGGCAGCTGTGCCCTTTGGTCTGAGCCTGGGCTGCAGTCAGGGGCCCCTGGGCCTGGACTCCTGTGGCTCCCCTGGCCAGCAGGGGTAGGCTCGCCCGACTGCATGGTCACTGAGGGGCAGTGTGGGGACGACAGGCTAGTTCCACACGAGAGAGGCCTCTTACCTTGGGGCCTCTGAGCATCCCCATTTCCTCCACACCTGCTCCTGCCTCAGTCTCCTCATCTCATGCTGGCCCCTCCCTTCCCTGCATCCCAATTCTGGCCCCTTACCCAGCCCAGCTCATGGGGCTCCTTCCTGTTCTGGGACAGGCCCGGACATCCTGCACCACAGCCTTGTTCCCTCTGTCCCAGCATGGCGGCCCTCCCCGAAGGCCGGCTCCACGGGGCCAGGACTGTGCCTTGGTTGGTTCTGTCTCGCCCCAGGCCTGGGCGGACAACAAGCGAGGTGATAACAGGATGCCCCACTCCTTGGGCCTCGCATGGGGATGCTGAAAAGATGCCTTTGCCACAGGGCCCTCTGACTGACGGTGAGCATTGCCTACCGTTCTGGGTGTGGGTGACATTCCCTGCAAACAGCAGTCTGCCCGGCACCTGTGGTGTTGTCAGCATCAGAAGCCTCAGACACTTTCATGTCACGTCAGAGCAGTTAGAGGAGCCGTGAAATACTGTTGTGCTCCAGACTCAACTGAAATACAAGGCTGTCAGCCCGCCCCAGCCTTGTCACCTCCGGTGCGGATAACAGAGGCTGACATGTGACGGTACTGCGTCCCGTGCCCCTGTCTGCGCAGGGCTTCACTTGCACGTCTCCTCACCTTGTGGGGGTGCAGATGGAGTGCGGTCAGCGGGGCACCTGGAGGTGTGTGTCCTGGGACCATCTGACCGCCCTAAGTACCCCTCAGGGTCATCGCCACGTCAAGGTGATGGCAACCTGTCATCCTGAAGTCACCTGTCCCAAGGGTCTTGGAGCCTAATGGGGTCTGCTTCTCTTGAAATGGTGCATTGTTTATTTTAGGCAGTAGTGAGACCTTGTTCTGAGAAGGGGCCCATGGGCCTCACCGGTCTGTCAGGGTCCCTGGTGCACATACAGCCCCCAACAGTGCTGCTGACGCCTGGCAGGCCTCAGATGCCCCTTCTGCCTGCAGGACCTTGGCAAGCAGTCTGCCTGCAGCACCCCCACAGAGGTTAGGGTGGGATCTCTGGGGTCCCCTGGCTGGCCCCACCCCAGGTGTGTCGGTGGGATTGAACAGCTGATCTGGCCCAGCTACTAGGAAGGGGCCAGATCCAGAAAGATCTAGATCCATGCGGTGGAAGACTGCCTCCTGCCAGCCCTGCCTGTGGAAAGTGGTCAGTTTTTTGCAGTCTTGTCACCTCCCTCTGCCCCAGGCCTCTGGGCGTCCCTCTGCTTGGCCCCTGCCCCGCTTCCCCACAAGCCCAGGTCCCAGAGATCAGTCCTTGCTCACGGTCTGCTGGGGACTGCCTGCCAGTCCTAGACTCCTAGGACCCCCTCTCCCCTGCCAGGGAGGACACGGAGGCCTGAGGACAGGATGGGCATTCAGGTGACCAGAGGGGGCTCCATGACTGGACGTGGCGAGTGGGCAGCCCGGCCCTGGCACCCTCTGGGGCTTTCCTTTTAGACTGAGGCAGGGTTCATGTGAGTGACGTGCACATCTGTTCCAGGTGCAATTCGATGAGCTTTGGGATGGATCCATCCATGCATGCCCCAGTGAAGCCCACACCCCGGCAAGGACACAGAATTTCCACCCAGGCCAGCACCTTCGCACCTGCTTGCCCTGGTCCCACCAAACATGGATGCTTGGGCTGTTTCCAGTCTGGGCGACAATGACAGAGTTGCAGGGAGCTCAGACTGGGCCTCCCCTGCCTCTGTGGCCCTGCTGTCCACAGGGCAGCACCCTCCTGTCCCTTAATAACCCTGTCGGGGGCAGATGGTCCCACCCCCCCATGCCCCCTGCCCTCTGCCCTTTGCCCTCCCACCTGCAATAGAGCCCCCAGCGCTGACCCTACCCCCTCCTCGGGGGCCCAGGGGAGGGTCCCATCTCCTTCCAGGCCAGATGTCTACCTGCTGGGACATTTGGAGGTCTGAAAAAATTCTCCCTCAAATCCTGCAAAGGGACCAGCTGGACCCTCAGCTGGGGCCTGTCTGGGACACCTGCGGTGTGGTCCCTTGGCCACCTGCAGGGCCTGTGTCTGAGCTCAGAGCTCCTGGGGACCAGCCGGCCATGGGCTGCCCCATCAAGGGACAGGGCTGAGGGCTTGCAGCTGCTCTGTCCTGGGGGGTGACACTGGGGCCTGCTCACGTCAGAGCTTTCCGGGAGTGCCCAAGGGCTGGGGGTGCAGCCAGGTCAGCAAAGGGCAGCAGAGAGTGGGGAGCAGCTGCGTATGTGGGGAGCTACTGTTCCTTGTGGCATGTAAGAGGAGGCTAAGTGGACTTTTGACACAGGGGATTGGCATCAGATAAGGCTTGCTCAAGGTGAGCTAGAGCTAAGAGTCCATCATTTCTTGTGTGGCAGGAAGTCACATGGGAGAGGTATGTGTGATGAGGACAGTGGAGGGGAGGGGCCCCTTTTGTCCTTGGAGGACAGCTGGTTGTGCCCTGTTTGGGGCAGCTGTGTGGGCCAAGGGGCAGGGATTTTTTCTGGATGAGGCCAGTGGGGCTAGAAGAGGCCCCATGTGGGGATGTGGTGTGGGCAGGCTCAGGGCAGCAGGGCCAGCAGAGATTGAGGGGCCGGAGGAGCCCTGTGACTCGGGGCCTTCCCTGGTGGTCTTTGGTGGTGGCTGGGGAGGGGCTGGAGGCTAGGTCACCAGCAGGAGGAGGCCACCAGAACCAGGCTGACCAAGGCGTGGAGCCACGGCACCAGCCAGGTGGTAAGTGGGGAGGGAGGAAGGGATGGGGCCCCCGGGACTGGGGGCGACATGCAATGTGAGGGGTGCAGCCCCAGGCTCCACCTGGACAAAGCTGTTCTCTTGGGACCCACCCCCAAGTTTGAGGGGGGGTGTGTGCCCCTCTCTTAGGCCTTCTCCCCATCACCAGGTACAGAGGACAGCAGGAGGGAGGGACCCTGCCTGGGCTGGGAGGCATCGAACACACCTGGGGCTCTGGAAACCCCAGGAGAGGGAACGGCTGGTCTTCGTTGTGTGACAAGTTCCAAAAACCTCAGTGGCTTAAAGCAACAGTGCTCATGCCCAGGGTTTGGGGGATCAGGACCTGGGGCATCTCGGTGACACTGACTGGCCCGAGGTCTCGAGTGGGTGCAGCCATGGCGCAATGTTGTGGAGCTGTGTCCCCCACATTTACGTCTGCCCAGAGCCTCAGAATGTGACCTCACATGGAAGTGGGGTCTTGGCTGCTGTCATCAAGGTAAGGATTGAGATGGGATGACCCTGGCTTAGGGCGGGCCCTGAATCCAATGACAGGTGTCTTTATAAGAAAGGAGAGAGAGATTTGAGACAGCGGGACACGGGGACACGCCACGTAGTGACAGAGGCAGAGATTCGGGTGACGCAGTTGCAAGCCCAGGAGTGCTAGGGGGACCAGCAGCTGGGAGAAGCAGGAAGGACCCTCCCCTGAAGCCTCTGGAGGGAGCATGGCTAGTCCACACCTTGATCTTGGACCTCTGGCCAAGACGTGGAGAGAACAAATTCCTGTTGTTTTGAGGCCCCCGTTTGGGGTCGTGTGTTCTGGCTGCCCTGGGACCTCGTGCAGGCTTCTTCTCTCCCAGCTGGTGCCCGGGCTAAAACGATGGGGCCCTGGACACCCTTCTCCTCCCTGTGCCTGTCCAGGTGGTGTCTGCACACAGGGGCCTCTGGGCGGTCGACTTCTCGCAAGTGGCTGCCTGGCCTGCCCGGATGAGTGTGTGTCTGCCGCTGGGCGGTTGGTCAAGGCAGTCAGTCGGCTGTGAGGCTTAGGGCCACACAGCGATGACCTCTGCCCATTGCAGCAGCTGTGGCTCTTGTGGTCACACCGGCCCCCTCCTGGGTGCTCCCTGCCTGCACCCCAGCAGGACCAGGGGAAGGACTGATGCGGCCTGTGCTGGCGCTGGAGGATACCCCTCACCCCCTGCCCTCACTCATCGCCCGGGAGCCCCGTGTCTGCAGGAAGCCAGGCATGGAGAATGTTGGCCCTGCAGTGTCGGTTATTGCAAAACTGCCTTGAAGACAGACCGGCAGCTGTGGGGCAGGACTCATGGGCCGCCTGCCATCCCCTCCCCCGGCAAACCCCAGTCCCAGGCCCAGGTGTGGACTATCCTCAGGGGGTCTGGGCAACATGCTGAGTGGGGTCCGGGGCAGGGGGCTCAGGCACTCTGGGGTTTCTGGGACCCAGCAAGTAGTGCTGTGCAGCTCCCCAAGGAAGCCGAGAGCCTGTGTCCATGGCCTCTGCCCCCGGCCCCTCATCCTGGTTCGCAGGCTTCAGGCACGCCAGCCCCCACAGTTCCTCATGGTGCCTGGGCTCCCGTCCCAGGGCCTTTGCACTGGCTGCCCCTCCCTCCCTCCACCTGTGCTCCCCGCTGCCCCCAAACAGCTCTCCCTGCTTCTCTGTGCCCTCACCTTGCTCTCCTCCATGGCACACCAACACACTCATGCATTTACTTGTTTTGTTGTTTTGTCTGTCCCTCACTGCCCATCAGGGCCTTTTCAGTGGACACAGCACAAATGCTCACTAACTACTTGCTGATTATTCCAGAGTGGATGGCGAGAGGGCAGGGCGGGCCTCAGGGGGCAGCCAGCAGGGACGGTGGCTCAGAGAGGGGCTGCCCTGCCTGGGGCCACACAGACTGGACGGAAGCCTCAGGCCCTGCAGTGTCTCAGCCGGCCAAGGGTAGGCGGGGCTCCCTGTGAGCCTGAGGCGCAGGATCCCCGCAGAGGCCGTCGGGCGGGGGCGCTCCTGCCCAGGCCGCTGCCCCGGCTGGGAACCGGCGCTTTAATTAAAACCCGCCCCTCTGCCTGACCCCGCGCTGCCATCACATTCTCCACTTAATTGGGGCCCTTCAGAGCGGCTGAGGTTAATTAAAAAGCCAGCTGAGGCATCGCGGTGTCCTGGCACCTGCCACCAGTGCCCGCCCCTTGCCCGGCGCCCCACCTGGGCCCCGGGTCGCGCCCTGAGCTGGGCACCCTGGGCCAGCCTCCTGCTCTGGTCTGTCCCAGCAGGTGTGCATCCTGCAGAGGCCCCAGGGTCTGGCATGCTCACTGTCACCCCCAGGGGAGGGCACGGCCGGCCTGCTCTGGGTCCCAGGCTGTGGTGGGCTGGCCCTGCCCTCTCCAGCCCCTAGCCTCCACCTGTGGGCGAAGCTGGGCACCCGAACCTGGGGAGCTGCTTCCTTAGGAGGGAGTCTTGAGCCTCTTCCTGACAGGCTGCCACCTCCCACCGCCCCGTAGCCCTGTAGGACTGTCTGTGAGGGGAGGCAGGGCCACTGGCTCCCCAGCTGCATTCAGGGGCTGGGCGCAGGCCCAGGAAGGGAGGCTGGTGGGCAGGGAGGGGCGGAGGTCATGGAGGCCCACCAGGCGAGAAGCCAGGGGCGTTGGGGCCGTGAGCCCAACCTTCAAGGCCTCATGTCCATGGGCCTGGCTGCAGAGAGGGACGCAAGGGGCAGAGGGAGACACAGGCACTTGGAGAAGGGCCAAGGCCCTGACAGAGTGGGCCTCATTCTGGCCTGTCTGTGGTCTATCAGGGAAAGGGGGGCGTGGGGGCTGTGCTTGCCTGAGGGCGGGGAGACCAGCCACTGGGCCAGGCCAGTGCAGTCAGCGCCTCGCGTTGTTCTGTCCTGGAGAGAAACTGTCCCTCGTCAACTTAGCAAAAAACATCTGCAGCGAACAGTGACAGTGGGACGGACCTGAGCTGGAGGCTGCCGCCATGCTGGGGGCTGTTAGGTGGGGTGTCGGCTGGGCTGGGCCGGTGTGCAGGGGGATCCCCAGGGAGGCCCCTCGTTCTGCCCAGGGTCCAGGCCTGTCCTCATGCCCTGACCTGCCAGGCTGATCTCTGACCTCAGGATGGCACTTGTCCTCCCTGGATGCACCCTGTGCTTAGTGGCTCCCAGGGCAGGAGAGACCCAGCACAGGACTCGTCCTCAGTATGCTGCTCACTCTGAGAGCACACCCTCCAAGCTTCAGCTCCCCGGTGCGATGTGGCAGGCGGCCGCGCTGTGGTCTGAGCCCAGGGCGCCCTTCCTCACGCTCCCTTCTGGGGGCGCTGGTGTGGGAGCTGGAGCATGGCTCCTGGGGAGCACATGCACAGGGACCCCAGCGTGGCTTCAGGCCAGCTGATGCTGGCACCACAATCGCAGGTGCCCCCATCACTCCCGAATCTCTCCCCAGATGAGGGGCATCTCTCTGGAGGGCTCACTCCGACTGGCCTGCCTAAGTGCTGGGCTGGGGAGCATGGATCTGTCAGGAGCCAGTCAGGAGTAGGGAGACAGCTGGGCCCGAGTGGCCAGGCAGGGCCCCTGCAGCCCCTGGGGTGGGTCAGTCTAGGGGCTTGGCACTAGAGCCCTCCGCACATGCACACACACACAGCTCCTCCTCTGCAGCCCTGCTGCCCTGTGCAGGCCCCAGGGCATTGGTGGCCATTCCCAGGGCTCCTGGGCTCGTCTCTGCAGACAGCAGGCTGGTGGGCTGGGCTGAACCAGGAGGCCCCATGAACTGTAGGCAGTGGAGGGAGCTGGGGAGCCCAAGAGGCCGGGGAGCCACTCTGGCAGTCCTGCACGGCCTCCTGCCTCTCAGGCTGATGTCAGGCGAGGGGCAGACGGGTGGACATCCCCTTCTCCCACAGCCCTCCCATGGCTGTCTGCCTGAGCCTGGACTCCACCACCCACCCACCTGCAGCACGGCCGGGGCCTCCCCCTTTCCTGCCTTCATGCTGCAGATGGCCACTGGGGTGGGGAGGGGTGCGGGGCAGAGGGTCCTGACGTTTGCTGCTGGGGCTGAGGGAGACCAAGGCCTGGGAGGTTGCAGGATCTGGGGTTGGATGCAGAGCTCCGCTGGGTGCCAGAGGATGCAGGCAGCCTTTGGAGCTCCCTTTGGAGGGGGCTCTCTGCCACAGAAGCCTTGCCTCCTCCTAGAAGCCTTCCTGGATTAAATGCAATGACCCAGGTGTTGGCCACCTCCTACCACACGAGCACTCTGCCAGCAGGATTCTGGCCAGTGCCAGCCCACTGCTGGTGAGTGAGCTAGTTGGGCCCTGGCCTCGGACGGGGCTGCGCGAGCAGGGGCTGCAGGAGCAGGCCGGCCTGCTGCTCTGGGTTGGAGGAAGGCTCCCCCGGGGCCAGGTCTCCCTGCCAGCCCAGCGCCTCCCTCCCAGCGGCCGGGCGTGTTTGGGTGGACGAGTCCTGGTCCTTACACCATAAATACCAATTTGCGGGGCCCCGAGAGCCAAATGACTGTTTACCGTGCGCTCCAGAGACTCAAATAAAAAAGAGGAGAGAAGGACCTGAGCGAGGAGCCAGCCCAGAGCTAAACATCAATTAGCACCTTCTGACTAGCTCCTGCCCCAGCTGCCAGGCGGGGGGTGGCAGTCCCAGGCTGGGGCCCTCCCCAGGACTTCCCCAGAGCCCTGGCAGCCCCCACTCCGGCCCTGGCATCGTCAGGGATGGACTCTCAGAGGCATAGGAGGCCTAAGGGGCCTGGTCCGAGGATGTTGGAGCCTTGGAAACTGCGCCCCACACTCATCTCCTCCTGGAAGCCCTCTCAGGTGATCCAGAAAGTGGCCAAGCAGCCACCCACTCTTGGCGGCCAAGGTCACCTGGTGGGGCGAGGAGAGGAGTGGGTGGGAGTGTCCTCCCTTAGCTGCTCCCCTTCCCTCACTTTATGTAGCACAGGGCGGGAGGAAACAGGATGGCCTCACTTGCACGAGCTCATGCCAGGCGGAGGGGCCGCTTCCAGCAGGCCTCAGTTTGCCGGCTGGTGCCTATGGACTGGAGGGCCGACAGCCCCTGCCAGGCGGGGTGGGAGGGAGGCCCTCTCCTTCCCCCAGCCTTCAGTGTCGCCCTGGGAGGCCACGCACCTTCCAGACCAAGTTTGAACTCTGGGTAGTACCTGGCTATGGGGCTGGAGGGCAGTGTTGGCAGGTCAGGCGCCCAGTTCTTGCTCGGGCGGGGAGGCCAAGGGGCTGCTAGAGAGGAGGCTGCTGACCTCCAGCCCGAGCCTCAGAGTGCCCTGATCTTGGGTGTCCTCCCAGAAGGTGTCATGAAGGGAAATGGGGTCCCAACAGGGCAATGGGCAGCAGGCAAGAGGGTTGGGCAACTTCTGGAAAGTGGGGCCTGGGAGTGGAGGCCACAGTAGGGCGAGCCAAGGGAGTGGGGCCATGCAGGCCATCAGGAGAGACCCAAGGGCAGGGCCGTGTCCCACAGACCAGGCCCCGGGGCAGGACTGTGTCCCCAGACCAGAGCCCTGGGCAGGGCAAAGGCCAGGCCAATGGAGCCTTGAAGTCCACTGGGCCCAGGCCCTGCTGGGGGAGGAGCATCAGTACATGGGGCCCAGAGCCGGCTGGGCGTCGCTAGCCCTCCCTCCTGGGCCTGGAGGCCTGGAGTGGTCCTGTACCTGCTGCCCTGGTGGTCCCAGCCCAGCACTGCGGGGCTCTGAGTCCCTGAAGGGAGGAAACCCAGGCCCCAGAGCCCAGAAAGTGGGATTCCGGGGGAGGCAGGGCCCTGGGGCCTGGAGGAGGGGGCCGGCCACACCCCCTCCAGGACTTCAAAGCTGCTGCCCCAGGAGTGTGAGATTTGCAGGGGGCTGGGCGAGGGGGCCCTGGTGGGCGAGGCCCCGCCACCTCCGGGCCTTTAATATGGTTATTCCTCTCCTGTCTCAACTACCTGCGAACAGGCCCGCCAGGCCCACTTCCGCCCTCTTCCAGAGCCAGGGGACAGGCGGGGCTGTTAACGCCCCAGAGGCGGCCTCTGAGGCCGTGGGCTGCCTGGGCTCTGCCTTCCCCCTGAGTAGTGGTACAGGGGAGCTTGGGGGCCAGGCAGGCTCCAGAGGGGGCTCCTGATGGAACATCCCATGTCAGCAAAGGGCAGGAGCAGAGACACCCTGGGGAGACCCCTCATCCCACTTCCTCTTGCAGGGGAGGGAAACTGAGGCCTGGAGAGGGGCAGGGATTGCTCCTGGCCAGTGGGAACTTGAGGGTTTCACCTCCTCACTCATGCAGGCTCTTCCCAGGCCCCCGTCCATACACTGGGGCCTGTCCTGTGGCCCCACAGGCCCTCTTCAGTGAGGTTCTGCCCCTCTCTGCCCTGGAGCTATGGTGTGAGGGTAGGGGGCCTGGCCCCAGGTCAGCACAGGCCTGGTGCCTCACCTCCGGAGAGCTGGGACCTCTCCACTGTGGTCCTGCTCCTGGCCTGCAGGGGGCCTCAGGCCTGGCACCCAGAAGCTGGAGAAGGGTCCCTGATACGCTGTGTATTCCCAGGCCAGTGTCGGCCCCTCTCTGGGACCTGGTGGGACAGAGCCTGGATACTGGGGGTTTGCAGTCCTGTGACTCAGAGGTGTGGGGGCCAGACAGGCATAACCTACCTCTGTGTCTTTCCCTCTGGGTGGCCCCGTCTTGTCTCCAGGTGTTGGGGCTCCAGTCCCCTCACACGCCTGGCCTTGCGGCCCCTGTGACTCTGTGGGCATGCCCACACCCCTGCCCACCCCTCTCTCTGGCCCTTTCATCTGTGGAGCCCCAGTACCTGGTTCCCAGCAGGCGCCAGTTAGGGCTGCTCCTGCCCAGGCCTGAGTCAGGGGTGCTCCCAGCTATGCTGGCTGTGCACGCACAGTGCCCACGGATGCTCTGGGGAGGCATCCCCACCTCCAGGCTTGACCCCTGTGGGGAGTGTCCTATCTGGCTCTATTGGCCAGGATGGCCTGGCAGGCTGTGTGGGCTCAGGGGCGCCCCTGCTGGTGGCTCACCCCGTGGGGAGATGGGCTGCCTGTTCTCTGGCCTCGGAGTCACTGCCCTGTGCACTTAATCCCCAGCTCCCTCTTTATAGAGCATCCGCCTGCAGCCTGTCTGGCCCTGGCTGACCGTCGGGGCCTCAGCTGGATCCCTGGTGGTCAGCTGCAGCCCCAGAGCAGTGGGTGGCCCAGCCTGAAATGGTCCTGGTGGGAGAGCAGCCAGCACGAGGCTGTGGGCTTGGGGTGGGACATGGCTGTGTGGGCACATGAGGATGCAGGATTTCAGGTGGGTGGGAGGGATGCTGAGAGTCTGGAGCCCTGGGTCTGCAGCCTGTCCCTTCGCCCTGCTGGGCCCCGTCCAGCTCTGTCTTCGGTGGCCTGGAGCCTCCAGCAAAGACCGGTATGGCCAGTAGGGGATGGAGGGGAGGCTGGGGGAACCCCAGGCCTTGTCTTGAGGGACAAGGCCATGACCTTCCACCACCAGGCTTTTCTTGCCCTCGAGGTGCACCCACCCGCCACTCCACCCAACAGGCAGCTCCCCACCCCCTCCCATGGCTCTCTCCTGGCACAGGACTCTGTCTAGGGTGGATACCCCCGACCTCCCTGGGTCTCTAGGACCGCTTGCCCTGGGTCTGCACCCCCCATCCATGTCCCCCCACTCTCCATGTGGAGCCCTGACCTCCCTGTGTCTCACCCCAAGTCCAGGACCCCCTGCTCTGCATATGTACCCCTGTGTCCAGGACCCCCTGACCTCCCTGGGTCTCCCCTGTCCAAGACCCCTGTTCTGCCAGCCGTGGCTCTCTGTTGGTGGAGGGTGGTCCTTTTTTCCTGTGCCTCAGGGGCACTGTGTGGCCCTGATGCTCCAGCTGCAGGAGGGTTGTGCCCAGGGAACCCCTGGTCAAGTGTCTGTTGGGAACAGAGCTGACCCAGGGCAGGCGTGGGCGCCCAGGTGGGGATGAGGTTGGTGTCTGTGCCCAAGAGAGGTGGTGGGGGGACAGGCAGTGGGCAGCAGAGCTGAAGGGCCCAGTGGGGTGGGGGGCAGGGGAGCCTGGGTGCATGTCACCAGAGCAGGGGCTATCCTCCACTGAGACCTGGGGACGCCTCTGGGCCCCCTGGAGGAAGCTGGGTGGCGATGAGCTGCTTGGGCAGGGGCTGCTTCTGTCAGTCCTTGAGGGTGTCCCGAGCTTCTCATGTGTCCCTCCACCCTGCATGCAAAGCCACGCAGATCGCCGTCCCTCTTCACCCCATGAGCGGGCTTCCCTCCCTCCACCTTCAGCAAGCATGGGCCTCCCACCACCCTCCCTGCAAGGCATCTTCCCTTCCAGCAAATGGCCCATGCACAGGGCTCCCAAAGACAGGGCCGCCCCATCCCCATCCCGAGGTCCTGGGCATGGTGCTGGGTGCTGGGGCAACCCTACACTCTCAGCCTTGCATGCCTGAGCTATGCCCTGTGGTGGGTGAGGGGGCTCGGGGGTTCAGGGGCAGTTTGGCCCCTGGACTGAGATGGACAGGGGCAGACCAGGAGCCCCTGAGGGTCTTGGCCTCGTGCAGTGGCTTGCTGTCAGTGAGGGATGTCCTCATGGCCTCCAAGCTGGATTCCAGCCCTACGACTGTGACTAAGCTGGCCTCTGCAGGCAGCAGGAGGAGGCCAGGCCCAGGAGAAGTGCCGCCTGATTCCCAGGCTCCCGGTGGGTGGGCCTCTGGTTGAGGGAGCATGCCTCACCTCCCAGCCAGAGCGGGCTTCTGGGGTGCCCTGTGGTGGGCCGAGATGGGGTCCCCACACAGGGACCACATCCCCAAGCCCAGAAAGCATGGCCACGTAGCCAGCGCCTGGCTGTCGGCCAAGTGAAGCTTGGCATTGAAGGTGGACATTGGGGAAGTGGCATGTCTGGCTTGGTGGACGTGTGTGCCGCTGTGCAGGTGGCCGCTGTGCTTTCTCTGCCCCTACAGGAGACTTCCGTTGGGTCTCTAGTCTAGCCCCAGACCTCAAGACTACCGGCTGCCTCCTCCTTTCCTTGGTGTGGCCGCCCCTCTTCCCTCCCTTGGAATTCCAGCTCTGGAGACCACGGCAGAGTCCCCAGGAGTCTCCAGGAGTCTCCGAGCTACTCAAGCCGCTGCCTCCTCCCATCCTGGCCCATGGCGTCGCCCATCCAGCCCCCGTGCCTGAGACCCACCACCAGAAATCCAGCACAGTTCACAGGCTTGTTTGATTGTTTCTTCTTTTTTTTTGTTTTGTTTGTCACTTTCCCCGTTGTTTGCAACTCACAAGCTATGACTAAAATAATTTCTTTCATAGAAAGAAAAGGAAAAAAACAACAACACATCTGTTTGTCTAGCTCCAGTGTATGGTGGATATAGCAGCATCGGAAATAAAATTAAAACAAAAATGCAAAATTCAAGGCAGAGGAAGGTCGAGTCCCCCGAGGGGAATGCACAAAGGCTCCTCCTGCCTGGAGGGTGGGTCCTCAGGGGCAGGGGTAGGGGGACGTTTCACAGTGGCAGAGGCTGAGCGAGCAGGGGTCTCGCGTGGCAGCACCTGGCCGGAAGTCCATGTGGGCGCTGGTGTAGGAGAGTGGCCTCTCTCGTTCCCAAGCCAGGTGGACCAGTCAGAAGGCGAGGAGGGCCGAGCAGCCAGCCAGAGGCTCCAGGACAACGGCCAGGGATAGGCAGATCTGGCACACCATAGCCGTAGCAGCAGGACCCGGGGGCGAGTCCTGGCCATGAGGGGCTAGGAGGGAGACCACGCCTCTTGGAGCTGTGGGTTCTCTGTCTGCAGCACCGTCATGGGCTTATCCTCCCCAAATTCCCAAACAACTCGATCCAACCCAAAGTGAGCCTCCGAGGCAGGTGAAGGAGCTGGGCGGCCGGGATGGTGGCACAGGCCAGTGGCTCTGGGCTCCCTTCCTGTCTTCCCCTTACAAGAGGCTGTGGAGGAGGGACTGAGGGAGGTGCTGAGGCCAAGAAGGAGGCAAGGGCAGGGCGGGTCAGCAGGCTTTGCTTCTCTCCGTGGATGGAGGGACCCGGTGCAGGTGGGAGATGTTAGGAAGAAGGGAGGGACAGGTGGTGGAACATTGCGACAGCTGCAAAGTAGAGGGCACAGCTGATCAGGCCTAGAGAGCCCTGGCTGGGGCCTGGGCCACAGTAGGGACGGTCACTGGGAAGAGGCCCGGATGTCTGACGCCAGGGCACAGGGCCGCCGGGGCAGAGCGGGGCCTTCGGGCCAGGCCGCTCCTCGGCCTCCCGCTGTCAGGCTCCATCTCCTCCCCCAGACGGAGCCGGTGCCGTTAGTGGGGCTCTGCAGGACGAAGGCTCTCCCCATAGGGCCGACCCCAGGTCGAGGGAGGGGTGCCATAGGCCTCCTGGCGCCCGAAAAGTTCCAGGGCGCTGCACTGGGAGGCTGGCCCCCAGACCCCAGAGGAAGCAGGGACCAGATGCCACCGCACCAGTCTCCGCGGCTGGTTCCACCAGGAGAGCCCTCTACACAGACGAGGCAGGAGGCGGATGGAACCCAAGAGGTGGGCTGGGGAGGAGGGGGATGGAGGGCTGAGTCCACAGCCCAGGACCCAGTCCCCTCACGGAGCCCGCCCAGGAGCCCGCCCCACGGGGAGGAGCCCCACTCACCCCTGGAGCCCCGCCCCTCTCGGGAAGCCGCGCCCGCCCCAGGGGACCCCGCCCCCATCAAAAGCCCCGCCCACAAGGGAGCCCCGCCCCAGGGGACGCAGGCCCCACCGGGAGGAGCCCCACCCCCAAGGGAGGAGCCCCACCCCAGGGGACCCCGCCCCCAGCAGGAGCCCAGAATGTATCGGGAGAAGCCCCGCCCCCACTGGGAGCCCCGCCCCCACTGGGAGGAGCCCCGCCCCACCGGGAGGAGCCCCGCCCCTCTCGCGGAGCCCGCCCGCTACTTGCAGGTGTGCACGTCGTAGACGCGCGCACACTCCTGGCAGCTCACGTAGCAGCACCAGTGGAAGACGCAGTGGCACTTCTCCCGGCGCCGCTCGCTGCGCGCGTTGTGGCCGCGGCCGCAGCACAGCAGGTCGCAGCCGTCGATGCCGTGCGAGCTCACGTTGCAGGTGCGGTCGCGCGTGCCGAAGGAGCCCGTCTCGGGGTTGGGCTCGCAGAAGTTGGGCGAAGCCTCGTAGTAGACCAGGTCGCGCTCCGTGGGCACCTTGAAGTGGGTGTAGCGCGGCCGCAGCGTCTCCACCCAGCCGCGCGACTCGCGGTGCTTCTCCACCACCATCTCCGAGGCGCTGTCGTACTTGTCCTTGAGGAAGTCACCGATGGCGCGGAAGTCGGGCTGCGACCACCAGCAGGTCTTCACCTCGCAGCTGCCCGACAGCCCGTGGCACTTGCACTTGAGGTGCATGTGGCTGGCGATGGCCTGCAGGGGCGTGCGAGCGGGGGCGTCAGGGCCGGCCGGCGCCCGGTGGGTCTGCGCGGGACCGGTCTCCTCGGCCGTGCTCCTTGCCCACAGTCCCCGCCAAGCTCGCCTGGCAAAAGCGGCCCCCCTGTCAGCTCGCTAAAGCGCCCTCTCCGTGGGCTCCAGCGCCGCCCCTTCGCGCGCCGTCTCTGGGCACCCGAGATCGCCAGAGGGCAGGGCCTAGGAGGGCCCCTCTTTCGTGGGCTGCATCTACTTCTACAGCAGCTATGACCCAGTGAAGGAAGGAAGGGGCTGTGACGTGTGGGGGTGGCGGTGCCAGCGTGCAAGCAGGAAGACGTTCATTCTCACCAGGAGAGCCCAAGACCCCCAGCCCGGAGGAGGTAGGCACCAGCTGCTGGCAAGGCTGGAAGCTGACCAGAGCGTGGGTAACGGGAGTGGCTTGAGCAGGGCACCTTCAGGGCCCAGGAAGCTGGGTTTATCGGACTGTAGGGGACTGCAGGGGGGCGGAAAGAGGAGGAGAGAGGCAGTGCTGGGGGTCAGGCTGTGGGGCTTGGGTGCCAGAGGGTGACCAACCAGCAGCGCCTGGGGAGGAGTTCGTGTATTTCTCCCCGTGGCATCGGGGAGCTCCAGGTTCTCTTTCCTTCTCTCTTTGGGGGAAGGAGGTGGATGTGGTGACTTCATCAGAAGGCCTAAGGCTGCCCTGTCCACTGTGGTGGGCAGAGGCCATGCATGAGCCCCTGACATGGGGCCGGTCCAAACCGAGAAGTGCTGTGCATGCAAACCCCACACGGGGCTCCCCAAGTCCCTGGAGTGCATACAAGAAGAGGGTGTGAAAGATCCCAGTCAGCACGTTAGTGCTGCTTGCATGACTGTGACGGTGAAATGTTGGATGTTTGGGTTAAATAAAATGTAGTGTTAAAACAAATTTTCACCTGTTTCCTTGTTAACTGTGGTTGAAAATTTCTAACTTCATATGTGGCTCCCATGACACGCCTACTGGACTGTGCTGGCCCAAGGCTTCGTGTGGGCTCTGCGCCCAGATGCTGCCTCCACCCCCCCCCCACCATGTCTTCAACCCTCCCTCTCACACTGTCCCTTTCCTGTGGCATCTGTAAATCGCCCGCTCACGTTCTGTCCAATCTCCATTTTCTTCTCTTTTCCGAAGAGGAGCCGCCACTTCCCATCTGTGCCTCCTCAGGCTCGGTTTCAGTTTTACTTTCATCAAAGTTGTATGTGCACCTGCTTTGGAGTCCAAGCGTTCCTAAGACCTGCTGAGAAGAATGGAGTTCTGCCCATGCTCAGCACCTCCCCAACCACCAGGCAGCGCCTTGCCCCCTCGCAGCTCTGGGAGATGAGTGTCTTGCCGCTTCCTGATTTTCAGTGTTGGGTGCTGTCTGCTGACCTCGCCACGAGGAGGGGATTTAGGTCTCAACACATCACCACTCTGATGCACTTTTGTGCCCTAAAAACTACAGCATGATCCCAGTTAGGTCACTATTTGGTGCCTAGGGTATCGGAAGGGTGTTAAATGTCACACCCAGCAGAGCCATGTGATACATTCGGATTACTTTTCCTTTCCTGCAAAATGTTTCGTTGTTGCTGTCTTTCAAGTACTTATCATGGATTCAGCCTCAAACTCTCCCTTGATTGTCTAAATATCCTCTTCAAGGCGTTCAGACACACCAGGTGTTCTAAGAAGCTTTCATCTTCTTGGAGACTTCTTTCTTGGAGGCTTCTGGTAAACTTTGCAAAATGTGCAAGTCTAAAAACAAATATTTTCTACTTGAAAAGTTGAAAAGATTCTTTAGCTGGGTATAAAATTCTTGGCTTATTTTTCCCCTCAGAGTTCTGAGAGCATCGCCCCGTTTCCTTCCAGCTTTCATTGTTCTTGGAAACTCTGATGCTGACTTGATTCCTGATCCTTGCGTGAAACCCAAGCCTTCTTCTGGAAAGCTTGAGGGGCCTTCTGTGTTGGACCTCATGATGGTGAGTCTGGATGCTGGCTCCCCTTTGTTGTACTGGTCACTTACTGGGCCTGTTTTGTCTGAAACTTGTGGCCTTCACTCCTGGGAAGCTTCCTGCCTTATTTCTTTGCCAACTTCCTCATCTCTGTGCTCATCACTGTCTCGCCAGAACACACCTTCCATATTTTCTATTTTTCCTATTTTCCACCTCTTGGTCTTTTTTTCTCTACTTTAAGGGAAGGATGTCTCAACTATCTTCCAAACTTTCTGCTCAGAGTTTTCTTTCTGCTGTCCCATTTTTAATTTCTAAGAGTTTTTTCCCCTCTGAATGTTCTTTTAAATTAACATCCTGTTCCAGTTTCATGGATACAGTGTTTGCTCTCTGAGGATAGTGACAGTTTTTGAAGTTGTCATCTCTCTTTACAATGCCTCTTCCCACAAGTTTTGCTTTTGTTTCTTTGTTTTGATCTGTACCTTGTGGTTGCTGGAGGCTGTCCTTGGATGTCTGTGATCCTTGCCTGCCTGTTCATATTTAAAAGCGGGGCACTTGGAAGCTCCTGTGCATGGGAGGAACTCATCAATGTGGGCCCTCACCACACAGTGTCCTGGCCATGCCATTTCGCTGGGGAACCCCCAGGCTGGTATCTTTAAGTCTCTTCTCTTGGGTTCATCCAATTCCCAGGGGAGAATCCTCCATTCTCCTGTCCAGGAGGTAACTGAGCTTCACTGTGGTGTTAGGAGATTAGGAAGAGAAATTCACGTGTAGACAGACTCTCCCACCTGGGCAACCTCGCCCTCTGTGAGGTGTGCCCGGCGTCCCCCAGTCCAGACACTGTCTGCCTCGCCCTTCTGAGAATAAGCCTGCAGACTTCTGCCATGCTGAAGGAGAGGTGCCGTCTGGATTCGGGGAGTTGGACAGGAGAGCTGGTGGGTTATAAAGTGCGGCCTCTACTTCTCAAGATCCCTGACATGGGAACGCTTGGGTTGGTTCTCAGTTTTCCCCTCCACTGGCTTGAGACTCTATTTTTGGGTTGACTAAGACCCAGGTATTCATCTGTCTGCTTTTTAGCTTTCAAAGTTCTGTTGCCATTGTCACCCTTCTGTTTTCCGTGTCCTCAAGAGTTACTTATTTTCAGGTTCACTCGTTGCCATGTCAGAGGTTCTGGGAGGGCGCAGAGGAAGGCAGCTCTGCTTGCCCTGATGTCACCAATGCCCTGGAGGTGCAGAGGGACCCCTGGCGCTTGGTTTCTCATCTTTAACTGAAAGTCCCCATTCCTTCTTCAGTCCTACAACCTCTAGTGATTCTTTCCCAAATCTGTTGTATTGTGTTTATAGCTTCCAGTTCCCTGCTGAAAGGCTCAAGCTGGCACTTTCACTTTGTGAACATAAGTAAGTGTAATTTTTCCTCACAATCTGTGCCTAATAATTCCAGTATTTGGAGTCTTGTTTCTGTGGCTTTTACTGATCATCGCTCATTTGGCATCAGCTCATGTGACAGGTTATCTTTGATTATGTGTTGGACATTGTGTTTGAAAAATCCTTTGTAGAAAACTTTCGCAGCCTCTCATGAGGTTATCATCCTCTGAAGAGAGTGCGCCTGCTTTCCTAGGTGTGTGGGGACCAGCAACTTGGGAGCACCTTAACACATCCTGAGCTCCAGAGCCTTCCCCAGCCTGCAGAAGTGCACGGGGCCGCCCTACTACAGGGTTCCCTCACTGCTCAGGGTCCTTGCATAAACCAAGCACTGATTTCCCAGAGACAGCACTGTAGGGGGCCCCACAGCTCTGTGAGGCTGGAGAAGACTCCACTCCCATCATGCTCTGTCCCAGCTGTTGCCCTCTCCCTCCCCAGGGTGTGGACTCCTCTCCCATCATGCTCTGTCCCAGCTGTTGCCCTCTCCCTCCCCAGGGTGTGGACTCCACTCCCATCATACTGTGTCCCAGCTGTTACCCTCTCCCTCCCCAGGGTGTAGACTCCACTCCCATCATACTCTGTCCCAGCTGTTGCCCTCTCCCTCCCCAGGGTGTGGACTCCACTCCCATCATGCTCTGTCCCAGCTGTTACCCTCTCCCTCCCCAGGGTGTGGACTCCACTCCCATCATGCTTTGTCCCAGCTGTTGCCCTCTCCCTCCCCAGGGTGTGGACTCCTCTCCCATCATGCTCTGTCCCAGCTGTTACCTTCTCCCTCCCCAGGGTGAGGACTCCACTCCCATCATGCTGTGTCCCAGCTGTTACCCTCTCCCTCCCCAGGGTGTGGAGTCCTCTCCCATCATGCTCTGTCCCAGCTGTTACCCTCTCCCTCCCCAGGTTGTAGACTCCAGCAGTATTTCCTTGATGACTAATGATATCAAGCACATTTTCATGTATCTATTGGCCATTTCTACATTTTCTTTCATGAAGAGGCTTTCCGTTTTTCAGCCAGCTTTTCTACCTGGTTATCTGTCTTTTTCTCGTTATTTTGTAGAGTGCTTTTTGTTCCACGGCTCTTGGGAATCTGTTGGTGAGAGCCTCCCCCCTGTGGGTTGTCTTCTCTTTCTCATGCTGGTGTCTTTCATGCACACATATTCTTCTTATACAGTTCACATTCTTACATTTTTCCTTCATCATGAGTGCTTTTTTGGCCTGTTTGAGAAACCTCTGCCTGCTCCAAGGCCACAGAGATGTTCCGCTATGTCTTCTCGTAAATGTTCTTCTTTTACTTTTCCCATTTGGGTTTGTAACTGACTGTGTATATGGTGTGAAGTAGGGGTCAAAGTTAATTCTCCCGTATTGTGATCCAATCGACTGAGCGCCGTTCATTGAAGACTGTCCCCCTGTCTTACTGCACGGCCCTCCTGGCAATAAGTCAGGTGACTGTGTCAGGGAGCTTTCTGTGTCTCCCTGCATTTGTCCCTGTCTTCAGGAAGGACAGTCACTTAGTTCCCTGTTGTGGTAAGTTACAGGTCCTTGTTCACCCTTCAGCCCTCTGCAATCCCCTGGTTCCACTGGCCAAGGCCAGCGCCATCTCTGTGTCACTAAATCTCCCCTCCCACCCTACACACATTGCTTCCCATCAGCAGTTGGGCCCCATCAGTTCCACTCACCTTCAGACCCTGTCCTTCCCAGCACTCCTCACAAGGCCCTCCACAGCTTGGTCCCTGCCAGCCAGTCCATCCCAAAATTGTCTTTCTTCCCCTGTTCTCCACGTTCTACCCAGAAGGACCAGTGTGCAGTCTTTCAGCTCTGGGCTGCCTGGGGCTCTTCTGGCAGCCCCCTGCCTAGATAAGCGCCAATTACTTTGCACATCACCACTCACCCGCCTCTGGCCTGGGTCTGGCCCCTCCACTGACAGGGTCACCTTGAGTTAGTGCATTTCCTCATCCTAGAACTTCCCACACTGCTCCGTAGCAGCATTGCTATCTCCCTCTCTGGATGTGTAGGAGCTCCTGCAGGGCAGGCCTTTGTCCTGTCTCACCTTCTTTGTGACCCCAGCTCCACAGGTGGGCTTGCCACCCTGTGGGAAAGCCCTGGACCTCGTGGAGCAACTGGACAGTGATGTGTTTCAGACAGCCCTGGGCAGGAGGTGAGCAGACCCCCAGTCTGCCGCCATAGACAGCACTCCGCCAGCCCGCCATCCTGCCCCGACCTGGCCACACACTGCAAAGGACCAGGGCATACACCCTGCTCAGAAAGCTATTTCAGCGGGACACCCAGGCGCGCGGTCCCCTCCCCGTGCACACCCCAGGACGCGCAGAGGCACGGTTGGAGGGGTCTCCTGGGGCACACCCTCAAGAGCCGCAGGACCGTGGTCGGAGGGGTCTCCCTGTGCACCCGGGGACGCGCAGGGCCGGGTTACGAGGGAGCCGCGGACCTACCTGGCGCCCGGCCTCATTGTTGTGGCGGTTCATCGCGGAGCGAGCGTCCGGCCGGTTCTCTCGCGCGTCCGCGAACTCCCGGGACACCATCCCGCCGAACTCAATGTCCTCGCTGCAGCCGCCCCACTTCCAGCCCTCGCCTGGCGAGCCCTGCTGGCGGCCGCTGCAGCCGCAGATGGCGGCCGAGCCCTCGGCGCACGAGCGCGTCACGGCGAAGGCCACGCCGGCCGAGGCGATAGCGTGCACGAAGGCGGACTCCCTGGTGGCTGCGGAGAAAGGCCACGCGGTTGGCGGGCGCGGCAGGGCCAGGTGGTGGGCGCGCTATGCGCCGCCTCTCCCTGGGCCGAGACCTGGGTCCCCACGCCGGGCACGCGGCAGTAACCGAGTGGAGAGGCAGAGCTGGCCGGGAGAGGGTGCACGTCCACCAGCGAGGACCCTGGAGCCCAGGAAAAGATGCCCGACGCCACTCTCACGGGGATCCGCGGGATGGCTGTAGTCAGGAAGTCGGGTCAGAGCACGTGCTGGCGAGGCCCGGGGAACCAGAGCCTCGTTCACTGCTGGCCGGAAAGAAATTGGTGCCGTCCTTGGAAAGCGGGTTGCAGCTTCTTAAAAGCATCACACCCACTGTGTGACCCGGCAGTTCGTGTCCTGGGTGTCTACCCTGCAGGAAACCGGCGTCCAGGCCAGACTGGGGAGCAAATGTCACCGCAGCTTTATTTGTAACAGCCAGAATGCAGCTCCCAAGTGTCACCAACAGGTGAGCCTGTGGCGTAAACTATGAGCCCGGGAGGTGATGTGGGGCATGGCGACCCTTTCCTTGTCCACCCTGGCCACCAGGCACCAGGGGGCCCAGCTGAAGCGCTGCCTCCTCTGGAACCTTCTAAAGACCAGTGGCCTCCAGTGAGCACCTTGCCTGCCCTGTGCTGGCCCCACGCGCTCAGGCCTGGGGATGCTGAGGGTTGCAGGGGGCCCTCCAGAGGCCGGTGTCCAGGCCACCGCTGACCCTAGAGGCTGGTATTGGAACTGCCCAGGCCCCCTCAGGCAGCCTCCTCCTTCCACACCTGGGAAACTGAGTCAGGAGAAGTGGCGTTGGTTTTGTAGAAGGGCAGTCAGGGAGGGCTGCAGCTTGGGAAGAAGAAGCCGGTGAGGCCGACCAGGATCAGACAAGGTGTGTGGGGCATCGAGGGCGACCTGCCTTGGAGAGGTGCTCCTGGTGGGGCTAGCCTGACCCCAGTAGACAGAAGCCTAGAGCAGCTGGCCTCGAGGACAGGCAGGAAGCTGAGAGAGGGAAAGCAGTGGGCAGGGTGTTCTACACGGAGAGCCCACAAGGGCAGGCTGGGGGTGCTGGGCATTCGGGGGCAGCCTGGGCTTTGCAGACCCGGGCTCCCAGCCAGGCGGCCCCAGACAGGATGAACGCATTGAGCTTCCCAGGTGTGTGCAAACGTCCCTGAAAGGGCAGTGAGTGACGATCCACTTGGGTGGAGGATGAGGGTGTGGGGCTGCCTGGGTCCTGTGTGGCTCGTTCCGCAGGTGGAGCACCTGCGTTTGCCGAGCCCTGCGAGAAGCAGCAGGGAGCATGATGGGCAGGCCCACCTCATGGGGCTCCCTGCTGACTGGCAGGCATTTTAAAGACCTGGGCGAAAACGCTAGGCGCTTTGGAGTCCCGCAGGCCTGGGGCTGAACCTTGCTTGGTCTGATTGCCGGTGCACCCTGCGGCATCTCTGCTGCGCCACGTGGGGCCCTGTGCCCCATCTGCCCTGGCTCTGACTCCTGTCTCTCCTTAGGCCTGGGCCACAGGAGGGAGAGGCAACAGGAGGGATGTGGGGACAGGACCGCAGTGCCTTCTGTGCCGGCGAGAGACCTGTGCCCTGCGTGTCCCGACCTGGACACCAGCAGGCCTGGGCCGTGCTGTGGCTCCTGAGGGCCCCCTTGGGCTTCAGGACACTCTCGTCCTGCGGGGGGGGGGGGGGGGGGCGGGGAGGGAGCTACTGCTTCCTTACCCCACATCAATGCCAGGGGACTTTTATCCTGGGAGGGGGACAGGCAGGTGGGCTCCCCCACCCTGGGGAACGAGCAGAGGCCATGGGCTGCTCCCCATGCTTCCTCCACCTGCATGAGCTCAACTGCTCCCAGGTTTGCAGCCAAGCATGCGTGCCCCAAAGCCCAGGCAGGCAGAGGCAGGGGAGCAGCGAGACAGGGTTCCAGCTGGCAATGTGCACACATTGACACCCACACAGCTTCCTTCACATCCACCCACTCCTGTCACTGAAAAAAGCACATTTACTCCAATACCAAGAATACACAGAGAGGGGGGCCAGTCCCATGGCGAGGGGCTAAGTTTGCACACTCCCCTTTGGTGGCCCAGGTTCTCAGGTTTGGATCCTGAGCGCCGACCTACATCACTCATCGGCAGCCATGCTGTGGCAGCAACCCACATACAAAATAGAGGAAGATGAGCACAGTTGTTAGCTCAGGGTGAATCTTCCTCAGGAAAAAAAAAAAGATTATTAAAGAAAAAAAGAGGGGCCGGCCCCATGGTCGAGTGGTTAAGTTCACGTGCTCCACTTCGGTGGCCGAGGGTTTTGCCAGTTTGGATCCTGGGCGCAGACATGGCACCGCTCATCAAGCCATGCTGAGGTGGCATCCCACATGCCACAACTAGAAGGACCCAAAACTATGTGCTGGAGGGCTTTGGGGAGAAAAAGGAAAAATAAAATCTTTTAAAAAAAAAGAATACGCAGAGAGAAATGTGTTGAGGAAGGGCCCTTTGCACCAGCCTCCATGCCCCTCCGGCTACACCTGGCAGTGAACACACCTGCGTTTGGTGACTCTGTGGATTTGCCAACATTTCCTGACGGTCTCCTGCAGGCCACAGCCACCCACGTCTTCCCTGGGCTCTGTCCAGAGCAGGGCTGGACTCTCGCTGCTTGCTGGAAGCTCTGGGGCCATGTCACCCAGCCACTAACCCAGAAAGGGACTCCCCATTTGTTCCTTATCCACCTCCTAGTGCCAGCTCAGTTAAGGACTGCCCACACCTGAAGGCTCCTCCAGCCTCCGTGGTGGCACCTGCCCATCCCAGTCCTTCCCTGTGAGTCCAACCCAGCCCTCAGCATCTCCCTCCTGCAGAGAAGAGGCTCTCAGCCGGGACCCACACTCCCAGCCTCCAGCTTCCTCCCTGCTGTCCACACATGTGCGCCACACACACTCTCACATGCATGCACACAGACACTCACACATGGATGCACACACAGACACATGCACTCATACGCACACACGCACACGCACACACACACATGTGGATGCACACAGAGACACACACACAGACACTCGCTCTCATGTGCATGCACATGCACACACACAGACACACTTTCACATGCACACACACTCACGCACACATGTGGATGCATACACACAGACATGCACACACAGAAACACACTCTCATACACACGCATACAGATGCACACACAGACACACTCATAAACATGCCTATGCACACATGCATGCACACACAGACACAGACACACTTCATAAGCATGCACATGCACACACACAGACACACATGCACACACACGCATGTGTGCACACGTACACACTGTAGGCAAAGTCCTGTGTTGGATGCCCATCTGGCCCTGCCCAGCCCCTTCTCAGGTTGTTTCCCCAGTGTCCTTGCTTGACCCGCACACAAGCCACCACCTGCCCCACCTGCTGCCCTCCGGGTTCTGTCAGCCACTCCCTGGCCTCCAGCCACGCTTGTCCTTCCTGCGGTTCTTTCCAGCTGCTCCTCTGCTGGAGGCTCATGCGGTGTCCCCGTCCCCACTCTGGGGTAGGGCGAGGGGTCTGGCCATGCAGTCTTGGCGTGGTCCATGCCTGGCCCTGGGCAGCCCTCAGGGCTCCCTCCTACACCCCCTGGCTTGGCTGCCCCCAGATTCATCCTGGCCTGGAAGCTCCCTGAGGTGCAACTGTGTCTGGTTCACCTTTGGTCTCCAATCCCAGGCCCCGGGCCTGTCCCACAGATGGTCGTTGGGGAGTGAGGGCCTGGTCGGAGGGGAGGGCAAGGAGGCTGCAGGGTCTGAGCCACCTGGCAGGCCCACCCCAAGGGCTGGCTCTCTGCCCTTTCTGCTCAGCTTGTCCTTGCAGGGATCCAAGACAGCTCCCCTCACCGTCCCCTTTCCCAAAGTCCAGCCAGGCAGCTGCCTTCCCAAGACTCCCCATTTTCCTTTCATAGGACAACTGGTCAGTTCACAGGCAGACCTAGAGCGGCCTTCTGCTGACCCAAGGCACGAGAGAATGAAGGCCAGCATGTGCTGGACACGAACCCCTTCTCCTCCTGTCCCTCCACTCAGCAGGGTCCCTGTCCTTGTTTTGTCTTCTCAAGGACTCAGGCTGGCCCTCCCTGGGGGGCAGGGATGGGCTCAGCTCCTCACTGCTCGCCACCCCCCCGGAAGTGCAGCGAGCCTGGGTTAGGGGCTGTGGATGGGGTGGCTTTCTCGGCCACCCAGAGCAGCTGGGGTGGGGGGGAGGGCAGAGCCAGTATGTCCCGGGCACTCCTGGTGCCTCCCCACGGCACTCTCTCTGGTGGCCCTGTTCAGGGCTCCGATTCTCCAAGGCCTGAGTACCCCCCGCAGCCGGGGCCCAGCCTGCCCTGCCCTGGCTCAGGGCTGGCTCTGCACCCCCACCCTCTGGCTTTTGAGATAAGCCGAGAGGGAGCTGAGCCGGGGCCTCGCCCTGCCCTGAACAAGGGCTTGGAGATCCCTGCTTATCGAGCCAAGGCCTCCAGACGCACTTGAGAGGGACGGCTGGAGGGGCTCCCCCTTCAATTTGGAGGAAGAGGAACTCATTCCTGCCCAGCTCTGTCACCGGCCAGCTGTGTGACCTTGTGCACATCCCTCACCTGTGGGCCTCGATTTCCCCTCCTGCCAGATGAGGAGGGGGGCTCCTCCCAGACAACGTCCTGACGTCTGAGGACCCCTGGAGCAATTTTCTCACAGAGAGAAGAAGCCTCCGCAAAGAAACCACCAGACCACCATCAGAAAAATGCAGGACGCTTCGCTCTGGCAAAGAAAGTCGGCTTTAAACTGAAGACACAGGTCTCTGAGCAGTCCCAAGTTCCTGACAGATCAGAGGGAAACATGGCAACTTTGCATTAGAGAGCAGGGCAGACCCCCTCACAGAGCAACTGGGGTTGCCGGCACCAGCAACAGACAGACAGGCAGATGCCACGTGCCTCCTGACAGGAGGCTCCAGGACGTTCTCGCCAAAGACTTGCATCGAACATCAGACAAGCCCTGCCCAATCCTCCCAGTCTCGAGGGCAGGAGGGGCAAGGCTGGGGGCAAAGGGGCCTGGGATGGGTCCTGGGCGGACAGGGACGGTGGTGGAGAAATGGGTGAAATCTAGGTAAGGCCTGGAGTTTGGAGAATACTGATGGGACTTAGTTCTGGCAGATGCAGCTGGGTTTGTGCGACGTCGGCACTGAGGGAGGCCTGGGCTGGGGGCGGTGGCAGCCAGGACTCTCGCTGCCTCTCCTGCAAAGCATCTCAAAGTCCACAACAATTTCCAAAGAAAAAGTTAAAGCGCCTCCTGAGGCCATGCAAAAGGAAGACCCCAGAATGCCCAGGAGTCACTGTGCAGTGGTGGTCCTAGTGGTCTGTAGGTAGGTTTCAGGGGGTTCAGAACCCTCCTCACATTGTGAGCAGGAATGACAGGAATGACAGTGTCTCAAAACTGGTGCCTTTCTCTGGACTGAGAACCCATGGCTTTTATCAGGTGTCCACTGGAGTTTGAACAAGGTCATGACCCCCTGGTTGCAGGAGCCTCAGTTTACAGAGGGAGACAGGGCTCCCTTGAGGTTGTGGGTGGGGAGGGCACAGCCAGCACTCGGACCAGGGTCTGGAGCCTGCAGCGCCTGTCACAGCAAAGTTCTCTCTCAGGGGTTCCTGCTTCTGTTTACACAACAGAGGCGGCTGGTGGGGGTGGGGAGCCATCCTGCCCGTGGGAGGGGAATCCCCTCTTGAAGGTGAGACTGGAAACACCTCCATCACCAGCAAAATGCCTTCTTCCCAACAGGTTGTGGGAGGTCAAGAGAGGAGGAGGGGACACGTGCTACTGGGAGGGGCGCTTAACGACCAGCACTGCAAGTTCACCAAGTCGCTGGAACGGAGCCTGCATAAGCCTTTTGAGCTACCTCAGGCCTGCTCTGCTCAGCCCAGGACTCTTATTCCCACACTGCCATCAGGGGTTGGGAAAGGAAGAAGAAAGGGAATTGAGTGACAAATTCGTTCTGTAAGACAAGCATCTTAGACTGGGAAACCATCTTCCCAGAAACTTGCTGTTGTCTCATTAGCAATTATTTATTGAGTCCATGCAAACTATCAGTGATCTATCCTTCCTTCCATCCACCTACCATCTATCTGTTTATCCATTCATCCACCATCCATCCACCATCAATTCATCCACGCGTTCCCCCACCCATCCTCCATCCACCATCCATCCATCCACTATCCAACCATCCATCCTTCATCCATCCATCCATCCACTATCACTTCATCTACCCACCCATCCGTCCGTCCATCCATCCATCTGTTTACCCATCCATTCATCTATGTGGAGGATGGGGCAGATGAGGGAGTCCTGTGTGGTGAGAGCTGGGCATCTGGAGGAGGGCAGGAAGAGCCACCTGGTGGGGCCCCATCACAGCCAAGGCCAGTGCAGCCCTAGATACAGGATGTGGAGCATTACCCATGATGGGATTTGGGGGTTACTTCACCTCCCTGGGTCTCAGAACTTAGAACTACAGGGATCTTAACAATTCCTTTGTTTCCAGATTTAGATTTCATGGGCTTGTCAAGTACCAGAGATCATCTGGGGACTGAAAGAGGACAGTCAGGTGTTGTTACTTTTTCATGAGAGGGTAAGACATATAAAATATGTCTACATGATATAAAAAATGACTATCGCAGTTTCAGAAAAGGACCTTTTAGCTTCAGAAAAGGAGGCTATATTTCCAAAGTCCCATGTGTTGAAGAAAGTTTGAGAAAGTCATTCCCAGGGCCTCATCTTTCACATCTCACCATGAAGCTGGCCAGTCAACTATCAACTGAGCACGGACTGTGTCCTAAGTGGACAAATAGGTCGCAGCCTCTGTCCTGGGGTTGACCTTCCCATGAGGAGGTCACCCAGGAGGCTGTCTCAACAGGGACAGAAGGGAGAGCACCGCCTGGAGGCTGCCCTGCCCTGGGCCCAGTGAATCCTTTCATCGCCCCTGAGAGAACCGGCCTGGACAGGAAGAAGGGCATTCCTCCCTGCTGAGCCACCACCACAGGCCCTCTCAGCCCCAGGGACATGTGGAGGCTCAGAGCCAGTCAGCCACTGGCCCCAGGCTGCACAGCAGCCAGTGCCAAGCCCAGATCGGGGTCCCGGGAGAGGTTCTTGTACCCCCGGGAAGAGGTCCCAAGACTCTACCAGGCTGTTTCTGTGGCTGCAGCCTCGAGAGAGTGGGGACCTCAACTGCCCTGCTGGGCCCCACACCCGACGGCCAGGGGATGCCTGCCTGTCCTCTCCCAGGAGGGGAAGGCTGTGGGGGCTGACACTGGATAAGGAGGAGGAGGCAGCCCGGGGCTGTCTAAGGAGGCACTGGAGTGGCCTTTTCTCACAAGGGTGACCCCAGGCAGTGGAAATTTCTGGAAGGGGATGTGGTTCAAACGTGACCGCTGAATGTGAGGTCAAGCTCCTGGGATGTGCAGTCTGTGGTCTACCCAGGCAGCCCCCTTGGGAAGCTCGGCAGGGAACCGGGCCTGGGGCTGCCCCAGCAGCCGTCACCCCGGGCCGTGCGTTACTGCAGGCCCACCAGTGCACCCGGGGCCACAGTTCCAGGGGCATCTCTATCTGTAAAGGGTCCCAGCTGATTCCAAAGCATCCCTCGCTGAGCCCCCAGGCTCCTGTTGGGCCCAAGGCAGTGCAGCCCCTCCTCTGGACAGTGGCCAAACCCAGCAGGTGTGTGGGAGGGGGCCCCTGAGGCTCATTCTTGGGACCTCTGATACACTCCTCCCATCAGAGGGACGAGAACAGGGCTAACGTGGGGGGTTTCTGACACTCTGACAACCCCCATCCCCATGGTGGCTTGTGTGTCTGGCCTGGCCCCTATGTGAAGCCGGGTCCTCGGTGACTGGCCCTAGGGCTCAGAGGCCTGCTTAGCTGCTGTTAGCTGGTGGCCAGGCACGGACTCAGCCCCAGTGGGGAGTGACCTCCCTGGAGCTGCAGGACCAGCCAGTTGGAGCCTCACGTGGCTGACCTCTGGCCCGCAGGACAGCCCTCCCTCTCCTGGGTCTGCCTCCCCCAGGTCCCCAGGGCCCTGGGCTCCATCTCTCCTCTGGGCAGTGCTGACCTTGGACCTGACGCCCATGGCGCTGGCAGCTGCTGCCCCAATGTCAGCAGAGGGGGTGCAGCCAGGGGGCCAGGCCCCCTGCCTCTGAGGAGCCCTCGCAATCACGGCTGCAACCTCTGCCTGGGCTGGAGGTCTGGAGTCCCAGGCACACCACCCTACACCCCACGGAGATGCTCCCTGTGCATGTCCTGCTGTGTCCCCTCTCTTGCAGGTGTGCAGGCAAACCCCCATCCCACAGCTGGCCCCACCTGGCCCAGGCCCTGGGGAGTCCTCCCTGGTGCTCCTGGCAGGCTCCTCCGGGCGACTGCTGTGATGGTGGAAGGGGCCTGTGGAGAGCCTGGGGTGGGGAAACAGCGGCAGTGCTGAGCCTCGTCGGGCCTCCCTCTGCTCCCGCCCCCACAGAGCATCAGCCGAGGGTCAGGGAGAGAACTGGGGTGCCCTCACCCACCTTGCACCCCCAGCACACACCCGAGGCCCCGGGGCGGGGGGGTGCGGTGCACAGCAGCCGTCCCTCCTCCTGGCGGCCTCCCCGCCTCCGCGGGCGCGCACAACTCTCCCCGCCTGGCAGGAGAGGAGCCGGGGGCACCTCTGGAGCACTCGGTGGTTTGGCACCTCTGCCCCCACCGATGCCCCAACGCGAGGGAGGGACTGTGGTCCCGCGGCGCCGCTGGACAGATGGAGGCCTGGCTGAAGCCCCGGCGGCAGGCGGACCCCCTCCCCCGGCGCCGGACTTCCCTGGTCCCGAAGCGGGGTCGGGAGCGGCGGCGCGACGGCAAGCGGCGCTCCCGCGGCCGCCCGCACAAAGGAGGGCCACCTGAGAGCGGAATGCGCCCGCGCCCCTCCGATACCTGCTGGGCTAATGAATCCGGCTTTGTGAGCCACTGCCACGCCGCGTTAGGCCCACAATGGCCCGCGACATTTTATGTGAACTTCCCCCCGGTCGGCGATTAGGCCATAGCGAGCCAGTCATGGCAACCGGGAGGTATGCGCGCGAGGGCCGGCGCGAGGGGCGCGCCGTTCACACGCTGCGGCCCGCGCTCCGAGGGCGTGTGAACCTCGGCGGCGTCTCGCTCCTGTCTCGTGCTTAATCTTGTCGTCGTCGCGGGGACATTGTGCTCCGCGCGGGCGCCGCGGGCGGCCGGCGCTCTCCTGCCCCTTACACCCTCCCGCTGGGGAGAGTTAATGATATACGGGAGGCGGGAGAGCGGGAGACCCCAGCCGCCGGAGGAGCCGAAACACTTTCCGATGCGGGTCAGGGGTCGCAACCTCGATTCCGGACGCTGGTTCCTTCAGGGCCCCCGAGCCCTCGGCTTGTGCCGTCCCTGCCGCCCTGCCCCAGCCCCGTGCCTGCAGCCGGCCCCTCCGCAGGGAGGCCGGCAGACCACCCCCTGGAGCCGGCCGCGGGAAGGGGCTCTGCCTGGGAGCGGCGGCTGTGTGTCCTCCTCCTGCTCCTCCCCAGCCCAGCTGCCCAGGGCGAACCGGGAAGCCCAAGGGCTGCTCCCAGAGCTGACCCACACTGGCATGGGGGTGGGCAGAGGACGGCACCCAGCTTTGGCTGCTGAGAACTTGACTGACACCCCGGACTCTGCCCCCAGGGGCTCATGGGGTCTTAGGGAGCTGGCTGGGACTCTGACAGGATGTCCTTTGAGGGTGTCAGCCAGGCCCCCAACTCAGCTGCCCAGGTAGGGTGAGGTCCAGGTGCAGACCCAATAGTGAGGGCTGGCACAGCTCTGCGGGCATCTGGCCCCCAGGGTGGCTGGGGACACCCCTGGACAGGGACAGGTCCTGCGTCCTCTTGGCCGGGGACCCCACGGGGAGCCATGGTGGCTCATGTGCTGGGATCAGAGGCCAGGATGAGTCTCCTCATTCAGGAAGCCACTGAGGCCCAGGCTGGGGTCCTGGGACAAGCTACTGAACCCAGAGCTCCTGTCCCTGCCGGCACCAAGGTCCCGGAGCTAGTGGATGGATTCGGCTGGGGCCCAGCATTCAGGGGTCATTGACCATGAAGCTGGGGGCCATGCCTGCCCACTCACCCCAATGGGCGGAGGCACCAAGGCCCCCTGCTCCATACTGGGCGAATCACCCTTGCGGCGCCTTCCACTTGTCTAAGGTGAAATGCTCCACCTGGCCAAGAGCCCAGCTCCTGAAGAAGCCACGGGTCACCAGAGATCCCACTGGCCTGGACCTGGGGCTGGCCGCGTCCACCAAGCTCCTCAGGGGTGCAGCCTTGGCTGGGCCTCCTCTAGGTGTGTCTACTGGCACTGAACCCAGAGCCGCCTTCCCCAGCCAGCAGCCTCCTCCCTCCTTCACCTCGTGGGGGTCGAGAGTGGGTGTCAGCCAGCCCTCGGGGGAGCAGGCCCTCCAGGTGCCAGGGCCCGCCCGGGACAGATAAGCTGCAATCACGCCAGCCTCCATGCACTCAAGATTCTTCAAATGCTTTCTGCCCCACCACCGGGCTGCGCGGTCCTGCCGCCTCCTGAAGCAAGAGCCGAGGCTCACTCCGGCACCCAGCCCTCCTTCCACACGGCGCTTTGAGGGGGCCACCGGGCCCAGCCCCGCCCAATGGCCTTGAAGCAGGAGGTGTGAGTTCATGCCCTGTCTCTCACATCCACACACGCTGGCGCACACGAGCTTGCACACTTGCACACACATGCACACACTCGCACATGTCCACACTGGGCTGGGCAGGGCGGCAATAAGCTCTGTTCAACGAGGCTGCCTCAGCAGGGGTGGCTAGGTGCCCCGTGGACCCTGCCACAAAGCCCGGTGACCTCTGACACGATTAGGGTTGCCCTGACCCTAATCCAATCAGATTGATTACGGTGAGTGCAGCCAGGGCAGGTGGGGCCTCCACAATGGCCTCCCAGAGCTGGCCTCTCTGGGGTACCTGGCAGGCTCCTTCCTCCCGGCCATTCAGCTCCGTGGCCACAAGGAATCGGGCCATTTCTCAGCCCTGGTGGCATGTGAGGGGGAGGGGCTTCCTCCTGCCTATTCAGTGGTAAGGGCATGGGGGCCAAGGCAGGAGCGCCTGAGGGAGCACGGGGCAGAGGTAGGAGAGTGGACGTGGGAGTAGACATGGGGGTGGACACGGGAGAGTGGACATGGGGGGCAGGGGGCTAAACTTTGAGGCTGCACCAGAGTCCCGGGGCCTGCTGGAGCTCAGACTCGCGGAGAGGCTTTTGAGGAAGTGTGGGGGTGCAGGGGAAAAGGGCCCACACTCCCAGAAAAGCCTGCAGACGCCTCACAGGCTGGGGCATCCTCAAGAGTCCTGGCCTGGCCCCTGCGGCGCCAGTCTCCTCACTGTGACCGTAGCGCTGGCTCAGGGGGTGGGTGTTAGGACTGGATTTGCTGCTGTGTGAAAAACACAGCATGTGGCCCGGAAAGCAGCGTGTACATGTTCTAAAGAAAGAGAGAAAACCCTCGAGATCCAGCTCAGGGGCCCCTCCCAGGGGAGCCGGCCCTCAGGACCCCAGGCGTATGCTCATCTTTGTCACCCGCTCAGCACCTGCTCACAAAGCACCCACCCCTCGCAACTGCCCACAGGCCCGCTGTGCACTTGTGCTGCACGTGGCGGGGCCCACACAGACCCATGAGTGCCCGCGGGGCCCAGGGAGAGTGACGGTACTGGCAGAAGTGGACAGAGCTGGGAAGCACAGAGCTGCTTTGGGGCCTGGAGCTGTCCCCCAAAGCTGAAGGAGCTGGAGAGGATGAGGACCACAGAGACTGGACTGCCAGACTGACAGGGGTCCAATGCAGGCAGTGAGGGTGAGGGGCAGCCGCTCTGCACAGCGGAGGCCTGCGAAGCCGGCGTCTGAAGCATAGGGAGCCGGCCCACCTTGGGGAGAGGGCCTGGCTGTTCTGGGGAGGGTAACGCCGAAGAAGGGCAGTGTGGCAGGGAGTGGGCACAGAGGCCACAGTCAGACCTCAGGACCCCACAGCTGCCCGAAGGAGGTGCTCGAGGGGCTTGGCGGGGCTTGGGACTGTGAGCTTGGAGCCGAGGATGATGGTACCCAACGTAGGAATGTGAAGAGAATGGAGGGGCCTGTGGGAGGGAGGGCAATGCTGTGCACCAGGGGTCTCCGAGGCAGGTCCATGAGTCCCGCGGGGCATGGAAACGGGCAGGCCCTCAGATGGTGTGGTGGCTTCGAGCACCCTCACCTCCTCTCCCGCCTCCCCTTCCAGGACCACCGGCTCCCACTAGACCCCCTGGGCACATGTCCAGCCCTGGGGTCATCATAACGACTGGGCCCCAAGACCTGTGCCAATCAGGTGCTTGCAGCTCCTTGTTCCCACAGAATGAAAGAGGACTCGACTGAGTCATGAGCTGAAAGATTTTCATAGCTTTTTGATGATCACTTGTGATTTTGGCACACATTACTCAGAAAAAATTCAAAGAACCGAGAGACATTATATCCAAACTCTTGTATGTTATCTATTTATTGATGTGGATGAGGAAACTCACATCTAGATCTGTGAATCTTAAGAACAGAACGGCCCTCAGCTAACATCACAGCCAGTAGTGAAAGACTGAAAGCTGTTCCCTTAAGACCAGGAGGATATCAGGGTGCCCACTCTGCCCACTGCTCTTCGACATCGTCCTGAAGGCTCCAGCCAGGGCAGCTGAGCAAGAAAAAGAAACGGAGGATGTCCAGGTGGGAGGGCAGAAGTAAAACTGTCTCTGTTAGCAAATGACATAAAAATCCCAAGGAACACGTCAAACCTGTTAGAACTGACGAAACTTCAGCAACGTTGCAGAGGACAAGATCAATGCTAGAACTCAGTCACGCTTCTGTACATCAGCAACATGAGATTGAGAACAATTCCACTTACAATACTTAGGAATAGATTTAACCAGAGAAGTACAAGATGCGTACGCTGAAAACTACAAAGCATCGTTGAGAAGAATTAGAGAAGACCTAAACAAATGGAAAGACATCCCACGTTCACGGATCAGAAGACTCCATACTGTTAAGATGGCAGTACCCCCCAAATCAACCTGCAGATTCAATGCAATCCCTAAAATTCCAAGGCCTTTTGCAGAAATTGATGAACTGATGCTAAAATGCACGTGGAATCCTAAGGGGCCCTGAACAGCCGGAACAATCTTGGAAGAGCAGACCAGAGTGGAGGGCTCCCACTTACTGACTTCAGACTTACCGCGGAGCTGTGGGAATCAGGACAGCACAGACAGACGTGTGGCCCAGGGGGTAGAACAGAGTCCAGAAGTAAAACCACATTTCCCTCCCTGAACCCCTGGAGACAGCCCTTCTCCACCACCCAGATGGTGGCCTCTCTAGGTGGGACAGGCTCCTGCGTTCTTCCTGAAATCCTGCCATTTCCTTCTCCCCCGGGGAGTGGGATCCCTAAGCACCCCCATCAGGGCTTGGGAGCCAGGAGCCCAGATGGCCCTGGGCCACCGTGCACAGGCTGAACAGGCCACCCTGGCCCACACCACCACCAGCCACGGCACAGCACAGGACCCCTGTGGGCAGCAGCTGCACCACACATGTGTGCATACTCACACACACATGCATCACAACATGTACACATGCACGCACACCCACACATACATGAACACACATACATGCACGTACATGCATGCATAGACACTCACACACATGCCTAATGTGCCACATCCCCTGTGGACCTAACCCCTCCCACTCACGGCACAGCTGTCCCTGCGTGGAGCTGCCGCATAATTACCCTGACCAGCAGCTCTGTGTAGTCAGTCAAGTGACGACATTCTCCCATTTTGTAGATGGGGAATGCTGATGCTCCAGGAAGCAAGTCGACCTCAGGTCAAGGTCACACAGGCCCTTAAACAGACGCTGTCAGTCCCCGCTACCCCTCAACACAATGCTTAGCTTCCCTTTCAGGACCCACGTCCACATGCGTGGTAGTCCAGGGCCCAGTGCACCTTCCTCCCTGACTCTCTTGCCCTCCCTCCTTCCTCTGCTGGGTTGCTGTTGGTTCTGAGCAGGGCTGACTGTTTCTCCCATTTCACTGACCACGTGCCCGCAAGGCAGCCAGTGTGGGCCTTGCAGGGGTCACAGGGAGGCTGACAGATGTGATGGCAAAGAATTGGGGATGGAGCTGTGCTTGGTGTTTGGGAAGGAGCCAGGAGGCCGGAGAGGAGCACAGGCCGGACAGAGAGGAAGAGGAAAACGAGGCAGCAGGGCCAGAGGATTCGAGAGAGCTGGGAGCCCTGGAGGGGCTGAGCGAAGGAGGGATGTGGCCTGACTTGACTCTCTTGGCCGCAGGGACACTGGGAATGGCCTTGAGCAGGTGCATGGGAGCCACTGTGATCACGCAGGGTGTCAGGATAGCTGGGCCTGGTGGGGGTGGCCGGATGCCGCATTGACACTGAAGGTATTGCTGATGGGACTCACAATGGAGAGGTGCCATGGGCGACCCTAAGTAACAGAAGGATGGGGTTGCCCTTTCCAAGATAGGGAAGCAGGTATGTGGGAGAGGTGCGTGGCCTTGGCCATCCTGTCACCAATACCCCCTGGGACTGCAGGCTCCCAGCAGGACTGTGAAATGTGAGCCACCCTGCCTCTGTCTGAGCTGCCTTCCTCTGGCACCACCTTCTCCCCAGGTCCTCGGCAGCTGATTCTCCCTGCTGACTGCACATTCAGCTGTGGTCCCCAGGGCCCCACCTCAGCCAGCAAGTCTCCACCAGCCCATCCTGGAGTGGATGGCACATTCTGGAGGTGGCTGCACCGGTACACATCCCATCCCTCATGTTTATCTCACAAGGGGACCTTGACATGCCATCTAGGGGTGGGGTCTGTGTCCCTACCCTAGAACCCAGGTGAGCCTTTGTCTCAACCCACAGAATGTGGCCTTGCAGGCCTCTGAGGCAGGTCCCAAAGGCCACATGGAGGCACATGAGCAACACAGCAGAGTAGGGAGCTTTCATTTATTTATTTTTGCTTCAGAGTATTAAGGAAATCTCTGCGAAACTACCAGCTAAAGAAACAGAGGGCTCAGAGATGACACATGACAAAGAGTACAGTCATGAAAAATAGTTTAGAAAAGGCACTAAACAAGCAAGCACCTACGGACCCCAAGGAGGAGGAAGAATTTGATTTCCTGAGTGTCCATATTATAATATTCAAAAAGTACAAATTTCAACAAAAAGTTATAAGGAATGCAAAGAAACAAGAAAGTATAGATCATTCATGGGAAAAAGGAAATTAACAGAAACTACCCCAGAGGAAGCACAGATATTGGACCTACTAGACAGACTCTGAATCAATTGTCCTATATATGCTGAAAGAGATAAAGGAAACCAGGAGGACAATGTCTCAACAATGAGAGGGTATCAGTAAAGAGACAGAAATTATAAAAAAGCAACGAAGTAAGAACTGTGGAGCTGACAAGCACAAACTGAAATGGAATATTTACTCGAGGTTTTCAACAGCAGAGTCGAGCAGGCAGAAGAAAGAATCAGTGAACCTGAAGACAGCTCAACTGAAATGATGAAGAAAAATGAACAAACCATCTGACACCATCAAATGTGCCAACATACACATCATGGGGGTCCCAGAAGGAGAGGATAGAGGGAAAGAGGCAGAAAGAATATTTGAAGAAGTAATGGCAAAGAAGTTCCAAATTTGATAAAAGACTTGGATCTCTACTTCCAAGAAGTTCAACAAACTTCAAGTTGGATAAACGCAGAGAGATCCACATTGAGACACATTTTAATCAAACTGTCAAGAGACAGAGACAAAGGGACAATTTTGAAACAGCAAGAGAGAAGTGACTCGTCATACACAAAGGATCCTCAATAAGATTGACAGCCAGCTTCTTGTCAGAAACCACTGAGGCAAGAAGGAGTACCAGGACATGTTCCTGCTGAAGGAAAGACACTGTCAACCAAGAATTCTACGTCTGGCAAAACTTTCCTCCAATAATGAAGGACTAACCTGGATGAAATCGAGAAATTCCTAGAAACACACAAACTACCAAAACTGACTCCAGAAGAAATAGAAAACCTGAATGGACCTGTAACAAGTACAGAGATTGAATCTGTAATTTAAAACCTCCCAAGAGAGAAAATCTTCACAGGTGAATTCTACCAGACATTTAAAGAAGAACCAACACCAATCATTCTCAAACTCTTTCAAAAAATTGAAGAGGGGGAAACACTTCTTAACTCACTCTATGAGGCCAACGTTACCCTGATACCAAAACCAGACAAAGACAGTAAGAAAAGAAGCTGCAGACCCTTACAAATATTGATGTAGAAATCCCCAAGAAAATACTTGTAAACCAAATTCTCTAGCATATTAAAAGGGTTATACACCATGACCAAGGGGATTTATTGCAAGAATTCAAGGGTGGTTCAATACAAGAAAATCAACCAATAATAATGCACCATATTAACAGAGTGAAGGAGCAGAACCATGTGATCGTGTTTATTGATGCAGAAAAAGCATCTGATGTAATCAGACACCCTTTCATGATCAAAGCACTCAACAGACTAGGAATGGAAAAGAACTTACTCAACTTGATACAGGGCAGTTACAAAAAACCCACATTTAACATCATATACTCAATGGTGAAAGACTTTAAAGATTCCCCCCAAGATCAGGAACTTTTGTGCACCAAAGGACACTCACAAAAGTGAACAGACAACCTACACAATGGGAGAAAATATCTGCAAATCATGTCTGATAAAGGTCTAGTATCCAGAGTATATAAAGAACTCTTACAACTCAACAATAAAAAGACAGACAACCCAATTAAAAACTGGGCAAAGGATTTGAATAGATATTTCCCCAAAGAAAACATACGAATGGCCAATAAGCACATGAAAAGATGCTCACCATCATTAGCCACCAGAGAAATGCAAATCAAACCCACAATGAGATACCACTTCACATCCACTGGCATGGTTAAAAGAAAAAAGGGCAGAATATGGCAAGTGTTGGTAGGACGTGGAGAGATTGGAGCCCTTGTGCATTGCTGGTGGGAGTCTGCTCTTCACCCAAAGCTCACCAACGCCCAGCCCTCCCCCTCTCCTCTCCCCAGCCACCCCCGGCTCAGGACCCTGGAGAGCTCTGCGTGCACCTCTGGGGCACCCCCTGCCCCTCCCCCAGCCCGCCCTCCTGTGTTTTGCTGCCGCCTGAGCCTGAAGCCCTGGCTCCTGCTGAGGGCTGTGGTGGTCGACCTGGTCCCCCTGGAACCGTGCCCTTCCCTTTTGGGGAAGGGGAAGCAGGAGGAATCTCTATATGACCCCGCATCCTTCCCAAGCTTCAGGAGAACCCCACCTGCAAGCGGGCGAGTGTGGGGAAGGACGCCTTGGTGGGAGAGGCCTGCGGTAATGAGGCATGTGCAGCACAGCCCACCTGCTGGAGTTGCCCAAGCACAGGTGGGACACCATGCAGAGCAGGAGAGTGGCTTGTGTCTGCCCCGCCCCTGCCAAGGGGGAAGCTGGCTCTGACCCAAGGCACCCTAGGCTGTCACCTCCACCCAGAAGGCTGTACCTTTGTCCAGCACAGGGCCAAAGATAGCCAGGCTGTTGTTGACAGTGGTGCAGTTCCACCGGCGGCCACGGAACTGGTGCTGGCACTCCTGGATGCTGATCTTGACGCCCTCTGCCACACTGGGCATGATCTCCACGTAGTTCCTGCAGAAGCGCAGCTGCTTGGGGACCAGGCCCGGGATGCTGGCACAGAGGATGGGCTGCGTGCCCAGGGACGAGTACTGTGGCCCAACGGCCAGGGACCTGGGGGAGGGGGACCGGGAGGTTAGTGGGGGAGCTGCCCTCGGGCCTGTGGAACAGGAGCAGGAGTCGGGCCTGCTCCAGGGAAGGCCTTCCTCGGAGGACGACAGGGCCCCATCCTTCAGGCCCTTGTGCGTGCCAGGGTGAGATGTCCCTCCGTGTGGAGGAAGCCTGTCCCCACCCCAGACCCAAGACTCACACAGACGTCAGATGCACATGGAGTGATGGGGGGGTGGGGCCTGTCCCCACCCCAGACCCTGACTTGGCACACACATGAAACGCACATGGAATGACGGGGGGCAGGGGACACGAAGCGTGTCCCCTCTCTGGACCCCAGACTTCGCACACGCACGTCAGATGTGCATGGAGTGACAGGCGGTGGGGCAGGGCCGCTCCCTGGGGTCGAGAAGGCAGAGCCCAGGACACAGTGTGGGGTCTCGTGGGCAGAGCTCGCCTGATCCCTCTGCGTCTCGCTCTCCTTGCCCCTGTGCAGGCCTGCTGCGAGGAAGCCTCCCACCGACGGAGACACCACCCCGTCCGGAGGCCCCTGGGAGGGGCTTCGGGGACCTGGGTGCTGTGGGAGAACGCAGGCGTGAGCCCTGATCCAGAAGCAGAGCTGGGGGTGTTTCCAGGGGGCATCGCCTGTGGGTTCTGAGTGCGCAGCTGGAGACCTGGCTGGCTCTGAGCACAGAGCGGGTGCTACCCACACGCCCTCCCCCGGGGCGCCCGGCCCCTCCTTTCTCGAGCTGGCCCATGGGTGCAGCCCCTCGGCCTGGCAGGCAGGCCCCTGCATTGGCTCCAGGAGTCCAGAGACAGACCTGTGTCCCCTTCCTCTGTTTGGGGTAAACTGAGGCAACGGCAGCTTTATCAACACCTCAGCTGAACCCCCAGCAGATCTTCCTGTTCAGCGCCTCCTCTCCCCTGTGAGGACCGAGCACCCCGAGAAGGCAGGCAGAGGCCCCTGTGTCCCCCCGCAGCCCACACTCCCGCCTCACGTGGCCCTTCGGGTCCTGCTTGAGTCCGACCTGCTCCCCCAGCCACAGAGGGAGTGGAGGAGCTGAGAACCACTGTCTCCCAGAGAAATGATCCTTCCTTCTCTGGATCTGATCAGATCCCGGTGCCTCTAAATCGTCAAAGGCCACCTCACCCTGGGCCATGAGGCCCTCGCCCTTGGCCACCCGGGGCTGCTGCTGTCTTGCTGGAATCCGGGTCTGCATACCCTACTCCCCTGGCCCGCAGGTCCCACGCCCCGGCCACAGCAGCCCCACACACTTCCTCTGTCTGCACCAGTCCCTGGCCCATGCTCCTCTCGGCCGCTCCAACCCTGCTGTGGCCGCCCCTGGAGATGGGGCGCCTCCACATCGGGAGCCACGGACCTGTGTGTCCCACCTTTCCAGGCACAGTGCCATGCTGTTCCCTCCCGGACTCCCCTGCTCCTCATCGATCACCTCTCAGAGTTAAGCCTGTCGTCCCCAGCAGTGTCCACCCACCTTGCAGATGCCCCAGCAGAGCCTCCCTTCCCCTCCATGGGCAGCCACCCCTGTGTCCCCGATCCTGGGGGAGGCCTGACACCCCCAGACCAGACCCTCTGCCTCCTGGGTCCCTCGAAGGTCCCCACCCTGTGTCTGACTCCTCCCTCGCACTCCCCCTTCTGTCTGTCTTCTGCTTGTCCGAATGCCTCGATGAGCCACCAACCAGCCACGACCTCGTATCAGATACCACAGGCCGGCCCTTGCCCCTGGCTTGGTCTTGTCCCAGGTCTGGCATGCAACAGTGGGGCTGGCTGGTCCTCACTCGTCTATTCTCTACTTGTGCAGTCTACTGAGGGCCAGGTGCATGGCCAGGACTGACCTCCCCAGGTTTCTCCCACGCCTGCCCCGCGGTCCAGGACCCCAAGCTTTCCAGAAAGGCCAGCTGTCTGTGCTCACCCAGTTGTGGTCTTTCCTCTCCAGGGGGCGTTCTGTGGTCTGCACCTCGCTCTCCTGCACCTGCCCTGCTCGGATGTCTGAGTGGAGACCACAGTGGCTGCCTCTGGGGGACCCTGCCCTGACCTGGATGCTCAGCTTCCTGACGGACCAGGGCAGGCCAAACAGACAGATGGCAGGACGGGAGGAAGGCTGGGCATGAGGGCTGAGGGGCCGCCCGCAGGTCAAGTTCAGCAGTCTCTGCCCTCAGGGGCACCGGCGAGTGGGCGAGAGCCAGGCCTGAGGCTGAGAAGATGGGCCAGGCAGGGAGGGGTGGAGAGGACCAGGAGACAGGCTGCATCTAAGCTGCGTGCCCCCTGCCACTCTCAGCCCATGCTGCCCACGACGGCACAGAGGGACTCCTGCCCATGAAACGACGGCAAAAGACCCCAGATCCCAGCTCTCCCTTAGAAGGTCGCCACCTCCGCTTCCTGTCCCACCTGCTCCAGCCCCTTTCTATGTCCGCTACCTGCCAAGACGACCTGACCCGGCCCAGCAACCAAGATGACCTGTCCCCGCCCAGCGACCGCTCAGCCTGTGTTGACTCATGTGCCGTGTGGATGGTTCTGCGCGTCCAGGCTGAGGCCAGCAGCTGTGTCCGCCTCCTGACACCTCTCCCAGTGACCCCGTGTATCCCCACGTGCCACCTGTGCCTGGCGAGAAGCAGGTGCTGGGGGCTCTGTGCCATGGGCTCTGGGAGCACAAAGTCCTCTGGGGGGTGCACCCGCCAGGCCATGTGCCCCCCGCATGGGCACTGGCAAGATGTGACCCAGAGCCAGTAGCAAGAGGGCTGGCACGACACCATCTGGAATGGTGGAGGGACATGTGAGGGGCCCCAAGAACTAAGCACAGAGTGTCGAGGTGGCCTTGTGAGGGCAGCAGCCGGATCATCTGTGGGAGGTGGTCGGGGAGTCGGGACTCAGGTTCAGGCTCCTTCAGCAGCTTCTTGGTGCCTCCTGAAGCTCACAGTCCACCTCTCCCCTCTCTCTGGGTGGCCTGGCTGGTCAGTCACAGGCTCCTTTTGCCTCAGACCCAGAAAGGGCAGCTGTGGCTGGTCCTGGAGGCCATGCCAGGCCAGGGAGGTGACTGTGGGAGCCAGGCTAGGGGTTTTCCATCCACACACCTTGGAGCACCAGGAGCCCCAGTGGAAGTGCCTCAGAGGCCGGTGTGTGGGTGAGGCTGGGGACTGACTGTCCCACTTTGGCCAGGGCTGAAGGGGCTTCCGTTTGAAAGCCAGGATGAACTGGTCACTGAAAGTGAAGCTGCCTTGACAGGTTCCGGCTGCTCCATCCCATGAACTTGGCCACTTCAGTCTACCTGGCCCACATGCTGATGCCCCACATGGGCTGTGATTTGTTAAACAAACGTGGACTGTAGTTAATGACGAGCCAAGTGTCCAGGGGGAAAGCGGACCGAGGTCTCCCCTGCTGTGAGAGAAGCAGACAGGTGGACAGGAGCCAGTTAGGCATGTGACAGGCTGGGCAGAGTGAACTGTGACTTGTGGGCACACAGATGTCCCTGTCCCTGTCCCCCATCTTTTCTGACTGTTGAACATTTTCCTGATGGAACGTGGGGGACAGGTGACCGTCACGACTCTGGTCTCGGAACATTTCTGAGGGGCTGGCTCCTGAGGCTCAGGGGGTCCCCTGCTCCTTCTCTTCTGTTGCCAGCAGCCGGGCTCCAGTGGGGACAAGGGAAGTGGGTCCGCCAGAGGAAACCCCATTCAGAGTGGACCTGCCTTCACTGGCTGAATGGGCTCGTGTGTGTGCAGTTTCAGAGCATGTGGAAAAGAGAAGGGCCATTTAGTGCAGACAGGAGGGAGGGGGACCTGGTCTGTCTGCTCCATCAGTCCCAAGGTGCTGGCCCCTGTCATTCTCGCTCTGGGTGGGGGACGAGGTGCCACCCCAGGACCCCACGGCCTCCCTCGGGGAGCACAGACATGTGCCTGCCGGGCCCTCCTCACCCCGCTTCCTGCCTGCCCACGTCCCTGCTTCCTTCACACCCCAGGCTGCGGCTCCAGGGCAGGCCGGGCGGGGACTCCCAAGTTCGCAGCTTCTCCCCAGCTTGGTCCTGGGGTGCTGAGTCAGCTCTCACCCCGCCTCCTCCCGGCCCTCCTTCCGGGCAGGCCCCGGCTCGCCACCTCCCAGAGGAGTGGAGCCAGAGAGGCCAGGGCGCCGGCCGCCAGCTCTGACTCCACTCCAGCTGCTCCGGCCTCCACCAGCCCCACCGGATCCTCTCTCACCTCTACGGTTTCCCCCTCCGCTTTGGACCGGATGGCCCCCTTAGTTCCTCAAATTGCCCCGGCCCAAGGGGCCTGGGTGATGCAGACCCTGCCCAAGGAGGGCGGGGGGCTGGGGGCTCCCATCAGACTGGACAGGGATGGGTCAGTGTGAGGGAGATGAGGGGCCAAAGGGGGCCGTCAGCCCTGGATTTCCGCTGGGCCTCAAGGATAAATTGGGTCATTAAAAAAATCATAAAAATTCCAAACGGTGCCCACTAACCTTGTTGTGGGATCATTTCGCAATGTGTACACACATCACATCGTCACCTCGTACACCTTGGAGTTACACAACGCTGTGTGTCAGTTACATCTCAATAAAGACAGGAGAAACTCCACACTGACGCGCCCTGTCCCCCCAGGATACACATTTGCCTTCCGCAGAGCAGGCGGTGCCCACCGACCATCCCTAGGCCACATACCTCCTTCCTCCTGTGCTCTGCAGGGGGCGGGGTGCTCGGCCAGAGCTGGGCTGCACCGGGAGGTGGGGAGAAGCCCAGTGTGTGGGGGACCAGTCCCAGCCTGAGGAGGGTCTCTTAGGGACGGAGGCAGCGAGGGGCGGGGGCCTGAATGGAGAGGTGTCGGGACATTGGGCCTGTCCTCGTCCTGGTCCTCCACGCCTCCCCACATGCTCAGAACGGAAACAGGCGGAGGTGCCAGCCGTGGGCTGGGCTCCAGCCGCATCCAGAACAGAGGAAGGAGTCCGCAGCCAGGCGGCTGAAGTTCGGCAAGCGCTGCGGTGGGTGGCCCTGCACCCCACGAGGCTCCAGTTATGGGATGTGGACTCAGGGATTGGAGCCCGCGGCCTCTCAGCCCAAAGCCAGCAGCGGAAAGAAGCGAGCTCGCCAGCCGGTAGCTGGTCTCCTTGTCTAGCCTCACGGTCGCGGTGTGCCGCGGCGCGATGGCACCCTGTCATCTCTGCATCTGGTCGTCTGAGATGGAAGGGCCACCTTCTCCTGTGACACCGTCTCAGAACTGGATGTGGCTGCCGTCTGTCGCCTCTGTTCACAACTGGAGGCGGTGCGGTTAGTGGGGGAGGCAACTAAGACTGCGTTTCCTGTCCTGGGCCCCGAGCCCCCCGACTGCTCCCGGGCTTTTGGGAGGGCACGGGGTTTGGGGGCAGGGAAGGGCTCTGCACTGGGAGGGTCGCTCTCCTGCCTCATCCACCAAGGCCCCCCTGCCCCCCGGGACCTGGCCGTGGACAGATGACGCCGCGATGTCCGCAGCGGGCTGCACGTGCGGACCGGCGCCACCGCGAGCTAACTAACCACACTGTCTGCCTCCGCAGAGCCTCCAGCCACAGCAGTGGGAGGTCCCGAGCTCTGATGGCCCTCCCAGATGGAGGGCCCGTGTTCCTGGACCAGAAAGTTCCCGGAGCCGAGAATCACCCGCCGCTGGCCTGCGAGCCTGTGGGAACTGGGTCCCCCAGCACCAGACCTGGACTCTACTGCACATCAGGCTGGGAGCACATTCCTCTCCACACTGGCCAGGAGTTTGATTCCAGCCTCCTGAGACCCTGAGCAGGGAACCCAGAAGAGCCACCCAGATGTCAGGCTGCAGAGTCCTGAGCTGACTGAAGCCACCACGTCTGGTCACTCACTGCACAGCGAAGACAGACATGCCCCTGTCCCCCTCCTCCCTCACCAGCTCCTCTCTTCTGTCTCCCAGCTGCCCAGGTGCAAAGGGCAGCGCTGGTGGGCTGGCAGCCCCTCAATGCGCAGCTTGAGGGTCCGAGCCACCGCCGTGTTCACTGGTGGCCACTGCGGCCTTCAGATAGCTCTTTGCCCCTGCTGGCCTCGTTCCCCTGGCCCTGCGTCCCAGGGCCTTTCTCCTGGGGAGGCTGGTTATTTATTCTGTCTAAGTCTCTGGCATCGCTCGGGCCTCCACCTGCCATTGGTCACTGCCCAGCTGCTGACCTGCCCACTTGCCCTGCCACCATCACCGTGTGACCCCAGTGGGGCTTATCAATGACTGTTCCCCACCCGGCCAGGCCCCCGTGTGACTCCCTCCAACCCACACAACCTGGATGGGTGGCACCCCAGGGGCCTCCTGCCCTATGGCTCAGAGGAAGACACCTGGCCAACATCCCTGGGTGGAACTGAGGGGGGACGGGGTTCTGGCATGTCAGTGCCCCCAGGGCACTGTGATGCCCTCAAATGTATAAATATCAGCACATGAGACAGCGCTTCTGAGTGCATCTCAGTCAGTTCAGGCTGTGCAACAAATGCCACAGACAGGGCCTCTTAACCAACAGACGTTTATTTCTCATGGTTCTGGATGCCGGGAAGTCCCAGATCAGGGGGCCAGCAGGGGCAGGTTGTGGTGGGGCCTCTCCCTGGCCTGGAAACAGCTACCTTCTTGCCCTGTCTGCACCCGGCAGACAAAGTCATCTCCAGCCTCTTCCTCTTCTTACAAGGGCACTAATCCCATCATGGGGGCTCCACCCTCATGACCTCATCCAAACCTAATCACTTCCCAAAGGTCCCGCCTGCTGACACCATCGCCTTGGGGTCAGGGCTTCAACATGTGACTCTGGGAGACATGCACACGCAGTCCGCGACAACAGGTAAGATGCACACCCGTCAATGCACAAAACGCACGGCTGCCACTATCCCAGGCACAGAGCACGACAGGACTCCACGTGGCCCCACTACCATCACAGAATCGTCATCAAGGGCACGTGTGGTGGCCCCACCTGCCCCTGGCCTGCTTGGAACCCTTGTGCCTCAGTTTCCCCAGCCAACGTGCCAGGTGACTGGGTGAGTGCTGGGTCTTCTGAGCAGCCTGGGCAGGCAGCATGTGCACCACAGGGAAGGGTCGGACATAGGTCCAGGGGCTGACTCTGGCCCTAATTCGACGGGCCTAGCAGGGCTCTGGCGCCCACTACTGTCAAGGAGCCACGGTTTGGGGTTGCTGAGGCACATCTGGCTCCAGTCCTGGGACTCCAGAGGCCCTGCCCGCAAAGCCCCCGAGGCTTCTTCAGTCCAAGCCCTTTGGTCTGGAGGTCAGGGTTTCCCTCCGATTCCTGCTCCTGGGGGCCCAAGGCTTCTGGGGACTTCTGGCGCTGCCCTGAGAATGCAGGTTCAGTTACGGGTCTGGGAGGCTGATGCTCAGTGTCCTCGTGGGGCAGGTCAGGAGCGGGGCCCTGCCCTCCATGGCCCCTCTGTCTGCACGGGGCTGAGCCTCCCACTCCCCAGCCATGTCCGAGAGCCAGCAATGAGCAAGATCATGGGGCCAGACCCCATGTCTCCCCTCCAGAGGTGGGATGATCCTAAAGAGAGCATGGTGGTGACATAAGGAGGAAGCGGGCACAGGGAGAGTCCCAGAAGCAGCTGGTTGGAAGGGGATGTCCTGGCAGGGCGCTGACTGCCGCTCCCAGGCCCCGGGGACAAACCCAGGGTCTCTGTGCTGTGCTGCCAAGAGGGGTCCTTGAGAGGGGTTGCAGGCGTGGACCCAGCCTCGGGAGCTCCCAGGAGTCCACGCTGACCTTTCACTGGGGTACAGGCAGAGAGGGGGTCCTGCCTTAGGGTCACTCACATGAAGGACAGTAGTGTCGTGGCCCGATGGTGGCCACACTCCTGCCCCCGGCCCAAAGGAGCGCAGGGGTTGGGGGAGGGCAACCGTCATGAGTCCCCAATCCTATCTGTCTGGGTCTTGGGAGGTCCCGACCCCACCTTGGGGACCCCGTGTCTCTGACGTGGGAGCCAGTGCTGGTCCTGGGACCGCAGGGCACTCGGAGAGGCCGAGGCCAGCCTGCCTTTGCTGGGTCCGTTTTCTTCACTCTGCACCTGGCCGCAAGACTCCCCTGTCAGGAGTTCTCCATTCCGCCGCCCACCCCGTGGTGCAGGCCGTCCCAGGAGACATCCTGGTCTACCTTCAGCCATGCCCGGCCGGGGGCTTGAATTTTAACCGCCCAGCTGGACGTCACATCGGACGTCCCACAGGCCCCTCAAAACCAGAGGGTCCCAAACTGATTGCAGCCCTGCCCCAGATCCAGCCCTCCTCCCTCTGGTCTTCACCCCAGATCCCAGCTCTGCGAGGCCCTTCTCGCAGGGCCGTCCACACAGCAGAAGGGCCAGCAGTCAGGCGAGCGCATCCACGCCACGGGTCTGAGCAGCTGCCAGCGCCTCCTCGGGTGTGAAGGTCCCAGCAGGGCAGAGACTGGCCGTGAGCCGTCAGAGGCAGAGCACAGGCTTCCCGCCGCATCCGCGATCACGTGGGCAAGACGCAGGAGCGCAGCAGGAAGCCGCTGGGTCGGTCCCAAAAGATGGCGCGTCGGTGAGTCCTGCTGTCGGCCGAGTTTACAGCAGTAACTTGCTCCCAAGGGCATCACCCTCACCCAGAACGGGCTCCTGCAGTTTGGAAGGCGGACCCCGGGCCCCGGTCCCAGCCTGTGGCCACACCCACGCCCCAGCGCTAATGGTTTTCTCCGTCCTCCCGCCCGCACTGCTCCTGCTGAGGCGCGCCCTGTCGCAGGGCCGGGATCCCCGCCGCCTTGCCAGACATCTTGCTGGGAAGGTGCGGAGGCCGCACTGTGACGCTCTGGGAGGAGGCGGCGGGGCCCCGTGCCGAGGAACTTCACCCACGGATTTTACCCTAACTGGAGTGGGGCCTGAGGACAGGAGCCGCCCCCACAGACGGAGGCTGGGAGCGAGGGGCCCTGGTGCAGGCCCTCCTCCTGCCCGCTCCTCCGGGAGGATGCGAGCCAGAGAGGATTCACGCCTGGACCCTGCTCCCGAGGGTCCTGAGGACGGCGGGCTCCTGGGCTTCCCTGGTTCAGTCTCTTTGCAGTAAACTCCAGCAATCGCCAGGCACCGTGCACTGTAGGGTGGCTCTGCCCGCAGTGCATGCTACTGTGGATGGGCAGGGCCTCAGCAGTTCTCAAGGAGAGAGTGGCTCTGGGCAGGGGCTCCACGGGACCTGGAGCGCAGGACGGGGGCGCCAGCCCTGTGGTTCACTTGTTTCACCATTTCTGCCTCTCCCCTCCTGGGCCTCAGTTTCCCCATCTGTCAGGAGGCTGTGGGACCACATGCAATCCAAGGCTCCCGGAGGGGGAGGTGAGCAGTGCGTGCGGTGGGTCCATTGGCTCCATGACTGGGGGCACCTTCTCCCCACACGTCATCCCAGGCCACCTCCCCCAGGGAGCACCCTGCGCCCCAGCCTGCAAGCCGCTGGAGCCGTCCGCCTCCTCCCCAGCGCCCTCCTGATTCGCATCTGGGCCATGAGACCCCTCAACCTGGGTGGCAAGGCCACGTCTTCCCTTGTCCTTCTCAGGCGCAGAGCTCTGCCCAGGCCTGGGGGACAAGGAGATGAGGAGGCTGTGCCGCCCTCCCTGCCTGGGAGGTCTCTTCAGACAGAGGTCCTGGTTGGTCCCGAGGGTCTCCCCATCGGTGAGAGAGAGGCCCCTGGCCCATCTCGAATTGCTGTCTGTGAGATGGGGTCTCTCCATGGCCAGAGGGAGGTTCCCATGCTCAGCCCCAGCCAAATGTGAGGGTGGCTGGCCCATTGGTCAATGGCTGCCGGGCTTGACTGGTGGGCTCCGTCCTCTCTGGATGGAGCTGTCCAGGACCCACAAGGGAGCCAGGCTCCTTGGGGGGTGCTGACCTGCCTCGAGGCTGCCCAGGTCTCACTTGCCCTTCCACCCACACTTGGGGCCCCCAGCGGGTCTGCAGCCTCCTGGCTCTCACTCTCTTCTGCCTTGAAGACCCCTCCCCAGGAGCTGGGAGGCCCACGGGGAGGGGTTCTAGGTCCCGGTCGCAGCTTGGGGGCCACCTCTTCCCTGCCCCTGCTGCAGCCGCCAGCACCCCTCCCGCCCCCCGGCCGCGCGGGATTACTGACACATACTTCAGCAAGTCCCGGCAGGCGCGGAGGCCCGTGCCCGCGGCCACGCATCTGCCGGCTCCGGCGCAGCCGCACGTCTTGTCGGGGAAGGAATGTGGCCGCGCCAAAGCGCCAGACACCTCCGGGGTGTCACCTGGGGAGGCTGGGAGGGAGACCGAGGCAGTGCTGCCCTGCATCCCGCGTCCCCAGCTCAGGCATCTGACACAGCATCTGCTTTTCACAGAGAAGATCCCATTCGTTCATTCCTTCATTCCTTCGTTGGTTGTTCAGCAAAGTCTCGCCCAGCAACCTCCAGGGGTGAAGGGCCAAGATGGGAGGAGGAAGGGCCACGGAACTCACAGTGGGGATGCAGTGCTGTGCCTGTGCCATCTCTTCGAAGGAGGCAGGGCCGGGGAGTGGGCGGCCCCCAGCCTGGCGAGGAGTGGGGACCCTGGGCCTGGCCGAGCGGCGCTGGGGGAGTGTGGGGCATGCAGGCAGGTGGGTGGGGTCAGGCATGCTGTCTGTGCAGTGGGGTCTTCTCTGCGAGGCTCTACCTGGGACCCTCCACTCAGGCAGGGCAAGTCTGACCCAACTGTTGAGCCAAATGAGCCCAAACTGCACCTGGTGGGGTTTAGGGGCCTCAACGGGAGGACGCGGGTCGGGGGTGTGGAGCGGGCCTTGTGAATCTTGACTCTCAGGTGCCGAGGCATCCATGGGCTGTCCCTTCCTTGGCCTCTGTTTCTATGCCTGTAGGGACGGGCAGCTCACTACCTCGCAAGCACCAATGTGAGGGACCCAAGCAGCCTTTCTTGCCCTGAGCGGAAATCTGCCTGCAGCCTCCCCTGGAGGCTCGAGGAAGCCCGGCCACCTCCCAGATGCGCCAAACAGCTGTGGGGTCCTCACCCAGTGCTCCTCAACAACGGGGGCCCCAGTCCCCAACACACTCAAGAGGGAAGTACAAATTCTCACATTTGGTTCAAAAACCTCGTCAGCAAGTGCAGGGTGGTGAAGTCAGGAGGGCTGGTGGTCCCCGAGGCCAGCCCCTCTCAAGCACCGCGGGGGCTGCCTGCTGTGAGGGCTTCTCAAACCACCTAGAGGAAGACCTGGGTTTTGGGTTTGTCTAAACTTCCAATCGATTATTATAAACCATGTAAAATGGCTGCAGGGGCGTGTGGCTGCCCAGGCATGTCCAAACACCCATTTTCAATTTCTGTTCTTAATTCTTCGTGGGCCACCGTCCAAGGATGGGCTCTGGCCTGTGGACCTCCAGACCTGCCCTCTGTGTGCTGGCCACTCGGGTGGGACAGTGGCACCGGGTGCCCGTCCCACAGGCTGGAGATGGAAAGTGGATCTTATGGCCCCTCTCACACTGGTCCTCCTCGGCTGCTCTCACTCCTCCTGCTCTCCTGCACAGAGGACTCTAACAGGTTTACACAAATAAAACAGAAGATCATTTTTAAAAACAACAACAAGCCCAGTAAAGCACTGGGCAGCCGGGCTGGGAGATGCTGCAGCCCCGGAGCCCCAGATTGGACCCCATGTGCTCGGGGCCGAGTCCGAGGGGCCAGACGGGAGGGAGAGCAAGGTCTGGGCTCTGGAGGAGGGTTATCGCAGCTTTCAAAGGATCAAGACAAGGAGACTCGATTCATGGGTTGTACAAAACAAGTTTTCTACTGTGTATAGTTCACTGGCGGGCATTTATGACATTGTGCCTCAACAAAAGCACGTCCACTGGTGGTTCTGTGGGGCACCGCCATGCCCAGCACCCCGAGATCCTACAACACGGGGAAGTCAAACTGGTGTCTAGAGTTCTCTAGTTTTATAGGCTAGCTGCAGCCATCCCCAGCCTCAGGGGCACAGAGACAGAGAGACAGATTGACAGACACAGAGAGAGACACAGACAGACAGACAGATGGACACAGACAGAGACGGGCAGACACATAGAGAGACAGGGATAGAGAAAACCAGAGAAAGGCAGAGATAGAGAGACAGACAGACACAGAAAGAGACACACACATACACAGACAAAGACAGACAGACATACGGACACAGAGACAGAGACAGGAAGAGAGAGACAGAGAGACACAGAGAGAGAGGAAGAGACGGAGACAGAAAGACAGAGCCAGAGAGACACAGACAGACAGATGGGCACAGAGAGAGAGAGACGGGCAGACACACAGAGAGACAGGGATAGAGAGAACCAAAGAAAGACAGAGATAGACAGAGAGACAGACAGACGCAGAGAGGTAGAGACAGAGAGAGGTAACAGAGAGAGAGACAGAGAGACACAGACAGACAGACAAGTGTCCTGCCCCGACACCGTGTGCGAAGCCTGGCCTCAGGGAAGGTCATGTAGAGGATGTTCTGGAAGCCCAGGGGTCGGTTGGCCTTCTCTGGGGGCCAGAAGGGGAGAGGGCCTGGACACAGGCTCTGAGCTGGGCGTCTTCGTGCTGGGCAGGGCGTTAGGGAGGAGGGTGAGGAGGCCGAGAAGGAGGGGGGACCAGGGAGAACCTCCCGCTGAGCCAGCCCAGGGGCAAGAGAAGGCTGGACATGGCCTCGTGCGAGTGCTGTTGGGGTGAGGTCCTCTCCAAGGTATGCCTCTGTGCTGCCGGGCGGCAGGAGGGGCATCCCAGTAGGAAAGAGGGGTCCTCTCCGTGCTAGGGGAGACAGGGCAGCGGTGGCCACTTGGGGCAGTAACTCCGGTGGCAGTGCGGGTGTGAAGCCTGGGAAGGGAGGGCAAGAACGGAGGCAGGAGATGGTGGCAGGCGGCAGTGCAGCCTGGTGGGGCCTGGCTCACCGTGAGGAGCGGGGAGAAGCCAGGCTTCCTCCTGGGACCCTGGTCTTGTTCTCCAGGATCCCTGTGTCCTCCCACCCTGACGCCTGTCCTGTGTGCACAGGGGCCCTTCCGGTCACCAGCTCTATTTTAACAAGAACCCAGCCTGTAAGGGGAGAGGGGGCCTCCCCGCTGCGGGTTTGCAGTGCGTGGCCTGGCGATGCTGGTGCTCAGCTACGCTGCGCTGCGTCAGGTGCCCCGGCCTCAGTCCCTTCTCTGGGTCCCCACTGCCACCTGTCACGTGAGGAACCCTGAACACATGCTCTCAAGAACATGTGCTCTCGGAAGGCTCCTCAGCTCTCAGCGCTCTGGTCTTAGGGCCGTCTCTGCGGCTCCCCTGGGACCTTCCCTCAGACCTCGTGAGTGGAGGACACTTCCAGGACGGTCCTGGGAGGCGGGTGGCCCTTCAAATCCCTGCAGGGTGCTGCCCCAGCGACACCTCCTCTCTCCCCCCACTCTCCCACCGAGAGCCACACCAACTTCAAAAGCCTGACTACTCTGATTGGGCTGTTTCCTCCCCCTCCAGGTGAGGAAGTCCCCTCACTTTCACTTTCATATGCGAGGTGCTGGCCACCGTGGCCGCAGCAGCAGGCACTTCATTTTGGGGAGGGAGTGAAACAGAACAACCAATTAGGCAGGCCGAGCGTGAAGGTGAGAAGTTATAAAGAGAGCCTTGCCCAGGCCGGCTGGGGCGGGGAGGGCAGTAGAAAGGAGGAGCCACCTGTGGGGAGTCCCGCCAGGGGGCCGGCACAGAAAGCCGTCCCAGTGCCGTGAAACCCCCTTCTTTCTGTGAGGCCCCTCCACTCCGCCTGTGTGGGTGGAGAGACGCATCCTTCACTGTCCAGGGCGCCTCGGGGGCAGAGAGGAGGGAGCGGAGGGAAGCCGCGCTCCACAGGGAGTCCGGGGGTGGTGCCCACCGGAGACAGTTCTCAGGGAAGGGAGAGCAGCTGGGTGTCAGAACCCCACCGAGAGCGAAGTGGGGGTCAACGCATACCCTTCTTTCTGGGGCCAAATTGCTGCTCTAGATTCCTGCTTGGGTGGGTCTCCGGGCGAGGGGTGGGAGGAGACGCCCCTCCCCGCTCACCTGGAGGACCCGGTGCTCACGTCTCGGGGTCCATTCAGACCGGACGCACTTGGCCAAGGGAAAAGGTGGCACACGGTGCGGAGCCGGGGCCACGGACTCGCAGGCCCATCAGGACAAAGCTCCCAGGCACGAGGTAGCCAGGAGGCTGGTGACAGGGCCCGTCTTTACGGGAGGAGCGCGGGGGCGAGGGCGCTTCCTCCCGCGCCCAGGAACGCTGCGGCGCGTTCTAATTAGAAGCCTGTGCGGAGCGGGCGGCCGCGGGGCTCTCGGACGCGCTCGCCTTGGCTCTCACGGCCGGCGGGGACACGGACGCCCGCCCTGCGTCCCGAGGCACGCCCGTCGCAGCCCGCGCTCGGGAAGGCGGCCGGGCGCTGCAGGTATCACGCGGTGCCAGGCGCGCGGTGCCAGGGCGCGGGGGTTCCCGAAGTGCGTCCCCGCCGCCCCGCCACCTCTCACAGGCCCTGGCCCCACCCGGACCGCCCTCCCGCCCCGCTGCGCCTGGATCCGCGCCCCCACCCCCGGCGCCCCCGCTCCTGAACCATCTCGAAGTGAAAAATTATTATCGGATTAGATGTACTTCGACTTGCTCGGTCTCCCCCCTTCCCCTCGGCGTAATTATTATAATTCCAGGCAAGCCGTCGGAGAGAGTTCCTGGGAGTGTGTGTGTGTGTGTGCGCGCGCGCGCGCATGTGGGGACGCTTCTCTCCAACTCTGAGTCTCCTCCAGTCGCGCGCCCCGGCCCCTCGGCGCCCGCGTCCCCTGCGGTTGTATCCGCCGAATCTTGGGCATCTCGGATCATCCCCGCGCCGTGGGGGCTTGGGGTGACCCCGGCCTGTGGGGGCTCTGCCGAATTACATGCCCCGGAGGGAGGGTAACCCTGAGCCTCTCTCCCCATGACATGTGCAGTAGGACCTCGGGACCTTTTCCTTGGTTATCTGAACCTCTATTGCCAGATTTAGGAGATCTCCCCAGAATGCGCCTTGTCTGCGGCGGAGGACCGAACGCCTCTGCCCTCAGGTGTGGGCTCCCGGGGCCTCTCACTCAGGGGCCCTCAAACGCAGTGCTCTCTCCCTCCTCACCTCTCGAGCAGCCCCTCCTCGCCAGTGCGGTCCAGGCAGGGGCTCCGCAGAGAGGGTCGCTGGGGACACCAGGGCCGGACAGCGGCGGGAGGCGCGGAGGGCGGGGTTCTGGCCCCAGTGCGCCGCCACTCCCGGCCGGTCCCCGCTGTCTTTACGTAACTGCGCTACCCCGAGCTGTTCGGTCTTGTCTCACTGACTTTGTTTTAAGGTGTGTGTGAGAGAGAAAGAGAGAGACGGTCCTTACGGAAAGTCTCTGGCGGATCTCGCGCTCCCCGCTTCTCTTGGCCTCGGGCTGCCCGGGCGTTCGTGCCATCTGTGCGGACCCTCTTCCCGCCTCTCTCCAGCCCACTGCCCGCCCTGTCCGACGCCAGGGGCCCCTCGAGGCAGAGGGGATCAGTGTCCCCGGAAGCTCCGCCACCCGCGTCCCAGCCCCGGCCCGAACAGGTCGAAGGTGGCCGCCAAGGAAAACAACCCGCCCGCGGCCCGCGGAGCCGAGGGCACAGGGCGCGGGCTCCGGGCCACCGCGGGGCCCTGCCCGAGGGGATGGCGGCGGGGCCGCACCGAGGCCGGGGCGAACCCTGGGAAGGCTCACTCACCACCAGATCGGGTAGCTGCCCAGCGCCTGCTTCAGGCCGCAGAGGAATAAGAAGTATCCGAGCGGGGCCATCGCCGGGCGGGAGGGCGCGGAGGGCCGGGAGTCCGCCCGAGAGCGCGGGCGCCGGCGCGGGCCGGGCCCTGGGAGCTGGCGGGCGGCGGCGCTGGGCCCTCCTGCGGCCGCGGGGTGCACGCGTGTGCGCGGGTGCGCGGGCTCCGAGGGCGGCGCTGCGCCAGGTGGGCCGGCGGCCGGGCAGCGGGCCGGGGCCCGGGGCGGCGCGGGACGGCGGGGGCGGGGCAGCGCCGCGGGGGGCGCCCGCCGGGACCGGGGCCGGGGCGGGGCGGGCAGGGGGCGGGCAGGGGGCGGGCGGGGCCCTGGGAGCTGGCGCGGCGGCGGCGCCAGCCCCTCCCGTGGCCGCGGGGTGCGCGGGGTGCGCGGGGTGCGCGAGGTGCGGTGGCGCGGTGGCTCCAAGGGCTGCGCTGTGCCAGATGGGCGGCTGGCCGGGCTGGGACCCGGGACGGCGTGGTGGGCAGGCGTCCCCTCTGAGCTCCCGGGCCGCGCCCCCCCGGGATTCCTGGGCCGCGCCTTGGGTTTGGAGACCCGCGCGCCCGGCGCTCACCGTGGGAAGCGCTGCCCCGCTCTCGCTCCTGCTCCTGCTCCGTCGTGCGCTCTGTCCCTGGCCCTGATGGCGGCCAAACTGCGGCTCCCTTTTGTCCATCTCTTTGCCGGGGATCCCTACGTCTGAGGCCAGCCCCTCCAGCCGCGCCTTGCTGGTCCCCTGGGAACTGGGCTGCCTGCGCGGCTCGGCCGAGGGAGAGCGGCGGGATGGGGGCGGCCTACCCCGGGGACCTGGGCTGGATGCGCGTCCAGGGTGCAGCTGCGTGTCTGAAGGTCAGGACTAGGAAACAGCGGGCTGTCTGGGCCCCAGGTGTTGGCGCCTCCACGTTTCCCCACAACCACCGGGAAAGTGAAGGGGGCAGTCCTGGGCGCTGCAGGGCACAAGGATAGTACGGCTGCCGCACCCTCCCTCTGGGACCCCTGACAGCAGGTCTGCCCAGGGCTGCTAGCCTCTTCAGCCAGAAGGCATTTCTGACGCCCGTGGGTAAGCCTCATGGTCCAGCTGATGGGGAAAGGGAGGACCAGAGAGGGAAAGGCACTGATCCAAGGTCACAGGGAGTGGCTGGCCAGTTCTCCAGCTCCCATCCTGCTGGAAGCCCTATTTACATATTCATCTGTAGCCCAGGGAGACGCCAGGGGGTTTTATTTGGGGAGGGGAAGACCAAGCTGGGAAGTCTCCCCAGCTTCCCCGGGGGCACCTGATAACAGCAGCAGGTGAGAGGCCTGTGCTGGCCTCCAGCCCCGCAGGAGCCTGACTGGTCAGTCTCAAGGACGCCTCGAGGTGAGCTCAGCAGGAATTCAGGTTGCTGTTTTGGAATCGAGGGGAGCAGAACTGTGGCTAGAAATCCCAACTCCGGGCTCTTCTATGGTGACTTTGCGTATGGACCATCGGCTCCCCCACAGCCACTGAGCCATTCCTCACCGTGTGGCCTGCAGGGTGTGGGCCCCACGGAGAGGCCACAGGAAAGGCACGTGGCCACTTCTCGGGTGGCTCAGCGTCCCTCCAGGTTTAGCACTGGCTGGAGAACCAGAGGCAGGCCACATCCCAGGGCATGCTTTCCCCCCTCGGTTTCGCCATCTGCAAAGGGAGCTGTGGGGCCTGAGGACGCTGGCCTCAGGGGGCACCTGGTGACCGCACCAGAGCCCCTTCCCGGGTATGGAGTGAGAGCCATTCTCTTTCAAGGAACGTCCACTTTCCTCCACACCGCTGCTGGGATCCAGCTAAGTCTACGCATGCCCAGGCCCTCTACCCCTCCTCTGAGTCACTGCGCCCCCACCTGCAGAGGGAGGGATCCTGGAATGAGGTGGGGTGGGTGGAAGGGGGCTGGCTCGTCCTCCTCTGGACTTCCCCTCTCTCTCAGTGAAAATCCCACCCAATTATCGCATTACTGGGACCTGGGCTGTGGGATGGGGTGGGGGCTGAGCCCGAGGCGGCAGGCTCCCACCTCTGCCTCCTCAGCTGTGGGGCCTGGGGATTAGAACGTGATGGGGAGCCCCCAGAGGCTGCTGGCTCTGCACACACAGAGGGGGTGGCCGTGCCCACCAGGAGGATGGCTGTCCCGCCAGCACGGGCTCTGCACAGAAGGGAGTGGGTGGCTCTGTCCCCTTGGTCTCTCCCCTGCCCTCACCTGCCAGGCCCCTCTCAGCCCCCTTTGCTGCTTGCTCATCCTCTTCAGCCCCCGCACTCTGCTGTGCCAGGCAGTGGAGAGGGGAGAGTGAGCTGGGCACCCTGAGTTCCTGCAGGGAGAGAGGGAGAGCTGAGCCCTGCCCGAGTCTGTGCCCAGGCGAGGGCTCCCAGCTCTGGGGGGTTCCCTGAAGATGTGCCTCGCAGAGTGCCTTCCTTCGGGAGAGCTGCAGCCAGGGTGAGCTGTGCGGTGGCCACGCTGGCCTGGGGGCTCCGGACCTGGCCCTTTCCACATGCTGGTCTTGGAGGGGGCTCTTCCTTCGCCTCCACCTGCAGTCTTTGTGAGCCTTGGCCCCTAAAAGCCGACAGGGGTGCAGAGAGAAAGGGCAGCAGGCACCCCCAGATGGCAGGCAGGGCCTTGGAGGAAGGCTGGCGTGGTGGGATTGCTGCCTGAGTCCGTCCGATGGTGGGGGCGCCAGCCCTCCACAGACCCCTTGAGGCTCACATAGTGGTTTGGGGGAGAATGGGAGTCCTGCCCCATTTTTCTGGGCGCCATTGAAGCCCTGGAGTCTGTTTCCTGCAAGCCCAGGAGCACGGGGCCATGGGGGCCGTCCAGACTGGTCTGCAGAGAGTGCAGGTGCAGGAGGGGGATGTTCCTACCCGAGCCACAGCCGAGGGGGTGGGGTCTTTTCCTGCTCCCTGACTTTCGCCTGGAAATTCTGCACCTGACTGAGGATGAGGTGAACCCCGTGGCCTGTCTTCACTCTCTGCCACTGTTCACCAGGTGCCCCCTGGGCCGTGGCTCCCTCCCTGTGGGCACTGCTGAAGGTGAGGGCGCCCTCCTGGCAGCGCCCTCTGCTGTCACTCAGAGGGAGCGTCCCTGACCCGCCCAGGGCCACAGGTCTGACTCCATGTTCCCTGTTTATGGATGACCCTGGAGGAAGGGTCCTTTTTTCACCCCATTGTAGGCTGCCCGACTCCCCTAGGGGCCGAGTTCCTTCCAGAATAGGGAGACCAGATGGCAGGGCAGTTTGCTTTCTGAGGTAGTGAGCTCCCCGTCTGTGGCAGTGTTTGAATCCCTGAGTGGCAGGTACCAGGTAGCGGCCCCTCCTGTACTGGGGAGGAGGAACCAGGCTTTCAGACACTGATCACCCAACAGTTGCTTCTCCTTTTCCAGGAAGTTGAGGGGTGGCAGGAAAGAGTCTGGCAGCCAGTGGCTGGAGGCCAGGGAGCCATGGCTGCAACCTCAGAGGGGCTGTGAGCAGAAGGATAGGGTCCAGGGTCAGAAGAGGGGTGTTCTTCCTGACCCCCGCCATTTGGTCCTAGGCCCCTTCTGGAAGGTTCCCTGACCCATCACGGGAGTCACTCCGGGGACACCTGCTCCTCAGGATTGGGTGTCTACACTCGGAGTGCAGACTTTCCATCCACGCTCAGTCAGTTTTCACAGCACCCCAGGCCAGAAGAAATGCCTGATTGGTTTGTTTAGCAAGGAATTAGGTCCAAACAATGTAATAATTAGTAGCTCTTTGAAAAAAAATTCTCATAAGTTAAAAGAAAGGCTTGCAGTTTTTATTTCGTTCTCACATAGCCACAGTTGCTCCCCAGGGAGCCTGCGGCACGGCCCACGGGCTGCTGCTCCGCGGAGACGTTCACACTGCTTTTATCACAGCGACAGCCAGAGTCGCAGCCTCAGGAACACAGGCAACTTCCAGAGGAGTGTGGCCCCGTCGCAGCTGGGATGGAACCTCCCGGAGCCAGGGGGCGCCTGTCCTACGGAGAACGGCGAAGCTGCATCTCCCTCGAACGTTGAACATCGCGCAGGCCCTGGGAATGTGCTGTGGCGCCCCAGGGTGCCTCGGCACACAGTTCAAGAACTGTGGCTCTAACGGGAGTAGCTGGGATGGGCTCCGCTACGAGGGTCATCTTGGCTTTTCTGCTTCCCCTGTCCCTCACTCCCGGAGGGCCTCACACCAGCACTGGGGCTCGGTCTCCCTGAGACTTGTGTCCCTGTGGGCACGTGTTTCCCACGAGGGGAGGTTCTTCCCAGCTCCAAACACCGGGGTGGGACTTGGATTCGAGGTCGTGTGAGGAAGCTGTGCACGTGGAGACCAGCCAGGGCCAGGAGGCAGGTGTGCGTGGGGCGTGTGCCTGCAGGACCGTGCCTGGTCTGCGTGCTCGTCTTTCTGAGTGGCCCCCGTGGACACAGGGTGACACACCTGGTGGGCCAGTTCCCTGCCCTCTGGGTCCCTAGAGAGAGCCTACAGGGGTTTGGGGCAGCCCCTCTGGGAAGGGGTCCGTCTGTCCCTCATGGGTTTTCCCCACTCCTGGCTGCCTCTTCCAAATCCCCCAGAGTCCCATTTCAGTTTTGATCGAGGCTCCGATCAGGCTCTGTGGAAGTGACTGGAACCTGCGGTCAGCCCTTCCCTACATAGAGAAAGTAGGCTCAGGGTGACTGACAGAGAGCCAGGGTTAATGGCGGAAGCCCCAGGGACGCTCCACGCCTTGTGGGACATTGACTTGGGGATCACACACGCCCAGCCTGCGCCTCTGGATGTCACATGGGTGGCTGCCCTCAAAGGCTCATGGAACGAAACTCCCCCATAACCTGGGTTCCCGTGTGCACAGGGCGCTGTAGCTTTAGCTCACGTGTCTGTCTCTGTTGGCACTGGGCCTTCTGTCCCCCAGCTCCAAGGCCCCCTCTCTCCATCTGGGACGTGGCTATGTGGGAGGCGTGGCCGATCCTAGTCTTGTCACAAGTTGCATTATTCTTGAGTCCACTCTCCTGGGATGGACAGAGGAGGCCTTGTGACATGGGGACTGCAGATCTCTGCACCGGGGAGAACGGATGGAATTCATGGAAGCAGGCCACCAAGTTCCAACTCTGGATTCTGCTCAGAGGAATGAATGAGCTCGTGAAATGCTGGTATCACCCAGCCAGAGTCCCGGGACCCAGAGCAGCTGGATGAGAAGGCCGTCAGATCTCGGTGCCAGGGATTCTCAAAGCCAGGAGCACAGACCGAGGGGCTCAGAACCACAAGAAAGCAAAATTTGGGGACAGACATCAGCACCGTGGGGTTCTGGGGTCCCAGACCCTCACCAAGACCATTAAAACTGTGGGCGTCCTGGTATCCTGGCTCTGGGGCCTCGCTCTCCTGTGAAATGTGGTGTCAGCCCAGCCTTTCCATCTGACGTGCTGAGTTTTGTGACAGCCACCCAGTTAGGCCTTTGGTGCCGCAGCTCTCCTTCTGGGCCAACAGGCCACGTGTGGAGATGCTGAGTGAGGGGGCACAGACAGGACACCTGGGCCACTCCTGGGTCCCGCTCCTGCTGGCAGTGCCTGTCTGGGCTTGGCTGTGGGTGGAGCGAGCCCTCCGGCCTGAGTGCAGTGACCCTCCGCCTGGTGACAGGTGACCGCAGCCCTGCCTAATCTGCATTAGGCACAGTGGGCGATCTGCTTGATCCCAAGGTGGCTAGAGATGTTGAGTTAGCATCCTCAGGGCAGGAGTCAGGGCTGAGGCCCGGGGGCAACAAGAGTGAGATGTGTGGGGCTGGCGTTTGGAGGGTTGGGGTCTGGGTGGCTCCCGGGTGGGGTCCCTCCCACTGTCCTGCCCCCAGGCTCACAGCCTCTGATGCCCTCTGCGCTCAAGACTCCCCTCTCCTTGGTACACTGCACCCCCAGCATCTCCTCCAGCGCATCCCTTGGTGCTGGTGGGGGAAGGGTGCACCTGCTGGCCTCCAGCTCCCAAGGCTGAAGAAGGTGGCAGTGTTGCATTCCCACACCTCTATGCTGGGCGCCGTGGGCAAGGGTGGGCGAGATGGCGTCCCAGGAGGGTGTGAGCAGGGCGGGACAGGGTCTCTCTGGCTATTCTCGTCCCCTCTTGTTCTTCTCTGGCTCCGATGACACTTGACAACGTGTTTCCTAGAGGCATCAGCCCCTGGGTGGACCTCAGCCCCTGGGTGGGCCTCAGCCCTTCCTCCCTGCTTGTGGGGCCTCCCTGCCTGGCATCAGCACTTCCCCACACACCTCCAGGAGCCCAGCCTGGCTCTGTGTCATCTCCTTCTTTCCCTGCACAGCTCCGCCCCTCGCTCTCAATAGGCATCTCTCCTCTCTCGTTTCCTCGAGGGAGATCGAGACCATCAGCGTCCCCGTTACAACCTGCAGTGGGGCCTTCATCTCTCCTGCCTCAGAGGATGAGATTTCCTTGCAACGCACTTGTTCCCATTCTTTCTGGACTCAGCAGCTCTTCCCTTTCTCTCCTAACCCTTCCACCTGCACTCTAGACCAGCTCCTTCCTCTTAGTCTAGAAGGTAGGTGCTATTTTAAATGGTATTGTTTCTTTCAGTTTCCATTATTTGGGGCTAGTATGTAGAAATACCATTGGTTTTAGTAGATTGATCTTGTAGCCTTCATCAACTCACTTGTTAGTTCTGGGATTTTTTCCATTAGTTTCTGTAGGATTTTCTACATAGACAATCGTGTCATAAAGATGGTTTTACATCTTCCTTTCAATTCTGGATAACTTTTATTTCTTTCTCTTGCCTTATTTCATTGACTGGAAACTCCAGGACAATGTTAAATAAAAGTGGTGAGAGTGGATATCCGTGCCTTATTCTTGATATTGGGGGACAGGCATGCAGTGCTTCATTTAAGCATGAGCTCAGCTGTAGGGTTTACACCTTTTATCAGGTTGAAGAAGCCCCTTGTATTCCTAGTTTGCTGAGAGTTTTTATCCAAATGTCAACTTGTCAAGTGATTTTCCTGCATCTATTGAGACAAATTACATGGTTTTTATTTTTTAGTTTGTTGATATACTGAATTACATTAATTCATGTTCAGATATCAAACCAACCTTGCATTCCTGGGATAAATCCCACTTGGTCATGATGTATTGCCCTCTTTATATATTGTTGAATTGTGTATGCTAAACTTAGTTGAGAATTTTCGCGCCTATGTTCATGAGGGATATTGGTCTGGAATTTTCTTTTCTGATAATATTTTTGTCTGATTCTGGCATCAGGATAATTCTGGCCTTTAATTTTCTACATGAACCTGTGGAGAATTGTTATTATTTCTGTCTTTAATGTTTGGTAGAATTCACCAATGAAGCCATCTGGGCCTAAAGTTTTCTTAGAAGTTGTCTATAGGAAGGTTGTAACTGTACACTCAATTTTTTAAATAGATGTAGGGCTATTTGGGTTATCTATTTCTTGTGAGCTTTGATAGTGTATGTTTTTCAAGGAATTTGTTCATTTCATAGAAGTTGTTGAATTTATTAGCATATATACATCTATAATATTCCTTTTTATTATTTATTTATTTATTGGTGAGGAAGATTCGCCCTGAACTAACATCTGTGCCAGGCTTCCTTTATTTGGCATGTGGGCTACCTTCACAGCAGGGCTAATGAGTGGAGTAGGTCCGTGCCCGGGATCCAAACCCATAAACCTGGGCTGCTGAAGTGCAGTGTGTGGAACTTTAACCACTCGGCCGCAGGGCCAGCCCCTCCCTTTTATTTTCTAATAGCTGTCGAATCTGTAGGGACATCACCTTTCTAATACTTGACATTATTAATTTATCCTCTCTTTTTCCTGTACAGTCTGGAAAGACTAATCTTTTCAAAGACCCTGTGGTTTTAGCCTGCCTGTGGTCTTCCCTTCCTGAACGTCTGTGGATTCTGGAATTGCTTAGCCTCCACAAGCTCATACGGCAGCTCATAATAAACCTGCGTCCTCCTTCAGGGACTCGAATCCCACGTGTATTAGGCTGCTTGAAGTTTTCTCACAGCTCACTGATTCTGTTTCTATTTTCGGTCTTTTCTTCCATGCTATGTTTTCAAGTTCACCAGTCTTGTCCCCTGCCATATCTAGTTGCTGTTAATCCCATCCAGTGTTTGTGTCATCTTTGGGAGTGTGGCTGCCTTAGTATGTTCTTTGTCCCTGGTAACTTGCTCAGCTTCCCTCTGCCTTCATAGACACGTGGGATCCCCACAATCACGGTGCTGATGTGCTTGTCAGCTGATTTTCTCATCTGTGGCATCTGTGTCTATGTCCATTGCTTGATTCATTCTCCTTGTTATGGGTCGTATTTTTTTGCTTACTTGCATGTAACGGTAATTTTCGACTGAATGCCAGACGTCACGAATTTCACCTTATTTGGCTGAATACTTTCGTATTCTCATACACATTCTTCAGTTTTATTCCGGAATACAGTTGAGTTACTTGGAAGCAGTTTAATTCTTGTGAGACTTTCTTGTAAGCTTTAGTTTGGCAGGATGCGAGCAGCATCTGGTCTAGGGCTAATTTTTCCCAGTGCTGAAGCAATGGCCTTCTGAAGACTCCATCTGGTGTCCTCTGAATTGCGAGGCTTTTCCACTCTGGCTGTGGGGATGTGAACTGCGTGAGCCCTGTGAATTGTTCCCCTAATTCTTCAGGCTGCTCTTTCCCTGGCCTTGAGTGGCTTCATCACGTGCACGCACTGACCTGTTCTCACAGGCAGCTTGAGGGAGCCTGCTGCCAATCTCCAGAGCTCTCCCTGCAGTTCTCTCCCCTCTGGTGCCCTGTCCGGTGAACTCCAGCCAATCTGGATCCCTAGACTCCCGACCTGTCCCCTCAGCTCAGGAAGATCCCGGCCCCCCGAGTGTGGCTCCCTGCTGCAGTGTGGACGCTCTCCAGATGGTTGGCTGGGCAACTGTGGAGCTTGCCTCGCTCGCTCCCCTCTTACAGAGATCCCATCCTGCACTGTTCCACACTCACTATCTGTGGTTTCTTGTGTTTTGCCCGTCTCTTTTCTACTCTTTGTTGTTGTTTTAGGGAAGAAGGTAAATCTGTTCCCTGTTACTCAAACATCCTGATGTCACTCATTTTAATTTCAGTTCTGCTAGTTGGTGTGCAGTGGTAGCTCATCATGCTTTTCATTTGCATTCTTCAATGACATTTCTGTATCCCCTTACTTTGAAGTGTCTTTCGCATTGTTTCATGGAGATGTTTGCCTCTTTATGTTTGATTTGTAGGAGGAAAGGATGCATGTCCTTTGTCAGATGTGTGTACTGCGGACGTTTTCCTCTTAGTCTGATGCCTTGCATTTTTATTTTCTTAATAAAGTTGTTTGTTGAACCAAAGTTTTCAATTTTGATGAAGTGTGTGTCTTTTTTCTACATTTAGAGCTTTTTATGTCCTCTCTGGGAAATGATTACTTACTCCAATGTTGTGAAGATATTCTTACAGAGATAATTTCAGGAGAATTCTAGAGGATATTCCTTCCAGAAGAATTTCTAGATTTAGCTGTCATGTTTAGTTGTAAGATCCAGCCTGAATTAATTTTGCATATGCTTTGAGCGAGGGGTCAAGGCTCACTTTCCATCTGTTTATCCAGTTGTTCCAGCACCACTTGCTGAGAGACTTTTTCTCCCTAGTTGCTTTGCCTTGACACCTGAGTTGCACGAAATAGAAGCTACTTCCAGACTGTTGTGTACGTTGGTCTATATGTCTGTACTTGTTCTTTGCTCATGAAGCCTGTAGTCAGTCTGCCAACTTTGTTCCTTCTCAAATTGTTTGGGCTATTTTAGGCCCTTTGCTTTTTCGTATAAATTTTAGCATCAATTTGTCCATTTTTCCCAAAAAAAATCCTATTGAAAATTAGTTTGTGAATTTAATTTTTAAAATTAACATACAATAAAATTAACTTTCAAAATGTACAGTTCCATGGATTTTCACACATGGTGTAACCACCAGCACAGTCAGGACACATAATTCCGTCACCACAAACCCTCCCTCATGCTGAGCATTGAAGTCACACCCTCCCCATCTTCCGGCCCCTGCTGACCACTGCTCTGTTCCCCATCTCTGTAATATCGCCATTTTGAGAATGTCATATGAATGGAGTCGTATGGTATGTAACCCTTTGAGACTGGATTCTGTCACTCAGCATGATGCCTTTCAGCTTCATCCATGTTGCTGAATTTGTCAGTAGCTCATTTGTTTTTATTGCCCAGGAATGTCCCGTCACATGGAGACACCATGGCTTGTTTGCCCATTCTCCTGTTGAAGGACATTTGGGTTCTTCTAGTGTTTGGCAATAATGAATAGAGCTGCTGTAAACATTAATGTGCAGGTCTTTGTGTGAACGAGAGTTTTATTTCTCCTAGGAGTAGGATTGCTGGGTCACATGGCAAGTGTATATTTAACTTTATAAGAAACTGCCAAACTGTTTTCCAGAGTGGCTGCACCATTTTTCACTCCTACCAGCAACATATGCGTTCCAGTTGCTCCACATCCCAGCTAGTGCTTTGCATTTTACTGTCAGAGCGTTTTTTTTTTTTTTTTTTGAATCTTATCTGTTTAAATAGATGTGTGGTGCCAGCTCATTGTGGTTTTCATGTACATTTCCCAATGACAAATGCTGGTGAACATCTTTTCATGGACTAATTTGCCTTCTGTGCATCCTCTTTGGTGATGTGTCTGTTCAAATCTCTTACCTTTTAAAAGACACTGTTTATTTAAAAACAATTGTAGATTCACAAAAAATCGTACATAAAGGTCCCTTGTGTCCTTTACTAAGTTCCCCTGGGTGGTGGCATTTTATGTAATCATAACACAATATCAAAAGCAGGAATCTGGCATCGGTATGATGTGTGTATGTAGTTTTTTGTTTCATCTACACATTTCATCACGTGCGTAGGTTCCCGGAATCACCATCATAAGCAAGGTACAGAATTCTTCGCTCACCACACGGCTCTCCCTCATGCCCCCATTATAGTGCACCCAGCCCTCCCCCCAAATCCCTGCCCTGGCACCACTAATCTGTTCTCCATCTCTACAACTTAGTCATTTCAAGAAGGTTATACACGTGGAATCTGCAGCCTGTGACCTGTTGGGATTGGCTTTTCCACTCAGTGTAATGTCCTTGAGATCCGTTTAAGTCGTTGTCTGGATCAACAGTTATTTTTGATTCGTTAATATTGCACTGAATAATACTAAAGTTTGTTTAGCCATTCACCTACTGAGGGATATTTTGGTTGTTTGCAGTTTTCGGCTATTATAAATAAAGTAGGACATTTACATTTAATGTAATTATCGGTATGTCGTGGCTTATTTCTGCCATTTAAATTTTTGTTTTCTGTTTCTTCCTTCTGTTCCTCTGTTTTCTTTTTCATACATTCCTGCGGGTCATTTGAACATTTTTTAGAATTACGTGTTAGTTTATCTACTGTGGTTTTGAGTGTATCTCTTTGTAGAGCTTTTGTACTGGTTGGTCTAGGTAATATGTTATGCACATATAACAGCACAGTCTGCTGGACATTTACCAGTCCCAGTGCAGCGTAGAAAACTTACACCCCTTTACCTCCTTCTTTTGTGGTATAATCATCTTAAACACTTGCTCTACATTTTTTGAGCACCACACCAAACAATGTCATAATTTTTGCTTACACCATCAAACACAATTTAGAAAACTCAGAGGAGGAGGAAATCCTGTTGTATTTACCCATATTTTTACTCCTCCTTCTTTCTTAATGTTCCATGCTTCCTTCTTTCATCATTTCCTTTCTGTGTCATGGTTTAACCAACCTTTCAGCGTGGACCAAATGGGGACACAGTTTCTTCATTTTCCTTTCTCTGAGCACGTCTTTATTTCCCCTTAATTTTTGGAGGATTCTTTTTGCTGAATATAGAATTCTGGGTTGGCAGTCCTTTTATTTCAGCACTTGAAAATGCTATTTAACTTCCTTCTGATCTCCATGGTTTCTGATGAGAAATCTGCTAAAATTCGAATTGTTTTTCCCTTCTCAGTCAGGTGTCACTTTTCTCCTGCTGCTCCCAGGTCTTTTTCTTTGTCTGTAGTTTTCAGAAGGCTGCCTGTGACGGGTCCCAGTGTGCATTCTTTGGGTTGATCTTGCTTGGTGTTCACTCAGCTTCTCAAATCTGTAGGTTTATGTTTTTTACCAACTTCGGGCAACTTTTAGCTATTATTTTTTCCAGCACTTTCTCAGTCCTGCCCTTTCTCTCCTCTCCTTCCAAGACCCCAATGACACGAATGTTAGGTCTCTCGTTAGAGTCCCACAGCTCCCACCAGCTCTGCTGGGGTTTGTTGGTCTATTTCTTTCTGTTGCTCAGATTGGGTAATCCCTGTCATTCTATCATCTGGTTCACTGATTCTTTTCTCTGCCCTCTCAATTCTACACTGAATCCATCCCTTGAATTTTTCATTTAGTGGCATTTTTCAGTTCTCAAGTTTCCGTTTGGTTCTTTTTTTTACATCTTCTATTTCTTTGCTGAGAATTTCTGGGGTTTTTTGTTTATTTCAAGTGCATTTGTAATTGCTGGTTGAAACATTCTTCTGACGGCTGCCTTAAGTTCCTTGTCAGCTGGTTCACTGTCTGTGTCGTCTTGCTGCCAGTGTCTGTTGATGGTCCTGTCATTCGTCCTGTCCCCTGGTCTTGGCACGGTGAGTGCAGTCATTACTCATCAGTCTGTCTCTGCAGCCTTCTCTGCCACCAGCCAGTGAGGGGTGTGCTGCCTCCTTACTGCCAGCGGGGGATTCCTCATTGGGCCTCCACCAACCCCGCAGGGATGAGGAGGGGATTGTCACGCCTAGAAGGTAGTGTTCCTCCTGGCTTCTCGCTGGGGGCTTCTCTCATACATCCTGGTGGGCGGGAATGGGTGGTTGCATGTCTGGGGGAGTAGGGCAAGGCTCCCACCCTGATGGCAGGGCTGTGGTCAGCCTATTTCTGCCAAGGTGTCTGGCTGGGGTTGGGCAATCACTGTTTAAAGTGTCCCGTCTTGTTAGGGCGTCCTTTCTTGGTCCTCTGGCTGGAGACAGCCAGGTTTTCTTGGGTGTTTTGGCCTGCACCCCTTGTCTCTGGGTTCCTGGTTTCTCCGGTGCCTGGCTGGGGTCTGTGAGGTGGAACGGGGGCCAGGGCAGTCACTGCTGTGCCCCCTCGGACCCTGAGGCCCAAGTGGCCCGCTGTCCTCGTCGTCTTGAGGCTTCCTGTCTCACTTGATTCTTTGGCAGCTGATGTCCTGTTTTCGTTTCACGTCATCGCCTTGAGTTAAAGGTCATGCTGCTTCTGCTCCAGGGTGCAGATGGTGTCCTGTGGCCTCTGTTCTGAGATGGCTGGCATTTGTAGCTCTTTTCTCCTCTGAGGGTTCCGTTCTGTGTAGAGCAGTGTGAGTGGGGAAGGGCCAGAGGCAGCCCCAGTCTGGGTCGATCCATGAGGTTACGAAGATGGCATAGGGTGAGCCCAGAGCAAAGAGCCCGGCCCCACAGGCCACCCTGAGCCACTGGTGCTTGTGGTGACTCCATGCTCTGTGGTGTGGCAGGCACCCGACACTCAGAGAAATGCAGGACCCGGGGAAGCTATCTCTACCCCCGTAGGGCACTGGGCGGCCATACCGTGTCCTCACTCCACAGGGCCTTTGCACGGCCCTGAGATTAGTTCACCTCTGGACACCAGAACCAGATGTTGGGGTCCACGACTGACTCTGTGCCAAAGGGACAAGATTAGGCAATGGGAGGAGGCAAGATTGGAACTTTGGGAGCGTTCCTCCCACCTGCTAATAAACCTGGCAGATACGACCACCGGGGACACCTTCATAATGAAACCGTGTTGTATGCATTGACTTGCCACCACCAGGGCAGCCTCACACCTGGGGAGCCATGAGCGTCCCAGGGAGTGGGGGGCCTTGCAAGCAGCCTGGGCTTCTGCTGAGCAATTCTGGGGAGGCCTGGGAGACCGGGCCACGTGCTTTCAGCAGCTGGGGCTCCCAGAGGTCTTTGTGGGCCAACGGGGGGAGACTGGAGGGAAGGAGTGGTCAGCAAGTGGTGGTCACTTGGGGGTGGGTGGCACAGCCTGGGGAGAAATGTTGCTCCCGTGACCCTCGCCTGCTGGGAACGTAAGTTAGGATTGATGTGGAAAGTCACATCTGAAGAGACCCCTTGGAGCTCAGCACCAAGTGTGTTAGTTTTCTGTGGCCATGGAGCAGATCAGCAGCAGGCCAGCATATAACGAAACCCGTGTCCACCCCAGCTGTAGATGGAGTCTGGGCGCAGCGTGGCTGGTCCTCTGCTCAGGGCCTCACCAGCCTGAAATCAGGGGTCAGCGGGCTGCATCCTCATCTGGAGGCTGGACCAGGGAAAGAGCTGCTCCAAGCCCCCAAGAGTCAGCAACAGAACCTGTGTCCTTGTGGTTTTAGAGCCGAGGTCCCCACGGTCTGCTGTTGGCTGAGGACTTCTCTTAGCAGCTAAGAACCATCCTCACATCCTGGCTTCTCCTGGGCCACCTCACACCTCCAATCTCTCTGACCTGAGGGCGGACTGGTCGTGTGTACAGGCTCGCCTAATTAGGGCAGGCCCACCTGGACACTCAGCCCTATCAAAGCCAATCTGGTCCCATCACATTCACAGGTTCACCCCCACGTGAGGGGCAGGGCTTATACAAGATGTGCACACCTGGGGGTGGGAGTCTTGGGGGGCATCCTGGAACCCTGCCTGCCAAACCAGATTTGGATACCAATGCTGCTTGTCTGTGTCAGAGTGATCCACGGGGCTCAGATCTTAGGCAAGAACAGACCGTGCCACTGTCACTGGAGTGGCTTCAGATGACAAGGTCCCCATTGTCTGTGTGTTGGGGACAAGGCTTCTCAGAGTAGATCCTCATGCTGGTAGACGTGCAGGGTCCACAGGCTCACGGTGGCCTCTCATGGCCACCTCGGGTCTGCTGCCCCCCAAGTGCCAGTCCAAAGCTCCCTCCAGGCGCCCAGGGTGCTGGCGGGGACTGTGGCTGCTATGTGGGCGTCTGTTGGTCTCGGAGCCCACGTTCCTCTGGCTCAAACGTCTGGGGCTGACCTCACAGGACTCAGGCCTCCCTGGGGCCTGTTGGACTCGCCCTCCCTGCCCCGTGTTCTGGCCTCCTCACTGACCTCCCGGCACTGATGTCCTGGTTTGCTGTGCATGGAAGGGAAAAGCACAGCAGGGAGCTCACCTGAACACAGGGAGCTCACCTGTCTATGGGGAGCTCACCTATCTGCAGGGGCCTTGCTTTGGCCTGGTTGCGATGGAGTCTGCTGTTAGCAGAAGGCAAGTGAGCTGGGCCCTAGTCTCCAAGGGGCCCGGTTCCGTCAGAGGAAAGCAGCAGTTTCCACTCAGCACCGACCCCAGGGGGAAAACAGACCCCAATCCCACACCTCCTGCCTGCAGGCCTTACCCCTCCAGGCAGTGCCGAGTAATAAAGAGCCGAAGAGTGTCAGCTCAAACGCCCGATCTCACCCCTCACAGGTGGACACTCTGAGGCCTGGCGAGGTAAGGATTTGCTCAGAGGTGTAGCAGGGCTATGGCCTGGACCGGCCCCTCCATCCCGCCCTGCCAGGCCCCTCCTCCTTCCTCAGGCCATGTGAGCCCTGCTCTCACCCCTGCTTCCTTCTTCCTTGGATCAGGGACATGCTAATGGCGTCCTTTTCCCTTCGTCTCCTCTCTAAAGACCCCGTCTCCAAATACCGTCGTACTCTGACATCCTAGGGGTTGGAGGACCAGGCATTTTAGGGGACACGGTTCAGCCCATAACAGCCTCCCTGGACTCGGCTGTCCCCACAGCGGGCCTGCTGGACCCCACCTGCATCCCCCATCCTGCACTACACTCTGGAGACCCAGCTCACCCACCTGCTGCTTTCTTCTCAAAATTTGTTGTAGGGGCCAGCCCCGTGGCGTAGAGGTTAAGTTCGCACACTCCACTTCCTCGGCCTGGGTTTGCAGGTTTGGTTCCCGGGTGTGGACTTATACCAGCCATCAGTGGCCATGCTGTGGAGGCGACCCACATACAAAATAGAGGACGACTGGCACAGATGTTAGCTCAGGGCAAATCTTCCTCAAGCAAAAAAAGAGGAAGATTGACACAGATGTCAGCTCCGGGTGAATTTTCCTCAAGCAAAAAAAAAATCTGTTGTAATCTCTTGGCTTCTCCAGACCACTTTGTCCCATGGGCCTCATATCTTTCTATTTATTATTTTAGTGAGGTCTTGGGAGGAAGAAGAAATCAATGTGTGGGCTCAGCAACCATCTTTAACCAGAATTTTTCTTGTGTCTTTAAACGGTTAAATTTTCCTGGAAACATTGTTTGAAATCAGATCTCCTCTGGGGGACATTTATAATGCTGGTAATTTCATACTGTTACAAATAGAGCTTTGATCCCCACCCCTGTTCTGAATGTTTGTGCATCTCTGTTACTTTTCTCGCATGAATGCCCCGAGCCTTGGCCAAAGTTTTGACTAGGTTAACTCCCGAGGTGCACGGCTAGACGCCTGGATGTGCGTCTTTTCACTTGGCCACCAGCTCTGCTTACCAGCTCTTCTTGTGCTTACGAAGGGCTTTCTCACCCAGAAATCAATGGAAAGCTCACCTGTATCTTATTTTCGTTATTTTAAAGTCTCTCTAATCCCTCTGAAAATTGTTTGTGGCAAAGCTGAGGGTGTGACTCTTTTTAGTTCATTCGTTCTCTTTAAGTCAGTTTCCAATCAGCTCACCTTGCTGGACGTTCATGCTTCCTTCTCTCCCAGATGGGCCGGGGCTGCAGCCAGCACTCGGGAGGGACACGGGCGGGTGGGACCACCAGCGGCCACCCCTCCCTGATGCCAGAACAGCATCTTTATGGCCCCCAAGCCAACGAGTCTGAGGAAGTCTGTGTCACCAAACCACACAAGTCAGGGCTCAAGCAGAGACGTATGCTGTCGGAGCTGTCTTTTCACCAGAGATTTGACCTCATGCAGCTGTGGGGCCAACCCACTGTCTCGATGAAGCTGCTCATTTGAAGTCCACGCAGGCAGGAAGCAGTGGGGCAGCAGGAGTTGGGGGGCCTCACGGACCGAAGGGGACCACGTGGGCCTGGTGCCCTTCCCCCGGGCAAAAAGTCACACCATCCTCCTCCACTTGCTCTTTCTAAATCTCATGCAAAATGTTGCTGGGGGTCCAGGCATCGGTGTCTGCAGGAGGAAGCGTGGAGGTGCAGGCCCAGCCTGGCGAGCAGGGAGAGACAGCGGCTGGGCCTCCAAGAGGTGAAGGGGTGGCTGGCAGAGTCTGGACCCTACTGCTGAGCCCGCAGCCTCGTCCCTCCTCAGCCTCAGAGGAACCTGCGGATGTTGGGGTGAGCTCCTGGCTTGGGGGCCAGCCCCGGCGAACATGCTGACCCCAGGGGAGGGTTCGACGTGGCCTGCGTGCCCACATCCTCCTCTTGGGAGGTCATGAATACCCTTGGAGCAGGGCAGCTTTCCAGGCGCCTCGTGTGGACACCGACCGAGTATGGCAGCCTCGGTATCAGAGCTCCACCCAGCCTGCGGGGAGGGTGAGGCTGTGCCCAGAGGTGTGCAGGTTAGAGGTGGGGAAGAGCCCAGCTGCAAGATCTGTGTCCCCAACGCCCACCAGGGAGCCTGCAGCAGGAGTGGGGTTCCCAGCCGTGAGATGTGGCTTCAGGGACCGGGCACCAGCCTCTCAACCACACACTCTGGCCTGGCCCCTAAGGGCCAGCAGCTCTGCTCCACCCAGCCCTGACCCGCCCTCCAGGGGGCAATGGCCTCCCAGTCTGAGTGCCTGCCCCTCTCTCTGCCAGCCCCATGGTGGGCACCGCTCAATGCCCATGGACCTGGGAGCCCTTCCCGAGTGGCACTGTCCCTGCCACGGTGGATGGACCAAGGGAGGAGAAGAGGCCATTCAGAAAACTGGTTTGGAGACAACAGAAATGAAATCCTCTCTCAAAGCAGGGGATAGGCTATTTCTGCTTTAACTAAAATTAAAAATTTGAAGAACATATTTTAAAATTTCCCTTGAGACTCTCTTTGGCTCATGAATTATTCAGACTATGTTGTTAGCTTCTGAGTGTTTGGAGAATTTCCGGGGGTCTTCTGTGCTGCTGATCTCTAGTCTGATGCCGCTGTGGACAGAGAATGCACCCTGCATGATTCCAACTCTTCTAAATTTGTTGAGTTTTATTTCACACCCTGCAGTATTGTCTATCTTGGCGATAGATAGGCAGCGATAGATAGTTCTGCAGGGGTTTGAAAGGAACGCGTGCTCTGCTGAGGTTGGGTGGTCTCAGTCAGACCCTCTTGGCCGACAGAACTGTTGAGTTCTTCAGTGTCATGACGGTTTTCTGCTGAGCAGTTCTCTCCATCGTTGGCAGAGGGCTGTGGACGTCCCCAGCTGTAATTTTGGATTTGTCTACATCTCCTTTCAGCTCACTCAGCTTTCACTTCCTGGATTTTGAGGCTCCGTTGTTTGGTGTGCACACATTTGGGAAAAAAGAAGATAAAATAAAAACACAGCACATCAAAATATGTGGGATGCAGCTCAATTAGTGCTGAGAGGGAAATTTATAGCACTGAATGCTTATGTTAGAAAAGAACTACAGTCTCAAGTCAAGATTCTAAGTTCCCACCACAAGAAACTAGGAAAAGAGGAGAAAATCAGACCACTGCAGGAAGGAAGGAGACAGTGAGTTAAGAGCAGAAATTGATGAAACGGAAGGTAGGAAAACAACACAGAAATCAATGAGACAGAAAACTGGCTCTTCAGAAAAAACAATAATGTTTATAAACTTCTAGTGAGACTGAAGAAGACAAAAAGAGAGAAGACACAAGTTGCCGTGATGAAGATGGGGCGGGGGGCATCAGGACAGACCCTGGGACACAACAAGGATGAAGAGGTGATGCTCTGAACAACCCCACACTCTTAATTCACAGCTCGGAAGAAATGGACCAATTCCTCACAAACTATAGGCTACTGAAACTCAACCAAGATGAAATAAACAACAAGAATCGTCCTACAACCATTTAAAAAAGAATTGGTGTAAATAAAAGGCTCCCAGAAAAGAAATCTCCATGACCAGATGGTTTCCCTGGAGAATTCCACAAAACGCTTAAAGAAGAAATAAACTCCGACTTTACGCAATTTCTTCAAGGAAACAGAAGAGACAGGACTAGATCCCACTGCATGGCAGGAAGCTGGTATTACCCTGCCTGGTGCCCAAACCAGGCAGACAGTACCAAAAAAAGAGAAAACTACAGACTAATATCCCTTATGAACTTAGAAGCAAAAATCCATGACAAAATGTTAGCAAATCGAATCTAGCAACATATTAAAAGAATTATATACCATGATCAAGTGGGATTCATTCCAGGAATGCAAGGCTGGGACAACAACTGACAATCAATCAGTGTAATCCATCATGTCAACAGGCTAAAGAGGAAAAATCAGGTGATTGTATTAATCGATGCAGAAAAAGCATCTGAAGATATCCACCACCCGTTCATGACAAAACATCTCAGCAAACTAGGAGTAGAGGGGAACATCCTCTACTGATGAAGAACAACTAAGAAAACAAACAGCCCAGAGCCGACGTCACACAGGGATGGAAGCTCCCACATGAGACAGAGAATGAGGCCAGGACGTCCGCTCACCACCTCATCCAACATAGTATTGAAGTTCCAGTCAGCATGATGAGACAAGAGAAGGAATACAAAGCACACAGGCAGGAAAGGAAGAAATGAAGCTGCTCCTGTTGGCAGATGACATGATTATCTACGTAGGAAATCTCAATGAATCTTTAAAAAAACCCCAAACCTTCTAAAACTAAATGAGTTCTGTAGGGTTGCAGAATACAAGATCAGCACACAAGAAACAATCACATTACATATACTTACCATGAACACATGGAAACTGAAATGTAAAACACAATACTGTTTACAACCACTCCAAAGAAAATGAAATACTCAGTTACAGACTTCACAAAACAGGTGCAGGATCTGAATGCTGAAATCTCACAATGATGAGAAAAGAAGTCACAGATGATCTAAATAAATGGAGAAACATACCATGTTCATGGATTGGAAGACTCAACATAGCAAAGATGCCCTTTCTCCCCACACTGACCCACAGATTTAACGGAATTCCTATCACAGTCCAGCAAGGCCTCTTGTAGGCACAGACAAGCTTGTTCTAAAACTCACGTGGAAGGGCACAGGCCCCAGAGTAGCTAAAATGGTCTTGAAGAAGAAGAATAAAGTGGGAAGAATCACTCTACCCGACGTTAAGCCTTGCTATACAGCCTCAGAAGTCAGGGCAGTGGGTGTCGCAGAGGGACAGACACACGGATGAACAGGACAGAACAGAGACCCAGGAACAGACCCACAGGAACCTACCCAAATGACTTTTCAAAATAAAGGTACAGAAGCAGTTCCGCGGAGGGTGGGTAACCTTTCCAACAACGGTGCTGGAGCAACTGGACATCAACAGGCAAGAAATGAACCTCGACCTAACCTCGCACTTTACACAAACACTAATACAGAATGGATCACAGACTTAAACGTAAACCGTAAACGATAAAACTTCTATTTAAACAAATTGGAGAGCCCGTCCTGACGGCCTAGTGGTTAAAGTTTGGCGCTCACCACTTAGGCAGCGCAGGTTCGTTTCCCACCACACCACTTGTCTGTCAGTAGCCATGCTGTGGCAGCAGCTCACAGAGAAGAACTAGAAGGACTTATGACTAGGATATACAACCATGCACTGGGGGTTTGGGGAGGGAAAAAACCCCAGGGAGATTGGCAACAGATGTCAGCTCAGGGTGAATCTTTCCCTGCAAAAGAAAGAAAAAACCCCCCCAGATTTGGAGAAATCTTCAGAATCTTGAGCGAGGCAGAGAGTTTATGCCTGACACCAAAAGCATGACCATGATGGAGACACTGATAAACCTCACCAAAAGTAAAAAGTTTAGCTGTGCAAAAGCCCAGGTGAAGGGGATGAAAAGACAAACTACAGGCTGGGAGAACATACGTGCAAACCAGACATCAAACAGAGAAATCATCCTTGCGATATGTAAAGGACTTTCAAAACTCAACATCAAAAACCCCAAACCAACTAGACAGTGGGCTAGAGATGAACAGACATTTCACCAAAGAGGAGATTCAGACGGCAAACAAAAATCATTAGTGTTCAACATCATTAGCCATTAGGGAAATGCAAACTAAAAGCACAATGAGATGCCACTGCATGCCTATCGGAATGGCTAAAATAAGACACAGTGACACCCCAAGTGCTGGCAAGGGTGCAGAGGGCTGGATCACTCACACATGGCTCATGGGAACGTAGAATGATGCAGCCACTCTGGGGAACAGCTTGGCAGCTTCTTACAAAACTAAATATGCACCAACTATGACCTAGCCATTGCTCTCTTGGGCATTTACCCCCGAGAAATAAAACCTGTATTCACACAGAATCTGTACACGAATGTTTACAGCAGTTCTATTCTTAACAGCCAGAAACTCCACACAGCACAGATGTCCTTCAACGAGTGGGTGGTTAAAGACACTGTGGCACATCTTTACAGGGGAGTCCTATGCAGCAATAAAAAGGATGGGACTATTGATGCATCTGACAGCCTGGATGGCTCTCCAGGAAGTTATGCTCAGTCCAAAAGCCAATCTTGAAAGCTTACATACTGTATGATTCCATGTACAGAGCATTCATGAACACACAAAACGATCGATGGAGACATTGGTAGGTGCCAGGGGAGGGGGATGGGGGTGGGGGTGGCCATAAGAGGGCAACACAAAGGATCCTGTGGTGATGGAGACGTTCAGTAGGACTGTGGTGGTGGACACATGACCCTCCATGTGTGTTAAAAGTGCATCGGTCTAAACACACTCACACACAGATGAATGCATGCAGCAAAGTTGAGGGACTGTGTCAATGTCAACTTCCTAGCTGTCACATTGTCCTAGAGTTTTGCAAGATGCTACCATTTGGGGAAGCCAAGTGAAAGATATAAGAGATCTCTTTATTATTTCTTACAACTGCATGTGAATCTACAGTTCTCTCAAAACAACGTTTTAACAGTTTTGAAACATATTAAAAATGGTTATATGCACTCAAGTCTCCAACACACATCTCACAGATGACAAGGTGATGTGAGCAGATAGTGTCCCACTGTGAAGAATATCTATTTGGCATCTGTCCCAGGACAGCTCCTGTGCTGGGTGCTGCCCAGAGGGTGTGTGCATGCTGGCTGAGATGCTGGCTGGGTTGCTGGATCAGGATGCTGCACTGGATGTTGAACTGGATGCTGGCTGGGATGCTGGATGAGGATGCTGGCTAGGAGGCTGGACGAGGATGCTAGACCAGGATGTTGGCCTGGATGCTGAACCGGATGCTGGCTGGGATGCTGGACCAGAAAGCTGGCTAGGATGCTGGCCAGGATAATGAACTGGATGCTGAACTGGATGCTGGCTGGGACGCTGGCCTAGATGCTGGGCCCTTCCCTTGCTGACCTGCAGGGGGCAGCCTGGTCATGCAGGGATGGGCTGTGTGGAGGTTCTGCCGGTCTCAGCTTCCCAGTCCCAGCTGTGTGAGCACCAGCGTTCTCTCCCCCCACTTCTCTCTCTCTCTCTCTCTCTCTCTCTCTCTCACACACACACACACACACATGCACACGCACACCCGTCCCACAGCCCATGAGCTCATTCTGCCCATGGCTGGCAGGCTGGGTGGGATCATTTCTCCTTGAGCTCTTTGTCCGGCTCAGTTTCAAATGACTCATGAGTGGATTTCACCGTCTCCCCCAGGGAGACCCCCTGCCTGGCATCGTAAACCTTCCCAATTAGGCAATGTTTCCTGATAAGCAGCTGCTTGCCCACTCCTCTCAGACCACCCGGAGGAGCACTCCCCTTTCTGGGCTGTGCAGCCTCCCCAGCCTGGCCTCCCAGAACCCCATCCTCATCTTGCTCTTGGCTGGGAAACTGAGGCCTGAAGAGGGGGCGAGAACTGGGTGGGTGTCAGCGGGGAAGGCGGGCCTGCTGTCCTGTGTCTCTCTCTGTCTCTCTCCTCAGTCTCTGTCTCTGTGTGTGTCTCTCTCTTTCTCTCTCATTCTCTCTCTCTCTGACTGGCCTGGGGAGGAGGGGACTGAGGAGGTCACGGAATGGACAATTGAGGCCTCCGCCACCATATCTAGATGGGGCCTTGAAGGTGTCAGGCGGGGCTGCCCTTATCCATCCTGGGGTCATGGGGGCACCCCTGACTTTGCAGGAGTTTGCTGTTCTGCTGAGGCCTGGCCAGCCCTCTCTGCACGCCAGGCACCCCCTCCCTGTGCCAGCATGCTCAGGACCCATCGCTGTGCGGGATTCCACCAGTCTACAGGCCTGGGGTCTCCACAAACCTGGATGTGTGTAAAAGTGCCAGGATCCAGTGAGCACTCACAGCCCCTTCCCTTCTGGGGCGGCTTCATTTCTCAGCACATGCCCTGACCCGGCGCCCACGTGGCCCTCTTGGGGCTGTGCCCATCTGCCCCCTGGAGATGCCACGTCCCCCACTCCTAAGCCACGTTAGGAACACGTGCAGGGTGGAGACAGTGCAGCCTGACCTGGACCGCTCCTCGATGGCCCTTGTGCTGCACAGAGCGGCTGCAGCCCCTGCACCAGTGACAGCTTGTCCTGCCCTCTAGCTGGATGTCCTTCCCCGGCAAGCTTGCCTGTGCCGAGCAGACCTGGGTGGCTGTGGTGGGGGATGAAGTTCTTCCAGTCAGGGAAGCCCCCAGCCCAGGCTCCTCTAACGGAGACACGGGGCCCCTCCGCCATCAGCCAGAGCAAAAATGCCAGACGAGAAAGATCTGCCCTTTTCACGCTGTGCTGTGGCCAGTGAGATCATCTTTGAGGTGGCCTAGCTGGAGGCTGGGGTCAGGGGTATGCCTCCCCTAGCTTGCCATGAGTCCTTTAGCTAATTCCGCCAAGTTCTCTGGGCCTCAGTTTACCATCCAGGGTCAGCTGAGCCAGGTGGGAGTCTGCCGGCTGTTCCCTGTGAATTCACCTTCCTTCTCCAGCCTGGGCAGACACGGAGAGGTTGGGCGATGTGGGATGGCCAGGGGAGGTGTGGAGAAGACCAGAGTCTGCAGAGGTGGGCAGGGCCGGGTGTGGGGAGGCAGGCACTGGCAGAGATCTGCAGAGGTCCCGGCCCCACGGCTCCTGGAGGCCACCTTGGCTCTCCCCTGCAGTTCAGGAAAGCCCACCGGCGGGCCGTGGGGGAGGTGGGGGTGCAGGCAGAAGTGGGGTAAGGCAGCAGGCCTGATGGGCAGGTTGGAGGCCTGGGTATCTCCCTGGTCCTGCTGGGGTGGGGCAGCTGGTGGCACCACCTCTGTCTGCTGCCATCTCCCCAGGCGAAGGGGTCGGGGGCAGCCCCTCCCAGTCCCTCAGGGTATCAGGTCATCGCCTGTACAGGGAACCCCCCCACACCTCCCCCAACTGCCTGAGTGGATGGTCTCCCAGAAAGCAGAGCCCCACCCCCCTCCATTTCCCCGAGGGCACAGCCGCAGGCAGCTTCCCAGCCCCCATCACGCCCGCTGTGGCCCACAGGTCAGGCCTGGCCCGGGCCCTCTGCTGGCCGCCTCCTGCCCCAGGACTCGCCAGGCAGCCCACGAGGGCCCTGCACACCCTGTGGAGGGGCGCTGGGCAATGCCTGCTGCGCCTTCCAGACGCACATTTACAATCTCACACTTCATTTTTCTTGGACGCAACCTCTGTGCCTTTAAAGATGTCATCGCTCTGTGCCCCACCCCGCCCCCCGCCTGACACTTCCCGGGTGTGGGGGCCAGGCTGTCAGGTGGAGGCCCCGGGCCTGCCGCGGCCGTGGTGGGGGGAGGGCGGGGCGCCTAGGCCTCCACTGCTTGGGTGGGCTGGCGTCCTCTTGGCGGTGTGGGCCCCGTTGGCGAGGTGGCTGAGCGGGTGTGAGCAGAGGAGGGTGAAGGAGAGCCCCTCCCACAGGAGGGGTCCCAGAAGCGGATGATGAGGCCGTCACACCCCGGGAGAAGCAGAGCTGTGAGGAAGGGCTTCCACAGCCCACACTGCAGCTCAGAAGAAGCCAGGAATCGCCCCCGGAGTGAGACGGGTCTCAGATGGGGAAACTGAGGCCCAGAGAGGAAGGGATTTGTCCAGGCTGTCTCCTCTCTGCCCACCCTTTGCGGAGCCACGAACTGGGAGCTCCCCGGGGAAGGATAGGGCACATCCACTGTGCTCACCCAGGGAGGCCAGGCTGCAGGGGCATGCTACTCCGGGGCTCACTGGGGGGGCATCCCACTCCATGCCCGCTGTGGGGCGTCCTGCTTGGCCGTTGTGGGGTGCCTGTTCTGTCCCCGCTTTGCCTCCGAGCACTGTTCCCAAACGGGTCGCCAGGCCGCAGGTTCTCACAGCCCGATGGCCCGGCCCTCCGCCCTGGGGTTGCTGTGCTCAGCAGCAGCTCCTCTGAGTTCCGATGGCTGTAGCCAGCCGGGCTCGCCCCTGCAGGCCCAGTTCTCGAGGCCCCTCACAGAATCACCTGGCTGTCCACAGAGCCTCAGTGTCACTCAAAGCCACTGCAGAGGCGCGGGCACCCACCCCACAGCCCAGCCCCCAAGCCAGGCTCTCCTCCCCAGGGTGGCTGCCGCGCGAACTCCTCCCCAGAGGCTTCTCAGCAGTCTCCTCAACGCCACACCCCATACTGGGCCTGCTAGTTTGTGTATCTGCTTTAATTTGGGCTTCGAGTTCTCCAACAGGGCCTCGCTTCAGAAGGGGCGCTGCGTGGTCTCTCCTCCGGGTCCCTGGTGGCTTCTCTCGCCTCCAGCTACACTAAGCCCCCTCGGTCCCCTGGAGACCCCTTCTTCCAGTCCCCACGGTACAGCGACTTCGTGAAGGGGGTCGCCCAGGGATCAGCGCTGGCAGGGACCTCAGCCTCTAGCTCACCAAGTCCATTTAAGAATAGGGAGACCGCGGTCCCAAAAGACTAAGCGACTCAGCCCGCGCCCTAGGCTGGCCAGGGTCCCTCAGTCCCAGGTCAACAGACCGGGGGACAGCGGCCCTAGGTCCGCTTCCTGAGCGCTCAGGCTTCGCAAAGAGCGCGGGCATCACCTGCTGGCCGGTCTCCCTTTCCAGCAAAGTCCCCAGGGAGCGGCCGCGCGCGCTCCAGCCTCGGGCTGACACCGAGTTCCCTGCGGCAACACCCCCGTGCGTCCGGGCCTCGAGCTCCGCCCCGGCCACACCCCGCCCCCGCACCGCCCCGAGTCCCCCCGGTCGCAGGCCTCCACCCGCGCCGCCCAGTGCCGGCCCCCGCCGTCTTGTCCCCGGCCGCCAACGCTCCGCCCTGGCCCCGCCCCCACGGCCGCCCGGGGCTCATCCCCTCCCAGGTCCCCCAACGCGCTCCTGCCCCTCCCGGCCCGGTTCCCACCCGCCCCTCGCACGCCTCCCCTCCCCACGTGCGGGGCGCACCCCAAGACCCGAGTGGCCGGGCTGCCGCGCGGCGGGGCGGTGCGCTGGCTCGGATTTCGGCCCGCCCCCGGCGCCGGCGTGACCCCTCCCCGGGCGCGGGCGGGGCCGGGCCAGCTGGCCGGCGCCCCGCCCCCGGCCTGGCGCCCCGGGCGCTATAAGAGGGCGGCGGCCGCGGGGCACCCTGCGCGGGGCCGGGAGCGCGATGGTCAGCCGCCGCGGCGCGGCAAGATGCTGGATGGGCCCCTGCTGGCGCGCTGGCTGGCCGCGGCCTTCGCGCTGACGCTGCTACTCGCCGCTCTGCGCCCCTCGGCCGCCTACTTCGGGTAGGTGCCTCGGCGACCCGGCGGGCGGACGGGCGGGGCCGGGCCGGGGTGGCGCGGGGGCGGGGGCGGGGGCGGCCCAGGTGCGCGGGGCCCGGTGCGCCGGCCCTGCTTGGCTAGGGCCGCCGCGTTGCCTGGAGCTGTTTGTTTGCGGCGCGCGCGTCGTTCGGTCGGCGAGTCGGTGTCCCTGCGGCGCGGCGCAGGGAGAGGGGCCGGCGTACCCGACGGGCTGGTGTGGGGCCGCGGTCCTCCATGGCCCCGGAGTCGTCGTCGCGGTGGCCGCGCCCGCAGCCTTGCGCGGGGCTCCCTGGAGCTCGGGGACCAAGCCCTGGTCCCAGCTCCCTTAGGCCTCCGAATTCTTGCCAAACGGCTGGAGCCTCCCCGGCTCTTGCCCACCCACTCCCTTGCAGTTTTCCCCTCCTTTCTCTCCTTGAGAAGTTAATTTAACAACAAAAAAATACGTACAAAATCCAGATGTTCCTTGCACTGAGGCCCAAAGGAAAAAAAAAATAACTTCAAGCTGGAGGAATTTATTTTTCTTGCGCTTTGCTTCTGACGCTCGCTCGGGTCCCGGCCCGCGGGAGCGCGTCAGCGGGACCCGGCTCAGTGCGCAGGGCACGGCTGGGCAGTGGCCGCCGCCTCCCGCCGTCTCGGGGGTAGCCGCCCGGGGCGTACTTCTTTGCCTCCGCAGTTTGCGTGGTTTCGGCGCGTCTCTCTCCGCCGTTCTGTCCTGCCCTTTCTCATCCCTCGCTCCCACATCTGGAATGTCCAGCCCAGCGACCTTTGGAGACCCTCGCTGCGCTCCGCAGATGGGCACATGAGGTCCAGGGTGGCACCGTGCGGGCAGCCCCCGGCTCTCTCGAGCCTCTGCGCCTCCCGCCCGGGCACCGTCCCTGGAGCCGCAGCCCGCCCTCCCGGCCCCTGTCCTGGGAGCCCTGCGGCCGCTCCTGGCCCCCGCCCTCTGCCCGTCACCTGTTCCCTCGCCCCTGGCCGGAGCGCCGGCGCGCGGCGGCCTGGCCGGCAGAGGGCCCCGTTGGTCCAGAAATGTGGCACCGCCAGGGCAGGGAGAGGCCGACTGGGCGAGGAGCCCTGCAGGTGTATCCTGTTCTCAAAGAAAATAAAATATTTTCGTGGGAAACTCTCCTTTTGTGTTTTTCTTTCCCCCTCGCTCCTTCTGCTCCTTTCTGCGGGGTTGTCTTCCAGGGTCAGCTCCGTGTCTCCGTCCCCCGGAGACCCCACCCCGCAGCCCTCTGCTGGCTGCGCTGTGGGTCCGGCCCTGCCTGGGGCCCGGGCTGTGCGGAGACTGGCACGCCCCTGCACGCCATCTGTACAGCCCTTGCCGCGCCCTCGCGGGCAGAGGGAGGGTCAGAGGACGGCCGTCTGGCCGCAGGTCCGCGGTGAGTCACGGCAGCCTGTCAGCCAGCTGTGCCTTCTCCTTGTCCAGGCCCCGCCGCGGGTCTGCTCCCGGGCCTGGGACACGCCCTGGGCTTGCCGGCGCTCCTCTCGCGCTGGCTTCGGGGACGATCAGATCCGTCAGGGGAGGTCGGGCCCCACCCCCAGGCAGCCCCTCCTTCTCCACCCTCTGCACCTCAGGAGGCCTTGAGCTGTGCTGTTCCCGTGTGTCCTTCGTGCCCTCTCAGAGCAGGAGTCCTGATGGGCCTGCAGCACCCAGCGAGGGCGTGGTTCCTGCGTGGCTCCTCCACCAACCCTCTTGGCTCTGCTTTCGGCCCCACAGGCCTCGTCAAGTGAGACTTCTAGAGTCCTGCCTGTGGGGAGCATAGGAGGCAGGCATGTGCCCTGGTGACAGCTGACTCTCCTGGGGGCACCGCCTTCCCTGCACCAGGCAAGACAGCCAGGACTCTGCTTGGTGTGTGGAGGTTCTGGAGGGGCAAGACCAGTGCCCCTGGACAGGCAGAGGAGGGAAGGGATGGCTTCTGGAGGGTGACGCCCAGCATGTGCCTCAGGATAGCCTCAGGCTGATTCCCGGGGTGGGGGCGGCCTGGGAGGAGCTGTTTGTGTGGAGGCCCAGCCTCTCTGGCCAGGCCCAGGTCTGGGGCCCTTGCCTCTGGTTCAGCAAAGGGGCAGGAGCTGGAGGGAGAGGGAGGAGGAGATGGTCTAAGGCAGGCTAGGCCGACGGGGAGGGCTGGAGCCCGGGGCCTCTCAGTGCCCTGCACTGGGGCTTCCCTCCAGCGTGCCTGCCTGGAGTGCAGAGGGAGTTGGAGGAAGGAGCTGGGATCCAGGCCTCCTCTCCCTTCCCCCTCTCGAAAGCTCTGCCTGGCACGAGGCTCAGAGGCAGGGCAGCTCCAGTTACAGCCCAGAAACCCAGAGGCTGGCCTGGGGGAGGGTCACGTGGGCCGCGAGCCCTCCCTGCCCCCTCCCCGAGGCTGCAACCCAACCCGCCCTGCGGCTCCTACTGCCCTCCTGTGGGCCAGGCCGCCAGGCAAGACCCTCCAGGCCACCCGCCTGCCGGGGTGGGCTCTCCTCCCTTCCTCCCTGGCATGGCCCTGCTTCTCGGCGGCATGATTAGCAGGTGGCGTTTCCATCTGGTTCTCCCCGGGCCGCAGGGATATCCGTGCTCCGGGGGCCTAGACGGCTTGGCCCGGTGTCCTCTTGCAAAGAGGGGTAGCCTGGCTCTGTGCAGGAAGGGGCCAGCCCCAGGTCTCTTGGAGAGTTTGGGATACAGACTTGGACACCCCCTGTGGTGGACTTGGGTGGGCTGCCCTGGGTGGGGAGGGCTAGCAGCACCCGGCCCCTCTCCTGGTGGTGGTCTCAGGTGAGAAGATGGAGCTGAAGGGCGGGTCAAGTGTACTGACACCTGCTCAGGGAGGGACCCCCAAACCTTGGGGCCACCCACCCTGTGCTCCCTCCAGCATGGAGCCAGGTGTGGGCCGGGGCTTGTTGGCATCCGTGTCTGGCAGAGCGGGGTCTGGGCTCCCCGGCACCTTGTTGCCCTGTCCTGGAGATCCCATGCGTGCCCTGAGCTGGTCCCCAGGGGAGGTCCCTGTGAGTGGAGGCCTGAGGTTTCCAACGTGGTTAATCTTAAAAGGAAGTTGGAGGGGTGTTGTGAGCCGTGAACCTGTTTCACGATGTCAGCCTCAGCTCCCCACGTTCTGCAGGAAACGTTTGTTGGCTGGCTTGGGGGAGGTCTGCAGGCTGGTCCCGCCTCTCCAGCCAGGCAGCCTGGAGGTCTGCACCGGGAAGGCAGCACCAGGAGTGGCACCCCAGTGCTCCCGAACCATGCTGGTCGTTGAGCTGCCCAGAGCTGGTCTGGAAGGCAGCTGAGGGGCTCTGGACGACTGTGAACGGGGCCACTGGGTATTAGGGGCGAGGTTCTTTTCGTTATTAAAACCTGACACGCATCCTGTAGGTTCACCCTGTTAAACCTGCAGTTCAATGGTTTTTAGTACATCCGCGATGCTGTGCAGCCAGCTTCGTTACCTAGCTCCGGAACGTTTTCGTCACCCCAGTCTGGGCCCCCTCCCCCTGCCCCTGGCAACCACGAATCCACCTTCTGTCTCTGTGGATTTGCCTGTTCTGGACATTTTATACAAATGGAATTGTGTGATACGTGGCCTCTTGTGTCTGGCTTGTCTCGCTGAGTGTGGGGTTTTCAGGCTTTCTCTGCGCTGCAGCGTGAATCTGTGCCTCGTGCCCTTTTGTGACTGAATAACATTCAATTGGATGAACATCCGACAGATTTTTTCATCCCGTCATCTGTTGATGGACACTTGGGTTGTTTCTGTTGTGAACGATGCTGCTGTGAGCATTGGTGTATGAGATTTTTGTGGATGTATGTTTTCAGTTCTTTTGGGTTTACTCCAGATGTGGAGTTGGTGGGTCGTATGGTAACTCTGTGTTTAGCTTTCTGAGGAACCACCAAACTGTTTCCCATAGCAGCTGCACCGTTTTGCATTCCCACCAGCAATGCACAAGGGTTCCAATTTCTCCGTTCTCGCCAAGGCTTATTATTTTGTTTTTTTAAATTAAATTTTTTTATTCTAGGCATCCTGGTGGATTTGAGGTGGTGTCCTGTGGTTTTAATTTGCGTTTCCCTGGTGACTAGTGATGTTGGGCACCTTTACATGGGCTTGAGGGCCATGTGTAGATCTTCTCTGGAAACATATCTGTTTGGTTCCTTTGCCCAATTTTTGGCTGAGTTGTTTATCTTTTTGTTGTTGAGTTGTCAGAGCTCTTTATATATTCTGGATCTATTTTTGGACCTAGGAGAACCTGGTTTCTTGGTCCTTGGGCCGGCATGCTGTCTCCCCCTGAGTGTTGAGGCTGTACTCATGGGTCTTCACAGTGTGTCCTCCTCCTGCGTGGCCCTAGACCTCCTGTGTGGGGAGCCAGGGTGCAGGTGGCCACCCACGTACCACAGCTGGGTTTGGGGCCTGGTGGGGACTCTGGGATGTGCAGGGAGCACCCCAGCCCGGCCCTCAGGTGTGTTCTGGAGGGGCTGCTGTCCTGGGGCTGTGTGTGTGGGCTCCAGGAGGCCACCCCTTGGCTTCTCTGTGTGCCCAGCCTGGGGCCTAGCTGGGGAGCCCGTGTGGCCACGCCCACTGGCTGCTTCAGGTAGTGGTGCCTACCTCGTCTCTGGAGGAAGGAGGAGGAGAAGGGAAGGGCCCAGGGCAGGAGGAGTGAACCTCATAGTATAATGACGAGGCTGCGTGGTGGGCCTGTGAGTGGGCGAGGGGTCAGACAGTGCTGCCGAGAAAATGGGACCACCCTGCCAGGACACAGGGCACTGTGTGTGGGCCAGGGGCTGGGTTCACCAGTAGCAATGCTCAGCCTTTCTCCACAAGACGGTGGAGACCAGAGCTGGCAGGCTGGGGAGGGGCCAGTGGAGAGGGAGGAGTCCTGGGTGCTTCTCGGCCGAGGCCCGAATGGTGGTGCAGGGAGCCGAGTGGGCAGGAGTGTGAGGATCAGGTCCTGGGTGATTCTTTGCTGAGGCCGGTGTGGTGGTGCTGGGAGTGGAGCAGGCAGGAGTGTGAGGAGTCGGGTCCTGGGTGACTCTTGGCTGAGGCCCAGGGGGTGGTGCTGGGAGCTGAGCGGGCAGGAGTGTGAGGAGTCAGGTGGGTTTGGGTGACAGCCAGGGCAGGCGCTGTCCTCGGGGCTATTTCAGGACAGATGGGCCCAGAGCAGCCAGGGAGCCCAGGAATCCCTGAGTTTGGGGAGGCCACGGAGAGCAGAGAGCATTCCTGAGGGTCAGGAGAGGCTGGGCCTGCACCAGGAGCAGAGGGGAGGGAGGGCCCAGGCAAGGGGCCTCATCCACAGTGTCCAGAGTGGCCCAGGGGCCAGCAGGGAGACCCTCAAGGCCCCTTGGAAGTGGCCCTGTGAGTGAGATCTCAGAGCAGCGGGTGAGGGGGACACAGTGGGGGCAGTGGGCTTGGGGGCCCAGGGCAGGGGAGACCGTCAGGTCAGGGAGAGGATGGAGGGACCCACACTTCCTGCTTGCACAGGAGGAAGGGGCTTCCTGGACTCATGGCCCAGGACGGCCAAGGCCAGTAGAGGGACCAAGGTGTCCTGGCTCCCCAGCCCATGAGTCTGGGACTGGCATCGGGAGGCGTGGGGGGGGAGGGCATGCGAGTGAGGCTGAGGGGATCCTTGGGAGGCCAGCCACACACAGCATCTTTGGTCTCCAGAGTCCCTTCCGCCTCCCTCCCCTCCTCTAGCTAGTCTGCTCTGGGAGCCTTGGGTCCCCTCACCCCACTGCTTGCCCCTTGTCTCCTTCCACAGGCCCCTGGGGGGCTCTGCCCTGGCCCTCGAGTACAGAGACCAGATAGAGGCAGTCGCTGAGTGTTGGGCTGGGACTGGGCCTCTGGGTGGGGGTCTTGTGCACGCAGGAAGTGGAGTCCCGAGGTCTCGTGGTGGGGCTGGAGGTGAGGGGGAAGCCATGGCCACCTGGCCCCCCTCAGCTGTGTGAGCAGATGTCCTGCCACAGCCGGCAGCCGTCTGGACGGGGGACAGCTGCCCTAATCTCGTTCCGTCCTTGCTGCTGTGGCCCAGGACCAGGCTCCAGGGCCCACGCCCTAGCAGGACCCCGCCCGGGCTCCAGGACGGCCCAGCTGAGGGCACCCCCCCCCCCCCCCGCCCACCCCACGGGGCCTCCCAGCATCGAGGACAAAGGAGAAGTGTGTGGGTAGTTTTTCTCCTGGAGAAGAATGCACGCACACGGTTCCACGGTTCCACGGCCGAGGCCATGGGCCTGGGAGGAGCGATAAGCTGATAAGGGGCCTGGCTTGGCTTTCCTGCCTGCAGAAAAATGACACCTGTCAGCAGGGCCAGCACTCGGCCCCTTAATCCTGGCCTGGGGGGGCGCCCGCTCCCTTTGTGTATTGTTTTGGCGGTGGGGGTACCCTGAGGTGCCCACCCCAGCTCAGGGGGCTGTGGAAGGTTTGGGAGTAGGCACAGTGGTCTGGGACGCAGGGGCCTGGAAGCTGGTCTCTGCCAGGTGGGGAGCCGAGCTCCAGGATCTGCCTCAGATGTCACCTCCTCCACGAAGCCCAGCCACAGCCCAGCAGCCTTGCCGTTTACCTGTGGCTCAGCTCTGGGGATGCCAGCGGGGCCCTTGGGGTCTCCGTGCCACACTGGGCAGGGCTGGTGTGCCCAAGGCCTATGGGGATCTTCTCACCCGTCTGCTCCTGGCTCTGCAGCCAGGAGCCTCTGGTGTGGGGTCTGCGATGCCGTTCACCACGAGGGCCAGTCCCCTGCCTGCCTGCCCTGGCCCTGAGTTTCCCAGGATGCACCTGTGCACTGACAGTGGTGCCGTAGACTGCGGGCCTGGATGTCTGGACATCAGTGTTGCATGTGGTGTGGGCACTGTGCTGAGGACAGAGGGCTTCCTGAGCTCCTGGGGGGTTGTGAACCGAGGGCTCAGGGCTCTGCCGGGCGAAGGTGGGGAGGTGGGGACGGGTGGTCGGCTGTGCTGCAGGCCAGCTTTGAGGGGGCCCAGTGGCCTGGCCTGGGCAATGACCAGCCTGTTTCTGCAGGGACTCATCCTTAAGGGATAGCCATGGGCAGGGCTGGGTGGCAGGTGGCTGTGCCGGGGCCTCCGCCGGAGGGCAGCCCCGGTCTGGGCAGCGCCGACCTGGGTGGCACGCTGGCCGCCCAGCTCCCTGACCTGTGGCCCGGCCCGCCGTCCTCCCCTGGTCCTCCCAGCGCGGTTCCTGGCTGGCCTGGCGCCTCTGGCCACAGGAGGAAACCCGGCCGCCCAGCTGGCAGGCCCTGCTTCTTGAGACCGGCAGCCGGACGAGGGAATGGAAAAAGGCAAGCCTCAAGCTGTGTTTGTTTTTCTTAGCGATACCTGAGGTAGACGCGGCCAGGGAAGTGGTCTGGCCCGCGAGGGGAGGCTGCCAGGGGCTCCCCGACCAGAGCACGTCAGAGCCGGCTCCCTCCCGGACAGATGGAGCCGCAGCGGCTGCCCAGGCCACCCCGGGATGGGGTATTGATGGGGTCGTCCCAGCGTACCCCGTCTGTGCCAGCGCCAGGGCAGCCAGCTCCAAGGAGGAAGCCAGTCATCGAGGTGATGCTGGTGGTGGCTGAGGGGGGGTCCTCTGGCTCTCTCGCCCTGCGTCCTGCATGTTCCTCTGTGTGGCAGCCCTGTCTATGAGGCCCAGGGTGTGTGATGGGGGCACAGAGGCGGCCTGGTGGTTCTGGTTCCTGCACAGAGCCCCCGGTCCCTGTCTTCTCCCACAGCTTTCATTGAACCCTGGGGTCCTGTGCAGCCTCAGCCCCCTGCCTGGGGGCCCAGAGGCCTACCACTCCCTGCCCTGGGCTCCAGCTCCTGCTCCAGAAAGGGGCAGTTGGCTGGCAGCCCTCAGGGCCTGGAGGTCCTACGGGTTCTGCTCGCTCCCAGCGCTGCTGAGAGTGGATGGGGCATTTCTCTTAGGCTTTTGGATACCTGGCCTGGCTGGCGGTGCTGTGGGCCTGCGTGTGGTGGGGTCTGCTCAGGCCCGCACCTGCCAGCTCACCTTGGCCAGGCCTGGGCTGGGCGCTCTGCTGGAACAGTCACTCTGCACGCCAACTGCCCCTGCATGGATGCGGCTGGTCAGTGACAGAGCTGGGGGCTGACTGAGGGTTCATGCCCTGGGATCTTGGGCCCCGCAGGGCAGGGAAGTCAGGGCCGGGCGGCTCTCTTGACTAATGGAGGTGCCATTGTGGACACAAGGACACTCAGCCCATCCCCCCAAGCCTGTCCGTGGTCCCCACCCCAGCGTGAGCAGCCCGTCCATGTGGGGCTGCCCCCCTGCCCTGCTTGTCTACGCCCTGCCTCCTCCTGCACGTCTCTGCACTGGGTGACCGTGCAGCCTGTGGGGAGCCCCAGGTGCGCCCACCCTTGCCTGCATGGTCCAAGTGCCCGGGAGGGAGGCCACAGGCCCCTGGAGGATGGAGAGTTAATCTCAGAACTGGTTCTCAGCACTGGAATTTGTTTTGAATTCGACTCACACAGAAATTAAATGCTGTCTGGTGGGGCTGAGGGTTCCTTGGCAGGCGCTGCGGCCTCTGGAGCTCTGGCCTCCTCCCTCCGTCCAGCCCGGGCTCTCGGCTCCCCATGCCTGGAGAGCTGGGTTTGTGGGCAGGGTGGCTGTTGGGGTGGCCGGGCCTGTTGGCGGGAGGAAGGGCCGTAGGAATCTGTCTGCGCCCCAGTGAGTGGAAGGAGCCAGGCTCTTGGGGGCCGGGTGGTACAGGCTGGGTTGGGGCATCCAAGGGCGAGAGGCTGAGGACAAGGACGTCTCCAAACCCGGCCTGGCTGCACCTGCACCTTCCCTCATCTGGTAGTGTCCATCCTGCCACCTGGCTGCCCTTTGGGCAGGTGAGAGAGTGTGTGACCGGCTGGGGTGCTCAGAGGGGCGGCCCAGTCCCCAAGCAGCCGGGAATGAGAGGCTCAGGCCTGGTCCTCAGAGGGGATGGGCATTCCCAGACTCGGTTCTCTCCGTCCTGAGTTCTTCCCTGCTCCCCTGGGGCTGGCGTGGGGTCTCTGCAGAGCTGCTGTAGGCCTGTCATGGGGCTGGGCTCTCAGCAGCGCGGGACCTAATCCAGGATGATCTTGTCTCAAGATCCGTACCTTAGTTACATCTGCAAAGATCCTGGTTCCAAATGAGCACATTCTCAGGTTCAAAGGGGGGTGTGAATTTTGGGGACCTTTATCCTCTGCTTCAGGTTATTCTAGCAGTTTCTCCGTTATGGTGACCGGCACATGGTCATAGATGGCTTGGCATGCATAGACCAGTCAACAGAGCATTCTATGCCGAATGAAACCATCCTCACTGGGCTTTCCAGAGGAAGACAAGCTGGGGACATCTGTGAGGAAGGAGAAGCCACAAAAACTGACCCAGCAAGTTTGGAAAAGCCAGTTAGAGCTGGGGGAAAAACATTTAAGTAATGGGCTGATTTGAAAGCAGATTAGAAACAGCTGAGGAGAATTAGCAACGTGGCTGGTGGGTCAGGAGAAATTACCCAGAGTGCAGCACGGGAAGGCGGACCCGGAAAACAGGGCGGGAAACTGGGGACAGTGGGGGTCCCCCCCGCCCTGTGAGGGCCCTGAGGTCGAAGGGGGGCTGGGACGGTGTGACGTCTGCAGAGAATGGCCGAGAATTCTCTGAAACTGATTAGAGCAATCTAGAAGGCTCAGGAAACCTAGTGTCTTTCCAGGCAGAAAAAGTAAACATTGGAGCTGGAACGTAACAAGTTGGAACTGCAGACCCAAGACAAAGACATGTCAGAGAGGCTGGAGGAGACAAGACGCAGGTCAGCTCCCCAGGTCGTCGGGACCTCCACCTGCAGAGTGAGAGCAGAGCCAGAGGACCAGGGGACAAGCCATGCACGTGTGGTTCCACTCACACGTGACAGATGATGACCACCAGCTGAGAATGCCACGCTCAGCGAAGGCTTCTCTAAAATGAGGTGAAATAAAGACATTTTCAGCAAACCAAGAGTTGCTCTGGAGGAAAGGTTGGTGTTGCAGCCCAGGCCTGGGTGACGGCCCCTCTGTGTTCCAGATGTGGAAGAATGAAGGGCAAGGTCGCTGAAGGAGTGGATAAGGGATCATGGAACAGCCTCCTGCTGGTCCTGAAGTAGAACTGAAACACAGTACCATGCGATCTGGGGAGTCACAGGCTTGTGCGCTCAGGCCTCTGTCACCCAGAAGGGACAGTGTTGACCAGTGTCGGACGTGGGTGAGTTACAGACTTACGCAGTTTTGAGGGTAACCAGGAAAATAATGGAACTGTAAAACTTCAAATTACCAAGGGGAAAAATAGAATAACAAAATATAACCCAAAAGGAGGCAAGAAAGGAGAAAAAAGAGACACAGAAGAGGCATGGCCAGTAGAAAGGATGACCTGAGACCCCAGGACCCCAGCGGAGGAAACGCCCCAGGCATAGGACTGAGGTGATTGGAATTGTGCTCGGGTCCCCAGTCTAGTTATAGACTCTGTGTGAGAGACACACAGAGAAGACAGAGAGAGAACACATCAACTCAGTGAGCCAAAAGACGGAGGGAAACGAGAGAGAAGAGAGCTACACTGTGACCCAGGCTCTGTATGGTGACAGTTGTAACCCAGGCTCTGTATAGTGACAGCTGTGACTCAGGCTCTGTATGGTGACCTGAGCTGTGGCCCAGGCTCTGCTTGCTGCCCTGACCTGTGACCCAGGCTCAGTTCCGTGCCCTGAGCTGTGACCCAAGCTCTGCTCAGCAACCTGAGGCTGCAGTTTTGGATAGACTGAAGTGGTGACAGTGGTAGCTTAAATGCATATTTTGGAAGGGGAGAGAAGCTCAGCAAGCGTCTGTCACAAAAGAGAAGAAAAGAACAGCAAGCTAACCCCCCAAAATGGAACAAATAAAGTAGAGATAGTGCAGAAATTAACGAAACAAAAAACATGTGCATTAGAGATGAGCAGATCCCTCTCTGGCAAAAAGATCTGGAAACATCCGAGGAGGCTGACCCTGTGAGGGGGCATCAGCACAGACTCTGCAAGGAAGTGAGCAGTTTCATGCAGCTAAGCCTGAAAACGCAATGAAATGGAGAAAACCAGAAAGGTAACAGAAACATAGCCGAGATGGAGAATTACTAACACTGTAGTTAAGTAAGGAGATCGGTCACTGGGGGTGTGACTGGTGTGGCCCCTGCAGAGAACAGTCTGACGGCTCCTCTCACAAATCAGCAGTTTCCTCTGTGGTGAGCTGTTGGATCTGTACCCAAGAGAAGTGCAGATGTTCCACACGTGTGTGCACACGTCCTTGTGGCATCACACTCAGCAGTGAGAGTGAACAGCCCCGGCGCCCCTTGGCTGAGGAGTGTACAGAATATGGTCCATCCACGCAGCGGAATGTTACTTGGAAATAGAAAGGGATGAAGCGCTGACACACGCTACCTGGATGGGCCTTGAAGACGCTGTGCTCGGGCAGGGAAGCCAGCACAGAAGGCCACATGGTGTGTGATTCCACTCGTGCAAAATGTCATAGGACACAAATCCAGAGACAGTGGGTTTGTGGTGGCCAGGGGTTGGGGGAGGGCCTGGGGGATGACAGCTAAAGGGTACAAGTTTCTTTCTGAGGTGAAGTAAGTACCCTAAAATTGACAGTGGTGGAGTTAGCACATATCTGTGAATATACTACAGAACACTGAATGGTATGCTTTAAATGGGCGAATTGTGTGCTATGTGAATTATATCACAATAAAGCTGTTTTTTAAAAAAGAGAAAAAAGAAATTGGATCAGAAGTGAAATCTTTCCACCAAGAAAAGGTCAGGCTGCGTGGCTTCATGGCAAGTTCGACCAAACGGTTAAGGAGACAGGATTCTAATCTGGCCCAGCTCTTCCAGGAAAGTTTTAAAAAGAACGCTCGCTAAGGCACCGACACTCAGCAGGAAGAGCCCGGGCGGAGATGACAAACACAGATGCGAGAGGCCTGGAGACGACGGCGTCAAGTTACATCTCGGAGAACAGAGAACGGATCAGCCATCCCGGCCACTTGGGTTTATTCCAGGAGCACTTGATGTCTAAGGTTAGAAAATCAATCAGTGGAATCCTTTGCTTTTCGGATCAAAGGAAGAAATTACACATCAAAAGATGCAGGGACGACTTTTGATAAAGTCCAACACCCACTTACGGTTTTCAAACACTCACAGCAAACTGACAGCAGAAGGGAACTCCTTTAAGTAGGTACAGGGTGTCCAGAAAGACATTGGAGCCTCGCGCTGCGTGGTGAAGTGGCGAGGCTGCCCTCTCGAGACCGGGAGTCGGTTGGGGCTGCCTGTGTCGCCTTGTCTGAGTCAGGAACCACCAGCTGTCACAGCCCGTCAAGTGAGGCGGGGCTCGGTCCTCGCAGGCAGAGGTCGGCTTCTGGCTCCACAGGCATGTGGGTCCCCGGCTCCCCGGGGCCAGGTCTGGGTGGCAGAGAGTGAGTGGGTGTGTGGAGGGGAGATGAGCAGGGAGGAAGGGCTGCCGCTTGCTGGCAGTGGTGCCCTGATTCTCTCCCTCACCGTGTGGCCACACCTGCCTGCAAGGGCACCCGGTGGCTCTGTGCCTGGAGGCGGGGCGGGAGGCTAGGCCCCGAGGTGGTTGGCAGATTCTTCAGGATCGTGCTGACGGCCCCTCTCTGGCATAGGAAGGCGGGAAGAACCGCATGGGAACGGAAAGGAGGAGAGCACACTGGCCTCTGCAGCCCGTGTGATTGTATGCAGAGCGTCTGAAAACCAGCAGAGATGAATCACCATGCACAGCAAGGTGACCGAATGCTGGATCCGGTAGGGCCTGCACTTTGGCGGGTCGGCAACAGGCAGAAGACAGGCTCTATAAGACGTGGTCCTCTTGCACACCATCACTCCTGGGATCCAGGGCCAACTCCAGTGCAGGGCAGACCTCGGGTGGGAACCTCTGAGGGTTCAAGAGGGCAGGAAGGAATCCTGAGTAAATGGAGAGAGACGTCCCCTCGCCGATTTGGAGACTCGATATGGCACCACCCCAGCAAACCCCCCCAATGTGTGCACGTGTGGACAAGTGGGTTCTAAAACGCCCGTGCAAGTGAAGATCCCACAGTGCCTGTGGGACCCGCTGGAGGGCTCCTGGGGCAGTCCCCGTGAAGCCCTGACCACCAGCCCAGGGGAGCCCTCGAATGTGGAACACTCTGCTGCTGCAGGGCATCGAGGAGACAGGACCCGCAGGATCCTCTGGGAGGGACGCTGGCCCCAACCTCGGTGGCAGACACGGTGCCCATGGACAGGGAGCTGGAGGCACACAGTGAGACGGGGAGCTTCTGCAGGACATTAGGGCGGTTCGTGCATTCAGGGGTGGGAGGTGGGAGCTCCCGGGCCCCAGGCAGCTTCTTGAGTGAGAGCTGCACTCCACAGGCAAGCTGCCCACTTCTCCACACACATCGCATCTTCTAAAGATACGTGAATCTTGCAAAGTACCAATGTTTAGACCCCGTTGTCATTATTTCTTCCCGGGAAGTGGGTCCAGTGCTGGGAGAGGCCAGCCAGATGGGGCGCGGCTCGGGGCCTCCTGCCTGCCCCCCGAGGGGCTGCTGCCTGTGGGCGGCCTGCCCCAGTTCCCCTCCTTCAAGGGCCGCCTGGCAGGCCATGCACCCGTCCATGTGCCGCCCCAGGCACATGTCCCCTGGGGGCGGCAGCTGCACTGAGCCCGGCGGCAGGTGCACTGGCCTGGGGTGGGCAGCTGGGAGGGCCTGTGCTGTGCCAGGCATCCTGGGGCACTTTCTGAGCCAGAGGGCGCAGCCCCCAGACAAGGCCGTGTGGGCCGAAGCTGGCCTCCCCTGGCTGGTGCAGGGCTGAGGCCCCCTGCTGTGCAGGCCATTGTCGTTTTGAATGGGCCACAGGGAGGGGAGTGTATTTCCTCTGCCCCAGGTCCCCTGTGCACCCCCAGATGCGCACATGGGTGCTCTGCAGAGTGGGGGCTGTGCTGGTGTACTAAGCACACGCGGCCTAGGGGCCGGTGGGCTGTAGCTCTTCTGACACCTGCAGATGCCCCGTGGGATGGATTCTCGCTCGCCCAGCCCATCTCCAGTCTTTGTACAACAGATGGCGCTCCCAGCATTCCTGTCGGGCAATTGAGTGACGTCTGTCCAGTTTCAGATAATGTGTCTGCAGCCTGCATCACCAGGAGGGCAATTGGCGGGAGGATGTTCATAGAACGTTGGTGTAGCATTCCAGCCAAGGAGGAACATCTCTTTCCTCATGTCTTTGACGACGACCTTATCAGACACTGGTTTGTGCTCATCTGATGAGTGGAAAGTAACAGCAGTGTGGTTGTATTTTGTTCCACATGGAGTGAAGCCTCTTACACATTTTAAGAGCCAGCTGTTTCCTTCCCTTGAACCGTGTGTTCACATTCTCTCGCATTCGATTCCTCCTGTTGCTGACGCGCAGGAAGAGATGTGCTGGCCACGCGTCCACCATGCCCACATGCACACGTGCACACGTTGGGGAGGTTGGCCCCTGGCCTGGGAGCCGAGCTGCAGCCTTTCCTCCAGTTCTTGTCACTGGTCTTTTGACTTGGCGCTCTGTTTTTGCTGTGAGACAGTCTTGCACTTTGTCACGATGGTTACTTTTTCCAGGCCTGGACTCAGTCGCGCTGAGAAACTGCCTTCCTGATTCTGAGTGTTATGGACCTCGCGTCTTTCCTCCGGCTCTTCCTTGGGCTCCTGTGTTGGGGTTTCTGTCCTGGGAGGCCCCGCTGGCTCTGCCCTGCTCCCCGTACCCCTGCTGCTTCTTCGCCACCTGGCACCTCGTGAGGGTCTGTTCTCTGTTGCTGCACCGCAGGCTATGAGCCCCAGGCTGGTTGTGTGCTGAGCCCACCCTGACAGTTGAGTGGGTTTGGGCAGGGCCAGCTGGGCATTGGTGTCAGACAGGAGGGGAGCGGCTGCCTCGGGTGAGGGGGGCCAGGGGGTGGCTGCAGCAGGGTTCCAGCCTCATGCCACCTGGAGGAGGTCAGGGGCTCTGCCCTCAGCCCCCATGTGCAGTGCGGACGCAGGAGACCCCACACCTCCAGATGGGCTGAGAGGCAGTCTCACCTGCCATCCAGCCCCCTCATCGTCACACCCGCAGTTGCCCTTTCCAGGCGCCCCCAGGATGGCCTCACCTATGGGGTCCTCTTGGACGCAGCAGTGTTGGCACCAGCTGGAGCTCAGTTGATTTTGGGAAATTCTGCCTGGGGGACATGCAGGTGGAAGGCTGCGGGGCTTCCACCGTGTGGCACCGTGTTCTGGACACAGCTGTGACATTCCTGTCTGGGGACCAGCGAAGCTGCCTTTGTGTGGGGAGTGTGGCTCTTCTGGTCTCTGGCACGGGGTCCTGAGCCCCTGCCTGTGTCCTACCCAGCCCAGCAGCTGTCCTCGGGCAGAGGCCTGGGGGTCCACAAAGCCCCTGGTGTCAGCCCTGCCGCCTCCCTCACCCCACTGCCCGCGGGCAGAACCCCAGCGCCATGCACACAGGCGCCTTCTCCCCAAGGCCATGCTGCCTCTCCATCTGCACCGCTTCGCAGCCACGAGGGGTGTGGCCTGTGCCTCAGGGACCTCTGGGGCTTCTCCAGCTCCAGTGCTCATGTTGGCCTCCCACAGTGCATTGGGGCCCTCCTGGCTCAGGGAGAGGAGAACCGGCCCTGTGGTGCCCTCTGCTCGGGCTCAAGCTGCCAGGGACACTATGTGGGTGCTGCCCTCACTCCCCCACAGCTCTCTGCTCAACCCTGAGGGCTCACTGATGCTGCGCTGGCTCTGAGCCCCCCAGGAGGAGCTCCTCACCCTGCCTCTGAGTGTGGAGGGGTGGGAGGGGATGTTCTTTCTGCTCTGCACCCCCAGACTCAGCCCACCTACCCTGGTGTCCCTGCGGCCTCCTTGCCCAGCTCCTGCCTGGGCCTCCTGTGAGCCTGGTCCCAAGCCTCAGTGCCCTGGCCTCCTGACCTTGGGGAGCTGACCAGAGAGGGTGGGGCAGGGCAGCTCCTTTGGGGGCCAGGGTCTGGGGCCTCAGGGCAGGTGACGGCCCTGCATAGCCCCCACCCACCCCACCCCACCGAGTAGATGCAACGATGCCTCTCCCCACCATGGGCAGGGTACAGGAAGGGGGAGGGGCTTCAAAAGCTGGTACCCCAGGTTGTTCCCCGAGGAACCTGAACCTGCAGTGTCACTGCTGGGATCTGCTGGAGGGTGGAGTCCTAGGGGGCCCCACCCACATCCCTTCTCTGCAGAAGCTGCTGCTCTGGCGTCAGCCTGTGGCCGCCATGTGCCCCCAGGGCTTTCAAGGAGCAGCAGGAGGGGCCGGGACGTGGTGGGGCTCCAGTGTCTGGACGCCTGGCACCCCTAGTTCCCGTGGGCCAGCTGGGGTGAGGGTGGGGGCTTGTTTCCTGTGTGCTCCTGTGGGGGCTGTGAGCTCTGCTATGTGCAGGTGGGCTGAGGGTCTGGGCTGGATGTGCCTGGGGTCCCAGGGGCAGTGGGAGGCTGGTGGGTCTGAGCAGCGGGCAGGGCTGGCTCTGCAGGGTAAGCAAGTGCAGGGGTGGGTGGGCCAGGGTGTGCTGGGTGTGCATCCTGTATGCCCTCAGACTACGCCCTGGCCAGGTCATCCTCCCAGGTGTGTGGGGGTCTCTAGTATCTGTTCCTTCCCTGTCATTGGTCAGGGACATCAAGGCTGAATCCCATGGGCTGTGACCTCCTGAAGGGAGTTCTTGGGGAGGGGCCAGTAGCCATAGGGGTGCCTGAGACCGTGCTCACTCTACAGCTGGTGTGAGGGCGGTGGCCTGAAGGGGGCCGAGCAGGATGCACAAGCAGTAGGCTGGGCAGGGTATTGGCTAGCAAGGTGGAGTAGGGGAGAGCAGGTACAGGGAGGAAGCCTGGTGTGCAAGGGCCCCAGGCCAGGCTGGTTCTTCTGCAGCCCCCATGGGGGCCTCTGGGGCGGTGCTCACCCTGGCCTCTCTGTGCCCAGGCTGACGGGCAGCGAGCCCCTGACCATCCTCCCGCTGACCCTGGAGCCAGAGGCCGCCGCCCACGCACACTACAAGGCCTGCGACCGGCTGAAGCTGGAGCGGAAGCAGCGGCGCATGTGCCGGCGGGACCCGGGTGTGGCCGAGACGCTGGTGGAGGCGGTCAGCATGAGCGCGCTTGAGTGCCAGTACCAGTTCCGGTTCGAGCGCTGGAACTGCACCTTGGAGGGCCGCTACCGGGCCAGCCTGCTCAAGCGCGGTGAGTGCGCGAGGCGTGCAGAAGGGGCAGCACCCTGGGCCTGGTCCCCTCCGCTGGGTCCGTGGGTGGGGCCGGCTGCCCTCCTGCCCGCCCACCTCTCACGCACGGCCGAACGGTGGCTGGCGGCGCAGGGCATTCTGGAAGCGTTGGCAGGGTCCGAGGCAGCGCTGATGGTTCTGGCCGCCTGCTGTGGGCCAGGGGCCAGCGCCTGGGCGCGAGAGGCAGGGGTCTAGCTGGCCCCCCGCCCCAGTACCAAGCCTCCGCCCCCAGATCTCCTTCCGCAGGAAGGTGCTGCTTGGGACTCTGAGCGCCTCCACGGCCTTGTTTAAAATCTGGGGGCCTGAGGCCCAGGGCAGGGCAGGGTGGACCCCGGCCAGTCCGGGAGGTCGGAGACCTGGATGGATGAGTCTCCGTTTGCTGGGCAGAGCTGCGGCCACGGTGCTCGCGATTGTCTCCGGCCCGACCAGCCCTGTGCCTGCACATCCGCCGCCCTCCCTGGGTGTCCACACGGCCAGGCAGGGGTCCCCTCCCGAGTCAGACACTAGGAAGGATCCTTCCCGACTCTGCTCCGCTGGGCTGTGTGCTTGCGCTGGCCGTGGTTCGGCTGCCCCAGAGTGAAGTGGGACCGCGGCGCGCGCTGACTGGCCACTGCCTCCCGCAGGCTTCAAGGAGACTGCCTTCCTCTATGCCATCTCCTCGGCCGGCCTGACGCATGCGCTGGCCAAGGCCTGCAGCGCTGGCCGCATGGAGCGCTGCACGTGCGACGAGGCCCCGGACCTGGAGAACCGCGAGGCCTGGCAGTGGGGTGGCTGCGGGGACAACCTCAAGTACAGCAGCAAGTTCGTCAAGGAGTTTCTGGGCCGGAGGTCGAGCAAGGACTTGCGGGCGCGTGTGGACTTCCACAACAACCTCGTGGGTGTGAAGGCAAGCTGGGCGGGGGCACGAGGGCGGGGACAAGGGGTGGGGCAAGGCGGGGTGCAGTGGGGAGGGAAGGTGTGTGGGGGGCAGGCGGCTGGGTGCAGAGAGCACTGCGGGGCTGGGGTGCCTCTACTCCAAGGGGGTGGTGCCAGCCGGGTCCTGAGTCTTCCTGCCTGTGAGGTTCCTAACCTGCCAGACAGGTGGGGATCCTACTTGTCCCGGAGGGTGCCGAGGAGTCCCGTGCAGAAGTGTGGGGGAGGGGCCGTTAGGAGGTCTCCCAGCTGTTGGACCAGGAGGTTGGGGGACTGGACCCTGCCTGCCAGGGCCAAGGGGCAGGAGGTCTGGTCCCCAGGACCCTAGGTGGATGGCAGCACAGGGAGCATGTGGGTCAGGGGTTCTGGGGTGCAGCTGGCCCAAGTCGGGCGTGGGGAGTGCTTCTGTCTCAGAGGCCCTGGCTGCGGCCAGGCCAGCGCTCTGTTCTCAGGGAGCTCAACTCAGAAGTCTCAGGGGAAGAGGGACGTCTTGGCTCTCTATCTGGGGCTGCTGGCCACAGGCGTGGCTGGGCTTGGGGGCGCCTGGCTCCTGGCCACTCCCTGCAGCCCCTGGGCTCCCAGCCCACATGTTACCTTTCCTGTGGATGGAGCTTCCCAGCTCAACCAGACACCCCCCAGGGTTCAGCCTGGCCGGGATGTCAGGGGCCACCGGGGCTCCGGGGAGGTGGAGCTCAGCCTTTGGGTGCGGGGCGGTTGGCGAGGTAATTAGATTCAGCCTGGCTCTGAGTCCTCGTTATTGAGGAGCGAGTTCTGAGTCCTGTGCTTATTAAAGAGTCAATTTCCTCCTTTTTCGACTGGGCTCCGGCTCGTCTCTGTCTCAGGAGGGGGGTGTGGGTGGATTAAATCCCGGAGGCGAGGCTGGCTCTTTCCTGTGCCTCACCCTTTTGTAAGCTATTGATGAAAAGTCAGAACATGAAAAGTGCTCCATTAGCTGTGTTGGGCCTGGGTAAGCAGCGTTTTAATTAAATTTGTCCGGGCTTCTCAGCAGAGTGTCATTAAATGTGATTCTTCTGTTGCTTGGCTGGAGGACGGGGCTGGGTTTCTTAATCCTCTTTGAGCCGGCCCTCCCTGGGGGTGGTGTGGGACCTCAGCCTGGGGCTCCCCCCATTCCCCCGCTGTCCCTCCAGGGGCCCAGTGCGGGCCATCGGACAGGAGGCCCCTGGGGCAGCTGGCCTGACTCCATGGCTTTGCAGGGACCCCAAGTCCTGGGAGGGGAAGGACCTGGCCTGGGACTCAGGCAGATCCAGATCCAGAGTGAGGCTGGTGCTTCCCTCTGGGGCGGTGCTGGGGACTCTCCCTCCTTCCAAGTTACTGTCACGGTCAGGTGCTGGGTGGCACCTGCATCCGCAGTACACCTGGTCCCGATGCGCAGGCAGAGATGTGGTCAGCTCAGACGCACACTCTGTTGGCAGTGGCCAGTCCTGTCCACTAGGTGAGCTGACCTGCTTGTCCTCAGCTCTCCTGGGGGCAAACTGCTGAGACCAGACTTGGAGCTCCCAGTGGGTTACTGATGGCGGGCTAGGGGGTTGGCGTGTGAGCACTTGCAGAGAGCAGCCTCGGACGCAGGAATGGGAAGGGAGGGTCTCAATGAGGTGGAGGCCACCTTGGAGGGATGGGGGGGGGCCACTCTGGAGGCATGTGCTGGCCGTGGGGCTTCTGTCTGGGCATCCATGGCTTGGAGAGGGAGGGGCCGTGCACGAGTCTGGGAGCCTGGGCAGTGGGTGATGATGCTCTGGGCTGGGCCTGGGCCTGGGGCTGTGGGGTCTGGCCCTGAGGTGGGTGGCTTACCAGCCCCTCCGGTGGTATTGCGGGGGCTGCTCTGTCCCTTGTGCCCACCTCCCTCCCTCCCACCAGGTGATCAAGGCCGGAGTGGAGACCACGTGCAAGTGCCACGGCGTGTCGGGCTCCTGCACCGTGAGGACGTGCTGGCGGCAGCTGGCGCCCTTCCATGAGGTGGGCAAGCGCCTGAAGCACAAGTATGAGACCGCCCTCAAGGTGGGCAGCACCACCAATGAGGCCACGGGCGAGGCAGGCGCCATCTCCCCGCCGCGGGGCCGGGCCCCAGGGACAGGTGGTGGTGACCCCCTGCCCCGCACACCAGAGCTTGTGCACCTGGACGACTCGCCCAGCTTCTGCCTGGCTGGCCGCTTCTCCCCGGGCACCGCTGGCCGCAGGTGCCACCGAGAGAAGAACTGTGAGAGCATCTGCTGTGGTCGTGGCCACAACACGCAGAGCAGAGTGGTGACACGGCCCTGCCAGTGCCAGGTGCGCTGGTGCTGCTACGTGGAGTGCAGGCAGTGCACGCAGCGGGAGGAGGTCTATACCTGCAAGGGCTGAACCCGGGCCGGCCCGGCTGCTGTGGCGGTGCAGGCAGTGCACGCAGCGGGAGGAGGTCTACACCTGCCAGGGCTGAACCCGGGCCGGCCCGGCTGCTGTGGTGGTACAGGCAGTGCACGCAGTGGGAAGAGGTCTACACCTGCAAGGGCTGAGCCTGGGCCGGCCCGGCTGCTGTGGTGGTGCAGGCAGTGCATGCAGCGGGAGGAGGTCTACACCTGCCAGGGCTGAGCCCCTGGGCTGGGTGCCCACAGCACATTTGGGCGTGAGGCCGGGGCCGGAGCCCAGGGGTCAGCTGGGTTGGCCGTCTCTGCCCCTTTGTGTCTTCCTTCAAGGGCCCTGTCTCACGCTTGCATCCCCTCTGCTCAGCCCTGACCCCGAACCCGAACCTGACCCGAGGGTGCTGCACCCATGCTTTCCAAGCTGTGTCTGCCCCTCAGTTGCCAGTTCCCAGGGGCCAATCCCCTCTCTGCTCTGGGCTCCCATGAGGAGTCGGCTGCACCTTCCTGACCACACAGGGCCTCTCTGCGGCCACCTGGCTGTCCGGCACCAGCACTGGCTTAGAGAGTCAAACCACTAGGAGAGAGATGGCCGCCTCCCCCGTGCCGGCACACTGCCGTCCCCGACATCGAGCACTTCTCTTTGGAGTGATATCAGTGACCTTTAAGTTATTTTTATTTAACTAATATATAATTATTATTTTCTCCTTTCTGGCAGTCTCCCAGGCTGCAGCTCTTCCCTCTTGGCCAAGCCTGGTCTGGAGTACCCTGCCCCGCCCCCCCCCCCCAACCTCTTGCCTGATCTGCTTTGTTCTTTGAAACCACTAAATTGAGAAAGATGTCGCTGTTGTTTGTGAAGAAGTAAAACGAGCTCAGTCTGGCCACTGCCTTCAGGGCTTTTGGAAGCCAGGTCCCATGGTCCCCCCACTGCCCCCAGTGAGGCGGGAGATGGGGGGGGCGCAGGCGGGCCCTGCTGTGCACCCTGTGGGTGCAGGATCTTGCACTCTGGGCTTTGAAATGCAGATTCTGGGGCCGAGTTTGGCCTGCTCTACCCCCAAGGGTGGGCATGGGCAGAGGGGCAGGGTCAGACCCTTGGGGGGTTCATTTCACCAGGAAGGCACAGCTTGCCCTGTCACTGCCGGGGAGGCAGGGTGGGGACAGGCATGAGTAGAGAGGTATGGTCTGGGATATGGTGAACAGAAGCTGTTCCCCGGGACATGCTTTTGTCTTTTCAGGGAGGGGAGAAGGATGGCCTGACCTGGTTTGAGTGTGTGTGCATACATGTGTCTGAGCTCATGAATGTGCATGTAAGCACATTTGGTGTGCATGCGTGCATGAGTGTATGTGTGTGGTATCTGTGCATGAGCATGTGTGATTGTGTGTGCCTGAGTGCGACCACATGCACATGTTTGTGCATGAGAGTGCATGTGCATACAGGGGTATTTGCGTGTGCATGAACATGTGCATGTGTGGTATGTGCTCTGTGCATGAGCATGTGTGTGTGCATGTGTGTGAGCATGTCTGTGTGTGTGCGTGGTGTGTGTGCCTGTGTGCACTATGTTGGCATGGTCAGGGGTTAGCTGGGGCATGGCCTCCGCCCTCTACCCTTCCTCCCTCCGATGGGTCCCTCTTTCCCACCTCGGCATGAATGGCAGCTTTGGCTCCTGGAGCCTCCAGCCCTGGGCCCCTCCTGCTGGCTCAGTGGCTGTGCTGCGAGGCTGCGGGCCAGGGTTTGGGTCAGTGCAGAGCTGGGCGGCGGCATGGACATGGGAACTACTGAGCGAGGGGGTTCCTTGGAGTCTGGGGGGCTCCAGGAACCCCAGGGGACTGTGTTTTTTAAAGAAAACCTATTTATGTTGATATGGGTCTCTTTGTCCCTGTTTCATAGTGTAAATAGTAGTTATTCTCCTGTGGTCCAGAGAAAATCCCCGTGAATAACTGTGTGCAGACGGGGTCATGCGGAGGTCCATCCACCAGAAGGGAGAGAGGGTGGGCTCCCTCGTGGTGAGTGATGTGGGTCTGTGCCTCCATCTCCTACAGGCCTGGCTGGAGACAGCTTGGGGTACTAGGGTGCATCCTGATTGTCCCCAAGTGTCCCCACCTGCTGGGGCCCAAGCGGGCAGAGCTGCCACGCTCCAGGATGAGACTGTGGCCAGTCACTGCTGGGTCAGGAAAGGTGGAAAGTCAGAGGAAGGCTATTTTTTTTAATCAAATACCACATTTAGTTCTATGTCATAAATATTAAGAAAAGTATTTTTTTAAACAAGGCAGACTGAAAACGTCTGCTGGCTGGTTTATGTATAAATAAATATATATCAGAATGTTTTGCTAAGTGAAGCGCAGCTCCCGCCAATGGAGCCTTGTGTTAATGTGCTCCTCTTCCGTGTGGCAGAGAATCTGTAGAAGAAAACGCGTCCTGTGGTGGGCTCAGCCTGTCGGGGGCTGCGGGGGCGGGAGCCACGCTGAGGGCCAGGCAGGTCCGGCCCCCTGCTCCCCGCCGGCCCAGTCACGGGACACGTGGGCTTTGGACTTGGTGACACCTGGTCCGAGGGGCGGGAGGAGAAGGGCATTCACACCCGGGAACTCGGCTCTGTGTCAGAGTCTCGTGCGAGCCTGTCGATTTCTCTACCTCATCTGTACAGCGAGTAGGTGTGCACTCGAGTGACTTGGAGAATGTATTTATTTAACAGCTTGTATAACAGAACAGAAACAAGTGGAAACACTAAATAAATGTATTTTAAATTATAGCTCCATCTCACCTGCTTTCGGAGGGATTCTGGTGGCCCCGGGAGGAGGGCCTGGGGAGGTGGGGGAACAAACTGGTCTGTTGAAGGCCAGGCACAGCCCAGCCCATCTTGGAGGTTAACAGGTGGAGGGTCTGCAGCTCTGGTGGGCAGAGACTGAGGTTCCCGCATGCCAGGTGGCTCCATGGATCCCAAGGCTGGCACTGGGGCCCATGTGCCCAGCTCTGTCCAGCTGGCCTTTGTCCCAGCATACCTCACATGTGTCCTCAGGGAGGCTGTGAGAGCCTTGACACCCTCGTTAGTACCAGGAGTGCCTGTCCAGGCCTTGTTCTCCTCTCCCCTCCAGAGCAGGGGCTCTGTTTCCTGTATTAGCCTCCAGTTGCAGCCGAAACGACGACCACACATGGGGGCATCCATGACAACGTCCACAGGGGGCTACAGCAACGGGAACGTGCTCTCTCCCAGATCCCTAGTCCAGAAGCCAGAGATCAAGGTGTCACCCGGCTGCACTCCACTGGTGGCTGTGTTGTCACTGGTCCCTGCCTCTGTTGTCACGCAGCCTCTCCTCACCTTCCCTTCTTCTCCCTGTCTGTCCCCTGTGAGGAAGCCTGTGGTGGGACATGGCCATTTGGACAGTCCAGGATGCTCTCATCTCAAGATCCTTACCCAAGTGCGTGTGCAAAGGGCCAGTTTTCAGATGAGGTCATGCCCTGAGGCCCAGGCAGACATGAACTTTGGGGGCACAGCTCCACTGACTATAGTCCTGGGCCCAGAGCGAGGGCAGGCGCTGGGGGTACACTGCGGAGTGGGCAGAGTGTGCCCTCTTCGCTCCATCAGGTAGCAAGACAGCCTTCTCTCTCCTGGGTGACTCTTCCCCCTTCACCTCAAGGCCCAGGTCCTTCGAGAGGTCCCAGAGCCACCGCGGTGCAGCTCATCACCCAGCGCACGGGGCACCTGCGGTAGCCACTCTCTCCCTGCCCAGGCCAGCCTCTGCTCCCCCCTTCCCTGAACCTGCAGCCTCTTCTGGAAGGAGGCCCCTCACACCTCCTCACAGCACAGGGGCCTGACAAGGCCCAGTCCATTTGTCCATCCACCAGCTGAGTCTGGGGTCCTCTGGGCACAGCATGCCACCCCCCAAGGGGGTGTCCTGTCCCCAGCCTCTTTGCTGGCCTGTCTTCCCTCGAGCCTGCATCGTCTGTCCCCTCACAGTTGTGACGTGCCCTGCCCCATCCCTGGCAGTCCCCTCTCCTGGGAGGACGCCTTCCTGCCTAATTGGTGCCGCCTGAGCCACGGGGCCCCCAGGGAAAGGGGCTGTGCCTGAGGAATGTGGACTCTCTGCCTGGTCTGTCTGCTCAAGCAGAAGGGCCACGGCGCCCTCTCAGGCCCTGTGGATGCTGCCATGGAGGAGAGGCTGGGGCAGCTCCACAAGGCCCTAGCCGGGCACCGGGCTCTGCAGGTGAAGGATGGCGGCAGGGGGTGGGGGGCTTGAGGACAGCCTGCTACCTGGGGGACCCGTGAGGGCAGCGCCTCCTCATTGCACACTGTGGAAACCAAGGCTTCCTCCCCTGGCACGGCCGCTGAGGGGCGGGAGGGGTCTGTGAGCTGCCGAGCAGAGAAGATGGCCTGAGTGGGGCCGTCCTTCCTGGGCAACGGGAGCTGAAACGGTAGCTGAAACCAGCTGGGTGCAGGCTGGGTGGTGGGGCCAGGCCGCAAAGGGGAGAAGGGGCCAGCCAGGCAGCACAGGGTGGACGGGCCACTGTGCACGGCCTCCCGTCAGGCCGACCTCCTCCTGCCCGGCACACAGCTCCCTGCCGAGGAGACCTCTCTGGACACCTGGTCACGCCCTCGATTCTGGGCTCCAAGTGTGGTGGATATGCTGTGTGCATCTGGCTAGTCTTGTGCGTGTCTGTGTCCATGTGTGCATGTGTGCGTGTGTGAGAGCATGTGGGGGGCTGGATCCATGTGTCTGTGAATGTGTGTGTGCGTGTGTACATGGCCTGTGTCTGCCTGCACGCATGTGCACACTGTCTCTCTCCTCCTGTCCAGCTGCTGTGGTCCCTCCCGCCCTGTCTCTGGCCTCCTCCAGCTGACAAGTCCCGCTGGCCTGGAGCCTGAGGCAGAAGCAGGCCCCCTCTGACCACATCTGCCAGGTGGGCAGAGACACCTGGGCGGCTGTGAGGTGCGTCCCGCCCACCCGCCCGGGTCAGGCGAGAGGCCCCAGGAAGTTCCTAGAGGACGGGGCATCCCTCCGGCTGGCCGGCAAGGCCACTGGGGTGCAGAGGACCAGAGGAAAGGAGCCCGGCAGGGCCCAGGCTGCTCAGAGCCGCTTCCTGCCCAGCAGCCTCAGGTGCCGTTTGCAGGTGGGGAAGCAGCCCAGGATGTACAGGTGGCCAGAGGCAGGTCTGGGCTCCAGCCCAACCAGGCCCTGCTGGGAAGGGTGGGCACAGTGGCAGGAGACGGCTGGGATTAGGTAAGAGTCGAGTTAGGTAATGTCTCAGACGCCGGCATGGTGGGAAGGTGTTCAGCTGGATCCCGCCCGCCCCGGGCTGACTGCAGACTGAGGATAAGGTGGAGAGGCAGATAGGGGGAGGGAGGGGGTGGAAAAAGTGAGGCCAGTGCCCGGACAGCCTGCAGGCCACAGCCGGGCCCCATGTCCCTCACCGTGGGACCCATTAAGACCACGAGAAGGAGTGTTCACTGCCCATTGGACCTGGCTGGGCTGCACACAGCAGGATCTCAGGGAGCAGCCCCTGGGGGTGGGAAGAGGCCGCTCAGGAGGGCCCAGGGCCCTCAGCATGGAGATGCTGAAAGCTGGGAGGCCGTGGGAGGGTCAGGGCCACCTCGGCCCCATCACCTGCCCTGCTCTGGGGGTCTCAGCACCCCCCCTTCTGGGGAGACCCCATCTGTGGGGGCTGGGCTGCTGCGACAGCCACAGGATGGACAGGATGCTGGGGCAGCGGGCAGCGGGCTTGTGTGCTGGTCTTCTGGACATCCAGGCCGACCAAGGCTGCCCCTGCCTTGACCTGCCCTCCTGCTTCTGAGCTCCTCCGTCCACTGCCTATCTCCACCCCACCTGTGGCTGCCTCCCTGCCTCCTCCGGCCCCCATGGGCTGCCCATGGACCCCCAGGTGGGACAGACGCTCTGCAGAGCCTGGCCCCCCCGCCCAGGAGATGGGGCTGCATGCCTGGGGCTGTCCCACCTGCCTGAGGTCCCAGGCAGAGGGAGACTCCAGTCTGGTGACAAGTGTCCTGGTCTCACATGGTCTTGCCCTTGCCTGGCTCCCGGGCCTCAGTTTCCCCATGACACCTTGTAGGTGGGGCTGACAGTCATGGCTGCTTCCTGACAGACCAGGATTCTGGGTTGGGCCAGGCCAGAGGGTCAGGTGGAGGGGAAGCTGGGGTCCTGGGTAAGCTGCTTCCCCTGCACAGCAAACACCCCTATGGATGGACTGGAGGAGGGTCCAGCAGGTTTCCACGGGAATAAGACCAAACAAATAATCCCCCCAACAGGCCAGCAGGGCCCCTGTGGTGATGACCTCATCTGCCCACCAGTCCGGGGCTGTGGGGGGTCCCGGGCTGGCAGGAGCTGCACCGTCCTGTGTTTGTGTTGGGCCCTTGTCCATGGAAACGCCAGGCTGGGGGGCCAGAGCTGGGGGCTCCTGCTGTGGTTATTAGCTGGGTAGCCAGAGGCCCCCTCCCCAAGCAGGGGGGAGAGAATGGGAAAAGGAGTGGGGGCAGAGGAGGGAGGAGGAGGAAGAGGACAGGAGAGGAGGAGGGGAAGGTGGGGAGAGACGGGGCGGGGCTGGGGGAGGAGGAGGGGGGGAGGACACAGTGGCGGCTGTGGTGGCCCAGATGCCTCCCTGGCAGGGCCTTGGGGAGGAGGAGGGACGAGCTCACCAGGCGGTGCACAGGCTGCGTGGGACCCCGAGGGGTCCGGGCCTGGCTGGGTGAGGGCCTGGGGCACTGGGCAGGGACCAGCCAGCAGGGCCTCCGTGGTGTGGATTTTTTTTTTTATATTAATGTTATGATAGATTACAACCTTGTGAGATTTCAGTTGTACATTTTTGTTAGTCATGTTGTGGGTACACCACTTCCCCCTTTGTGCCCTCCCCCCACCCCCCCTTTTCCCTGGTAACCACCGATCAGATCTCCTTGTCAATATACTAACTTCCACCTATGAGTGGAGTCATATAGAGTTCGTCTTTCTCTGACTGGCTTATTTCCCTTAACATAATACTCTCGAGGTCCATCCACGTTGCTGCGAATGGGCCAATTTTGTCTTTTTTTATGGCTGAGTAGTATTCCATTGTGTATATATACCGTATCTTCTTTATCCAATCATCAGTTTCTGGGCATGTAGGTTGGTTCCACGTCTTGGCTATTGTAAATAATGCTGCGATGAACATAGGGGTGCAAGGGACTCTTGGGATTTCTGATTTCAGGTTCTTAGGATAGATACCTAGTAATGGGATGGCTGGGTCATAGGGTATTTCAATTTTTAACTTTTTGAGAAATCTCCATACTGTTTTCCACAGTGGCTGTACCAGTTTGCATTCCCACCAACAGTGTATGAGGGTTCCTTTTTCTCCACAACCTCTCCAACATTTGTCGCTCTTGGTTTTGGATGTTTTTGCCAATCTAACGGGTGTAAGGTGATATCTTAGTGTAGTTTTGATTTGCATTTCCCTGATGATTAGCGATGATGAACATCTTTTCATGTGTCTATTGGCCATATTCATATCTTCTTTTGAGAAATGTCTGTTCATGTCCTCTGCCCATTTTTTGATCGGGTTGTTTGTTTTTTTGTTCTCCGTGGTGTGGATTTTATCAGGCATGACCAGCACCCTCAGGTGACTCTCCCCAACTTTGAAGACAGTTTCTGAGGGGCCGCGAGGGGCCGTGGGCCGCGGGGGTTCGTGGGGCCGTGGGGCCGCCAGGGGTCTTGGGGCCTCCGGGGGAACTCCTAACTGCTGGTTAGCACACTTGCCATCTTCTGCCTGCAAATATCCCATCTGTGGTGACCCTAGACCACGTGCTCCCGGGTGCTCCTAAGGGCCCTCACCGCCTCCGACCTCCGCAGTCAGCGCCCTGCGTCTCATGCAGCTGTTGGGTCCTGCCCTGGACCTGGGCCATCGCTGGGTCAGGACGCACAGTCCGCCCCTGGGGGTGCCCCGCCCCCCTCATCCAGTACGTCTTTGCTCCCAAAGGAAAACTTCCTTCTCGACTTCAGGTTCACTCTTTGCTGTCGGCGAGGACATGTGGATCTTGTGCAATGCGCCCTGTGACCTGAGCGCTCAGGGATTCCAGGTGCCGCAGGTGCCTCCATGCTCTCCCCATCCGTCTATGCAGGCGCCCTAGCTCCCTGGACTCCAGGGGATTTAGACAGAAGGAAAACGTGATCACAGAGCCACTCTCGGTGTTCTCAGGAGATAGGCAAAAAGTGACATTGGAAGAAACAGAAGTAATTCAGGGCACGGAAGGGAGTGTCAAATAAACTTGTTAGTGTCACTAGAGAGATTTGTGACAGAGTTACACAGACAACAATAGAATCTATGGAAAAGGAGCCATAAAACAAAAGTGAACGTTGGAAATGAAAATATGGCTAGCAAAATAAATACTATTTTTTCAATAAAAATTTGAAAGATAGTGCCAAAGAAATCTAGTGAGAAAAAAATAGGCCAGCGTCTCCTTGGCTATCTTCCAGCTGTAGTGGTCACCTGACAGTTTTGGCCAATGAGGTGTGGTGACAAATTCCTGTGGAGAGGGTTCCTTCTCTAATAAAAAGGCAAAGCTTGCTAAGACAATGCCTATTTTGCTCATCACCTCTGCCTTTCTGCCCTTTTCCTGCTTGGAGCACAGGCTGTGATGGAGGAGTTGCGGCAGCCATCCTGGGATCATGAGTATGGAAGCCACACATGAAGGATGAAGGAGCAAAAATAGAACAGCCTGAGGTTCCCACTGACCCCGTGGAGCTCTTGCACAAACTCCACACTGTCTCTTCCATTTCTGGTGTGTGCATATGATTTAAAACAAATGGACATCTATTTGCTTAAACTCCCGTTGGTTGAGTTTTGTTACCTGCCACAGATCATTCCTAACTTGTGTGCACATAGGGCCCGAGGGTCAGACAGACATTGGACATTGTCAGCAACTGGGCGGCACTAGACTAAAAGAGAGCCACACCTTCAAGCTCCAAGGGACAGTCGTGTCCACCCTAGAGGTCCCCGCCCAGCCAGGCTCGCACAAGACCCAGAACAGAGCACTCGGGGGCAGGCAAGTTCTCAGAAAGTTCACTTCCGTTACACACCCTTTCTGGTAAATTGTTTGAAGGGCTGCACAGAGCAATTTGGGGGATGTGGAGAACAAGGTTCCACCCTGGGCAGTGGGAGCCCCAGGGTGGGGCAGACGTCCTAGGACTGATGAACTCAGCGTGAGCAGGTCCTCGTGAAAAACACAAACAGGGCCTCTCCTGCAGCTCGGGGAGAGGGCCCAGAGGGCGCACAGGGTCCCATCTGAGGGCACCAGCGCTGGCTGACCCGAAGCCAGCCCAGCGTCCTCGCTTCCTGTTCTCTCTTTTAGTTCTAGAAGGACTCTTTAGAAACATGTATCTTGTGTCTAAGAGATGTTTATCCCAGTCCAGCAAGTAAATGCTTGTCTCATCATCTCGCTCGGCTTCCCTCCTCCTCCTCTACGCAATCCAGGAAAATTATGTACAATTTTATCCCTTATTGTACCTTTAAATTTTGCTTGATTTAAAATAAATTTCATCTCTTTAAAAAGTCACCCTAAACGTGAAGGAGCTGTGGACAGTCTCACAACGTGCCAAGGTGGCCAAGACAAGGAAGGACAGGACATGTGGCTGGATTTGGCCCCAGCAGGTCAGCGGCCTCAGAGTGACTTCCAGAGAGGTGGACAGGGGTGCCAAGTGCAGACCCCGGGGCCAGGCTGGGCAGGGGCGGTGGGGGGAGAGGGGGAGGGTCCTGGGGCCTTTTCTTGAGAGTCATTCATTCGTTCACGCACTCGTTCCACAAGCGCTTGTTGGCACCTGGTCTAGGCAGGCGCTAAGACCAAGGAGGCAAATGTTAGCGCTGAAACTGCAGCTTGATGGAGGGAGATGGACTTGTGAACACCCCGTGAGAGCAAAAGCCACAGGGAGACAGGCTGCTGACGCATTCCGCTGGGCGACGGTGGGGAGAAGCCGGCCCCAGGGTCTGCCCACAGAGGCTCCTGCCAGCACCGAGGAAGCACGCCACTGCTGGGAATGGGGCCTGCAGCGTGAGGTGTGGACGCGCCCAGAGGCCCAACAGACCCGAGGGCGGGACCTCGGGCATGTGAACTTGTGTACGTCCATGTGTGAGAGTGAGTGTGCGAGTGAGCACGAGTGTGTACGTCCATGTGTGCAAGCATGTGCCTGTGAGTGCGTGTGTGCCTGTGAGCATGTGAGCGTGTGTGTGTCCATGTGTGCGAGAGTGTGCGAGCATGTGCCTGTGAGTGTGTGTGCCTGTGAGCATGTGAGCGTGTGTGTGTCCATGTGTGCGAGAGTGTGCGAGCATGTGCCTGTGAGTGTGTGTGCCTGTGAGCATGTGAGCGTGTGTGTGTCCATGTGTGCGAGAGTGTGCGAGCATGTGCCTGTGAGTGTGTGTGCCTGTGAGCATGTGAGCGTGTGTGTGTCCATGTGTGCGAGAGTGTGCGAGCATGTGCCTGTGAGTGTGTGTGCCTGTGAGCATGTGAGCGTGTGTGTGTCCATGTGTGCGAGAGTGTGCGAGCATGTGCCTGTGAGTGCGTGTGTGCCTGTGAGCATGTGAGCGTGTGTGTGTCCATGTGTGCGAGAGTGTGCGAGCATGTGCCTGTGAGTGTGTGTATGCCTATGTCAGTATGTGAACGTGTGTATGTCCATGTGCGTGAGTGTGTGCATGTGAGTACGTGTGAATGAGCCAGAGCGCTGAGAGGGGCCCGTGGTGCTGTGAAGCCAATGCTCCCTAGCGGGTCACTAAGGTTCTGGGAATCTGCATGTCCTGGGCAGCTGGAGCCAGGCCTGGAAGCTTCCGGAATGTGGAGCTGGAAGCTGCCTTCCCTCCTGTAGGCCAGGTGCTCAGGGTTACCCGGGCGCCGGTATGTGGACCGCTGTGTGAAAGCGATGGCAATCCAGCCCCACCAGCTCGGGGCAGGCGTGGTCCTGGGGGCCCTGGGCCCAGTCCCCATGACCGTCTCTGTGTGGCTGAGGCTGCATCGCATCTGCAGTCTGGGCTCTGAAGAGCTCGCTCCTCCGTGTCTGCGCCCACCTCGTGTGTGTCTGGCTCAGGCCTGGGGCCCATAGGGCAGGTGGGACTCTCATGGAGCTCATTTCTGGGAGGCCCAGAGACGGCGAGCACTCCCTGAAGGTCACACAGCAGGTTGGGAGGAGGGACACTGGTCACCGTCACTGGTGATGGTGCCCGCAGCCAGTGGGGCGGGG